>NC_064630.1:33102500-33702500 GCF_023864275.1 Schistocerca cancellata
AACGGTCCTATGACACTCCCCTGCGGCACACCTGAAATTACTCTTACTTCGGAAGACTTCTCTCCATTGAGAATAACATGCTGCGTCCTGTTATCTAGGAACTCCTCAATCCAATCACACAATTGGTCTGATAGTCCATATGCTCTTACTTTGTTCAATAAACGACTGTGGGGAACTGTATCGAACGCCTTGCGGAAGTCAAGAAACACGGCATCTACCTGTGAACCCGTGTCTATGGCCCTCTGAGTCTCGTGGACGAATAGCGCGATCTGGGTTTCACATGACCGTCTTTTTCGAAACCCATGCTGATTCCTACAGAGTAGATTTCTAGTCTCCAGAAAAGTCATTATACTCGAACACAATACGTGTTCCAAAATTCTACAACTGATCGACGTTAGAGATATAGGTCTATAGTTCTGCACATCTGTTCGACGTCCCTTCTTGAAAACGGGGATGACCTGTGCCCTTTTCCAATCCTTTGGAACGCTACGCTCTTCTAGAGACCTACGGTACACCGCTGCAAGAAGGGGGGCAAGTTCCTTCGCGTACTCTGTGTAAAATTGAACTGGTATCCCATCAGGTCCAGAGGCCTTTCCTCTTTTGAGCGATTTTAATTGTTTCTCTATCCCTCTGTCGTCTATTTCGATATCTACCATTTTGTCATCTGTGCGACAATCTAGAGAAGGAACTACAGTGCAATCTTCCTCTGTGAAACAACTTTGGAAAAAGACATTTAGTATCTCGGCCTTTAGTCTGTCATCCTCTGTTTCAGTACCATTTTGGTCACAGAGTGTCTGGACATTTTGTTTTGATCCACCTACCGCTTTGACATAAGACCAAAATTTCTTAGGATTTTCTGCCAAGTCAGTACATAGAACTTTACTTTCGAATTCATTGAACGCCTCTCGCATAGCTCTCTTCACACTACATTTCGCTTCGCTTAATTTTTGTTTGTCTGCAAGGCTTTGGCTATGTTTATGTTTGCTGTGAAGTTCCCTTTGCTTCCGCAGCAGTTTTCTAACTCGGTTGTTGAACCACGGTGGCTCTTTTCCATCTCTTACGATCTTGCTTGGCACATACTCATCTAACGCATATTGTACGATGGTTTTGAACTTTGTCCACTGATCCTCAACACTATCAGTACTTGAGACAAAACTTTTGTGTTGAGCCTTAAGTTTCAATGCACTCATCACGTTCACATTCCAGCACACCATCAATCAAGAGTCATACCACCATCAGTAAATGATAGATCAGGATACAAGCACTGAGTCCCACTGGCCCTGGAGTTGCGCTACTGTCCGCTGATGACAGCTCCATGCACAGAAATGCCATATGCGTACTGTCGATTCAACTGCCTAGTGCGAACTGGAGGAAAGTAGTTCTGATCTCCGCCAGTAGAGGATACTGTCTGCTAAATTTACACTGATCAACCAGAACATTATGACTACCTACCTAATAGCCAATGAGTCCACCCTTGGCACGGATAAAAGCGACGATGTTTCGTGACATAGAAGCATGGAGGGCGTGGTAGGCCGCTGCAGGTAGTTGTCATCACATCTGCACACACAAGCCATCTAATTCCCGTGAATTCCGAGGAGGGGGTGATGAGCTCTGACGCAAATTCAATCACATCCCATTTATGTTCGATTGGCTTCGGATCTGGGGGCAGAACATTAATTGGAACTCGTCACTGTGTCCCTCGAATCACTCCATCACATTCCTGGCCTTGTGACACGCCGCATTATCTTGCTGAAAAATGCCACTGGCATTGGGTTCAAATGGCTCTGAGCACTATGGGTCTTAACAGCGGAGGTCATCAGTCCCCTAGAGCATAGAACTACTTAAACCTAACTAACCTAAGGACATCACACACATTCATGCCCGAGGCAGGATTCGAACCTGCGACCGTAGCGGTAGCGCGATTCCAGACTGAAGCGCCTAAAACCGCTCGGCCACTCCGGCCGGCTCCACTGCCATCGGGAAACATGATCGTCATGAAGGGGTGTACGTGATCTGCAAACAGTGTACGATACTCCTCGGCCATCATGGTGCCTTGCACGACCTCCACTGGACCCATGGAGGCCCAGATGAAAGCTCCCCAGAGCACAATGGAGCTCCCACCAGCTTGTCACCGTGCCGCAGTACAGATATCAAGCAGCTGTTACCTTGGAAAACGACGGATTCGCGCCCTCCCATCAGCACGATGAACATGGTGGATTCATCAGAGCATGCAACGCTGTGCCACGGCGGCAACGTCCAGTGCCAGTGGTCCCGTGCCCATTTGAGCCATAATTGCTGATGTAATTTTAACTCTGGCACATGCATGGGTCGTCGGCTGCGGAGACCCTTCGTTAGGCGTGTTTGGTGCACCGTGTGTTCAGACATGCTTGTACTCTGCCCAGACATTGAAGTCTAATGTTAGTTCCACCACAGTTTGTCGCCTGTCTCGTTTTACCAGTCTGTCCAGCCCATGGCGTTCGACATCTGTAATCAGGGGTGGCCGCCCAACCTCACGACGTCTAGACGTGGCTTCACCACGTGCTGAAGACACTCACAACAGCACTCTTCGAACACCCAACAAGAAGTCCAGCTTCCGAAATGCTCAAGCCGAACTTCCAGGCCACCACAATCTGCCCTCGATCACACTCAGACAGATCGGACGCCTTCCCCAGCACACTCACTGATACGACATGCACCGTGCGTGTGTCCGACTAGCAGTCATTCCTGGCCAGGTGACGCTGCTATCGCCTGAACGGGTTTATATCGAAAGTAATTCGGTGGTCATAATGTTCTGGGTGATTGGTGTATTGTCAATAGTTTGTAGCACACAAGTAATATCTACGTCTACATGGATACTCTGCCTGGCTTGATGCGGCAGTTTCGCACGCATCTCGTTGTTCATGACGTCGTATCTCTTGAACTACGTGTCATACAATGATATAACTTGGCACATACATTCGGTGGCATATGTGCACACTGTTCGTAAAATGCGGTACGAATATAGTTATTAGTGAATAAGTTATAAGTTATAACGTCGTGCCTCATGCGGTATTTCTACTGCAGGAACAGTGGAAAAGTAGTAAGTGATAAACATTTTTTTCATCACTTTGTAAGGGTTATCAGCGATAAAAACTTCGCGAAGATTTGAATTTATGTGTAAAGTTTGTTGCAAGTCACCAAGTGCTCTCTTTCTCAAATACTGGATGAATAAAGTCGGGGAATTCACGAGTCTCGGTCTACGCTTTTTTTTCACCCCCAGCCCTTTGATAGGTAAGTGGTTCTTACCCCGACAGCGACTGTCGTTTGACAGTAATGTATATGTGTACCAAGTGTGGTTGAAATCGGTCCAGACTGGTTTAGGAGGAAAAGTGGCACGCACGCACGCGCGCACACACACACACACACACACACACACACACACACACACACACACACACTTAGACATACATACATCGTTCTAAAATTTGAGTGGATGGATATGGATATACATACATCCTTCTAAAATTTGTGTGGATCGATATGGATATCGTTGAGATCAGTCTGTTGCAGCATTATGCAACATGTTTTACGCTCAAAAATTAGGACGTTTTTCGGAGAATGAATATCACCTCTACATAAAAATCGACAGGGATTCCGCACACCGACGTCTTGCGAAACTCAGCTCGCTCTGTCCCTCCATGGGATCCACAGCGCAGTGGACAACGGCGCTGACCTCGCTGCCGTGTTCCTTGACTTCAGAAAGACATCTGACACCGTCTGGCACGTTCGTTTAGTGGCAAAAATACGACCTTATCGTGTACCGGACCAGATTTGCGCCTGAATTCAACACTTCCTTGCAGAGAGAACTCAACACGTCGCTCTTAACGGAAAAAAATCGACGGATGTGAAGGTAATTGCCGGAGTACCCCAAGGAAGTGTAGCCGGCCGGTGTGGCCGTGCGGTTCTAGGCGCTTCAGTCTGGAACCGCGTGACGCTACGGTCGCAGGTTCGAATCCTGCCTCGGGCATGGATGTGTGTGATGTCCTTAGGTTAGTTAGGTGTAAGTAGTTCTAAGTTCTAGGGGACTGATGACCACAGATGTTAAGTCCCATAGTGCTCAGAGCCATTTGAACCATTTTTTGAACCCAAGGAAGTGTGATAGGGCCATTATTGTTTACACTGTATATAAATGATCTAATAGAAAGCGTCAGATCCTCTTTAACACTGTACGCAAATGATGCGGTTGTCTACAACAAAGCAGCAACACCAGAAGACAGTATCGATTGCAGAATGATATGCTGATGATTGATGAATGGTGTAGGCTATGACAGTTGCCTCGAACTTAATTAACATGTGGGTTTTTTAGGTTAGAGAATTCCCTCCCTAGGCCCGACAAGACGCCTCCTGAGACGCGACAAGTTAGTAGTAGGCAAAACGCAACAGGGAATAACAATATTAATGTGGTAATAGTAAACTGCAGGAGCGTCTATAGAAAGGTCACAGAACTGCTCTCATTAATAAACGGTCACAAGGCTCACATAGTACTAGGGACAGAAAGTTGGCTGAAACCAGATGTAAACAGTAATGAAATTCTAAACTCAGATTGGAATGTATACCGCAGAGGCAGGCTGGACAGTGAAGAGGGAGGCGTGTTTATAGCGATAAGAAGTTCAATAGTATCGAAGGAAATTGACGGAGATCCGCAATGTGAAATAATTTGGGTGAAGGTCACGGTTAAACCAGGCTCAAACATGGTAACTGGATGCCTCTATAGGCCCCCTGGCTCAGAAGCTGTTGTGGCACAACACCTGAAGCAAAATTTGGAAAATATTTCGAGTAAATTTCCCGACCATGTTATAGTTCTGGGTGGAAATTTTAATTTGCCGGATATAGACTTCGAGACTCAAACGTTTATAACGGGTGGCAGGGACAAAGAATCCAGCGAAATTTTTTAAGTGCATTATCTGAAAACTACCTTGAGCAGTTAAACAGAGAACCGACTAGTGGCGATAACATATTAGACATTCTGGTGACAAACAGACCCGAACTATTTGAAACAGTTAACGTAGAACAGGGAATCAGCGATCATAATGCGGTTACTGCATCGATGATTCAAGCCGTAAGTAGAAATAATAAAAAAAAGTAGGAAGATTTTTCTGTTTAGCAAAAGTGACAAAAAGCAAATTTCAGAGTACTTGACGGCTCAACACAAAAGTTTTGTCTCAAGTACAGATAGTGTTGAAGATCAGTGGACAAAGTTCAAAACAATCGTACAATATGCATTAGATGAGTATGTGCCAAGCAAGATCGTAAGAGATTGAAAAGAGCCACCGTGGTACAACAACCGAGCTAGAAAACTGCTGCGGAAGCAAAGGGAACTTCACAGCAAACATAAACATAGCCAGAGCCTTGCAGACAAACAAAAATTACACGAAGCGAAATGTAGTGTGAGGAGGGCTATGCGAGAGGCGTTCAATGAATTCGAAAGTAAAGTTCTATGTACTGACTTGTCAGAAAATCCTAAGAAATTTTGGTCTTATGTCAAAGCGGTAGGCTCGCATTCGGGAGGACGATGGTTCAAACCCGTCTCCGGCCATCCTGATTTAGGTTTTCCGTGATTTCCCTAAATCATTTCAGGCAAATGCCGGGATGGTTCCTTTGAAAAAGCGCACGGCCTATTTCCCAAATCCGAGCTTGTGCTCCGTCTCTAACGACCTCGTTATCGCCGGGACGTTAAACACTAATCTCCCCCTCAAAGCGGTAGGTGGATCAAAACAAAATGTCCAGACACTATGTGACCAAAATGGTACTGAAACAGAGAATGACAGACTAAAGGCCGAAATACTAAATGTCTTTTTCCAAAGTTGTTTCACAGAGGAAGATTGCACTGTAGTTCCTCCTCTAGATTGGCGCACAGATGACAAAATGGTATATATCGGAATAGATGATAGAGGGATAGAAAAACAGTTAAAATCGCTCAAAAGAGGAAAGGCCGCTGGACCTGATGGGATACCAGTTCGATTTTACACAGAGTACGCGAAGGAACTTGCCCCCCTTCTTGCAGCTGTGTACCGTAGGTCTCTAGAAGAGCGTAGCGTTCCAAAGGATTGGAAAAGGGCACAGGTCATCCCCGTTTTCAAGAAGGGACGTCGAACAGATGTGCAGAGCTATAGACCTATATCTCTAACGTCGATCAGTTGTAGAATTTTGGAACACGTATTATGTTCGAGTATAATGACTTTTCTGGAGACTAGAAATCTATTCTGTAGGAATCAGCATGGGTTTCGAAAAAGACGATCGGGTGAAACCCAGCTCGCGCTATTCGTCCACGAGACTCAGAGGGCCACAGACACGGAGTCCCAGGTAGAAGCAGTGTTTCTTGACTTCCGCAAGTGGAGAGCATATGGACTATCAGACCAATTGTGTGATTGGATTGAGGAGTTCCTAGATAACAGAACGCAGCATGTCATTCTCAATGCAGAGAAGTCTTCCGAAGTAAGAGTGATTTCAGGTGTGCCGCAGGGGAGTGTCGTAGGACCGTAGCTATTCACAATATACATAAATGACGTTGTGGATAAGATCGGAAGTTCACTGAGGATTTTTGCGGATGATACTGTGGTGTATTGAGAGGTTCTAACAATGGAAAATTGTACTGAAATGCAGGAGGACCTGCAACGAATTTACGCATGGTGCAGGGAATGGCAATTGAATCTCAATGTAGACATGTGTAATGTGCTGCGAATACATAGAAAGAAAGATCCTTTATCATTTAGCTACAATATAGCAGGTCAGCAACAGGAAGCAGTTAATTCAATAAATTATCTGGGAGTACGCATTAGGAGTGATTTAAAATGGAACGCCCATATAAAATTAATCGTTGGTAAAGCAGATGCCAGACCGAGATTCATTGGAAGAATCCTAAGGAAATGTAGTCTGAAAACAAAGGAAGTAGGTTACAGTACACTTGTTCGCCCACTGCTTGAATACTGCTCACCAGTGTGGGATCCGTACCAGATAGGGTTGATAGAAGAGATAGAGAAGATCCAACGGAGAGCAGCGCGCTTCGTTACAGGATCACTTAGCAATCGCGAAAGCGTTACGGAGATGACAGATAAACTCCAGTGGAAGACCCTGCTAGAGAGACGCTCAGTAGCTCGGTACGGGCTTTTGTTGAAGTTTCGAGAACATACCTTCACCGAGGAGTCAAGCAGTATATTGCTCCCTCCTACGTATATCTCACGAAGAGACCATGAGGATAAAATCAGAGAGATTAGAGCCCACACGGAGGCATGCTGACAATCTTTCTTTCCACGAACAATACGAGACTGGAATAGAAGGGAGAACCGATAGAGGTACTCAAAGTACCCTTCGCCACACACCGTCAGGTGGCTTGCGGAGTATGGATGTAGATGTAGATGTAAATGTAACATATAATGCATACATAGGAAAAGAAAGCCACTAACGTACACCAACGCTATTGATGACAAATTGCTGGAAACAGTGTCTATCGTAAAATATCTAGGAGTAACTATCCAGAACGACCTTAAGTGGAATGAGCACACAAAACAAGTAGTGCGAAAAGCAGATGCCAGACACAGTTTTGTAGAAAGAATGTTAAGGAAATGTAACTCATCCACGAAGGAAGTGGCTTATGAGGCGCTTTTCCGACCGATTCTTGAGTATCGTTTATCTATTTGGGTACTCTACCAGGGCTGACTGATAGAAAAGGTAGAGCATATCCAACGAAGAGCGGCACGTTTCGTCACGGGATCGTTTAATCGGCACGAGAGCATATACAGATGCTCAACAAATTACATTGGCAGACGTGTCGTGCATCACGGAGAGGTTTACTATTGAAAGTTCGATAGAGCACTTTTCGGGAAGAGTCCTACAACAGTTTACTTCCTACAGCATACACCTCACATAATGACCATGACGAGAAAATTCGAGAAATCGGTACCAATACAGAGTTTACCGATAACCATTATTCCCACGCGCCATTCGCGAGTGGACTGGGGTAGGAGGGATCTGCTAGTAGTACCAGAATTACCCTCCGCCACACACAATTAGGTGCTTATGGTATATGATGTAATTGTAGATGGACATGTTTGATCTCCATGATGAACACTCAAACCAATTTGCTTTGATATGGGTGTTCTTAATGAGTAAATAAATAAATAAATACTAAATTCCTCAATCTGTATCATTTTAAACGATTCTTTTCCACACTAAAGTACGAGAATGACTTTGTGTACTTCTGCTTAGTCATAGTTGCTAGCGAAGAAACAAAAAGGACGGACAATTAAATTTTGTAGCTATTTGTGTAAAACATGGGCATTCCGTACTGTATCTTCGTTGAGCGTGAACTGCAAGGTCCTTTACAATTTGGAGCACTATTGCCGAATACCCTCGTCTTGTTTCCTGCAGGACGCCAAGAACCTGCTTTCTATCCTCCAAAAAAATCCAAAATCGACTCCTTAATTTTACGAGTTTCTGCGCAGCTGCAGAAAATGAATGACTGTTTAGACTTTAAAGCCAATCAAAGCCGTTGTACTGATAGTAACGCTATGTTCAAGGAACGCACTTAATGTACAGAAACATAAATATCTGCCCGAATCCAAAATTCCATAAAGTATTTTACTACATGCCTGTAAATGCTGTACGGCAAACTCTTGTTACATTTTTATTATTTTACACTGGATTATAACTTACTTTCCGAATGGTTGCCGTAGTAATGTATCGATCAGTACAAAGCTTGGTTAGTTCTTTTCTCAGTGCATTCACGCTAGGGGTAAAGTGACATACACTCCTGGAAATGGAAAAAAGAACACATTGACACCGGTGTGTCAGACCCACCATACTTGCTCCGGACACTGCGAGAGGGCTGTACAAGCAATGATCACACGCACGGCACAGCGGACACACCAGGAACCGCGGTGTTGGCCGTCGAATGGCGCTAGCTGCGCAGCATTTGTGCACCGCCGCCGTCAGTGTCAGCCAGTTTGCCTTGGCATACGCAGCTCCATCGCAGTCTTTAACACTGGTAGCATGCCGCGACAGCGTGGACGTGAACCGTATGTGCAGTTGACGGACTTTGAGCGAGGGCGTATAGTGGGCATGCGGGAGGCCGGGTGGACGTACCGCCGAATTGCTCAACACGTGGGGCGTGAGGTCTCCACAGTACATCGATGTTGTCGCCAGTGGTCGGCGGAAGGTGCACGTGCCCGTCGACCTGGGACCGGACCGCAGCGACGCACGGATGCACGCCAAGACCGTAGGATCCTACGCAGTGCCGTAGGGGACCGCACCGCCACTTCCCAGCAAATTAGGGACACTGTTGCTCCTGGGGTATCGGCGAGGACCATTCGCAACCGTCTCCATGAAGCTGGGCTACGGTCCCGCACACCGTTAGGCCGTCTTCCGCTCACGCCCCAACATCGTGCAGCCCGCCTCCAGTGGTGTCGCGACAGGCGTGAATGGAGGGACGAATGGAGACGTGTCGTCTTCAGCGATGAGAGTCGCTTCTGCCTTGGTGCCAATGATGGTCGTATGCGTGTTTGGCGCCGTGCAGGTGAGCGCCACAATCAGGACTGCATACGACCGAGGCACACAGGGCCAACACCCGGCGTCATGGTGTGGGGAGCGATCTCCTACACTGGCCGTACACCACTGGTGATCGTCGAGGGGACACTGAATAGTGCACGGTACATCCAAACCGTCTTCGAACCCATCGTTCTACCATTCCTAGACCGGCAAGGGAACTTGCTGTCCAACAGGACAATGCACGTCCGCATGTATCCCGTGCCACCCAACGTGCTCTAGAAGGTGTAAGTCAACTACCCTGGCCAGCAAGATCTCCGGATCTGTCCCCCATTGAGCATGTTTGGGACTGGATGAAGCGTCGTCTCACGCGGTCTGCACGTCCAGCACGAACGCTGGTCCAACTGAGGCGCCAGGTGGAAATGGCATGGCAAGCCGTTCCACAGGACTACATCCAGCATCTCTACGATCGTCTCCATAGGAGAATAGCAGCCTGCATTGCTGCGAAAGGTGGATATACACTGTACTAGTGCCGACATTGTGCATGCTCTGTTGCCTGTGTCTGTGTGCCTGTGGTTCTGTCAGTGTGATCATGTGATGTATCTGACCCCAGGAATGTGTCAATAAATTTTCCCCTTCCTGGGACAATGAATTCACGGTGTTCTTATTTCAATTTCCAGGAGTGTAGTATTCTATGACCTACTAGTCTCTCGCTCAGCTACTAGGAGGGGATCAATGGTTACAACATACCAGTGAACTTAGTAGTTGGGAATTACTTGAGATTAATTTCTCCACTTGAGATTGATTTCTACCCCGGAATGACTCTCAACGCACAACCAACCTTAAGAAACACTACTGGAGTCTATGTACATCGGTCTATCTGAACGCTTACCAAATGTTTCTCAAACTAATAGTGAAACCTAAGTTGGCAACTTACGATAAAACAAGAGCTAACACGTAATGTCCCACAAAAAGAAATAAAAATTATTAAATGAAGAGGGTATATTCTCTGTTGAAATAAAAAATGCTATTTATTAAAATGAATAATTTATTATAGCAGAATCATGTATGAAATACGATGTTCAAAGCTAACAATACAGAAAACAGATCCTACAAAACAGATGTAGATCACACTTAACTCAATAGCAATGGTCGGTTGGCTAAGTTGCATGAAGGGTCAGAATTGTCTGTGCAACGCATTTGTCCTTATGTAACAACGGTAACGCTATCTGACTGACTTTGTATCTCATGACAGTGACTGTGTGCCACGAAACTGCAATAATTGATTAACTGCTGCCAGAATTCGGAAGAACATGCCACTGAGGGCGTAAAGCAACATGGAAAATTCCCTATATGCCTGAGCTGTAAAGATGCTCACCATAGAGAGCTGCCGTTGAGGGTGAACGACGTGCCCAGCGGTGCGAAGAATCTGCAAGTGCTCGCCCGGGATGCCCATACTAAGGCTCGAACATCGGACTTCGCTTCGTCGCCACGCATGGACCCCACTCTGCGATGCGCACACGACGCCATCCCTGAATTAGCTCCTCTGCTTGGGGATCTGGAACTAAACCCGATGGGTACATCACATCGTTCGCGAATGAACTCTCTATTCCTGGGTTCCGAAAAGAACTATCCTCTGGTGTTCGGGAAAGGACTTCCCTGTCCTGTGTTCTGCAAAGATTTTTCCTCTCTGGTGATCCACAAAGAACTTTCCTCTCCGGTGTCCTGCAAAGAACTTTCCTATCCATTATTCCTTATAGAACTCTGGATGTTCCTCCAAAGTCGCCACTTTCAAAAAATGTTACTCCAGATGGAGTTCCTCTCAAACTCATCCTAGCGACTGCATTTAGCAAGATTCCTCTACGCCAATCATGTTATCAAAAACAGCTACACCGTCTCCTGCGACAATGGCAGAATAGAAATGCTTGCCGCCAAAAGTTACTTACGCCATTAGTATGTCTTGAAAGACGGCTGTTCTTTCAGACAGCCTCTATTTCACTTCTCAGACTGTATCTTCCATTTTGCTTCTCAGACTGTATTTGGGCCATTTTTTCTGCTCAATTATTAATCAATCAATATCTCCCCACGGAAGCGTAATAACAATGCATTTGTCTGTAGTTAGTGCACATTTTGCATGAATTAATTTTCGAGCTGGAAATAATTTGTCTGCTCCGAGTTGCGCTTGACTGTAAGTTTGCTAACGAGTGGCGGCCCACCGCAAAGGCAGAGTGGTCAGGCTGCTTTTCGCATAACCGGCCATGCCGGAGGTAAGGCGGTACAATAGCCTCACCTGACACCCGCCATACTGGCGCCGCACCCCTCACGGCTGCGAATCCGTAGAAGTACGCTTTGGCCACTCCGGAGGTGGCGGAACTTCTTCTGCGAGCCAGTGCAGGTCCTTGACCAGAGAAAAATGGTGACGGTGACGCCACCAGACGCCACGGAATCGTGGGCAGATAGAGCGGCGATTTTTTTTTTTACGTCATCCACACCAGTAAGGTGTCCGCCCCTGGTAGCTGAGTGGTCAGCGCGACAGGAATGTCATACCTAACGGTCTGGGTTCGATTCTCGGCTGGGTCGGAGATTTTTTCCGCTGAGGGAATGGGTGTTGTGTTGTCCTTATCATCATCATTTCATCCCCATCGACACCCAAGTCGCCGAAGTGGCGTCAACTCGAAAGACTTGCACCAGCGAACGGTCTACCCGATGGGAGGCCCTAGCCACACGGCATTTACATTTATTTACCAGGAAGGTGCATTTTGTAACCTCCCGTCTCCTTCCTCATTCCATCTATAGTCCACATTAAGCAATAAGCAAAGTCTTTATGAAGAGTTTGAGAGCAGCGAAGATTACAATAAACTTTCTAGTTTACTTGGCTTTTCATGTTGAGTTGGTTCCAGTTGTTCTTGTCTACGCTTCTGATTCTTGAAACTGAACATTTTAGGTTGGATTGAACTAAATAAATTTGAAGATCGTTATAGGTTATAGAAAAATTTCCGCTAAGAGTCACAATAAAAGGTTATTTATTTGTCACACGACCGGTTTCGGGCTTATGCCCATTCTGAGGTTTTTATACATTCATGTACATGTTTACATTGCTGGAGATCAATAAAGATGTAGCATCATTATTATAGTTACGCTGTGGTATAGTTTTTCCACTTAGTTGCACACTTGTTATATTTTCACATGCATTTTCAGTTTTATAAAGTTTAGCTGCACATTTCGCTATTACGACGTGTACTCGTGAAATGAACTGTGTTTACATACACACATAGCCCACTGATAGTTCTATACTAATATTTAAGTGCTTTGAACCATTAGCTGTGAAATTATAAGTTTAAGAGAAAAGCAGTAGAACACTGGGAGGAATTCACAGCTTCTCATCCACCACATCAACACTCTGTCTTTACAGTAACACCAGAATGTTCTGGGATGGTGTGTCTGTTAGAGGCCTGCAGGCCAGTACTGACCAGCACCATGTGAGGTAGGGCCCCCAGCACAGTTCTTCAGAGAGTCGGTGACTGTCTGGGTGTCTCCATTACACTCACTGTCCTGTTCCAACATGCCAGTCAGATGTGCTACAGGATCCGATGGTGCTGCTGCCTAGCTGGCCCCAACATGCCGGAGTTCGCTGCAGGTCCTGATGATCCAATGGTGGCTGCTGCTGATCCAGACATGCTCTAGGTCGCTGTTGGTCTGGATATGTCACAGGCCACTGAACACAGAAGAGGAAGCAATAAGCATCCACAGACAAAGAAATGGAGTAGGACAAAGAAACTGAACTTGAAAAAGAAAAGGAAGAGCTGCTACATGTAGTAATAGTAGCAAAGATATATAATGAGTACTTACTTTTCTGATTCTTCCTATTCCACTGGGAGGCACTGGAGGA
The DNA here is from genome assembly GCF_023864275.1 of Schistocerca cancellata. NCBI lineage: Eukaryota > Metazoa > Arthropoda > Insecta > Orthoptera > Acrididae > Schistocerca > Schistocerca cancellata. The sequence continues at coordinate 33,115,909 of NC_064630.1, forward strand.
TCTCGACTGCTGCTGCTGCTGCTGTTGATGTTTGATGGTTCTTCAATAAGCTGACTCCAACTGAGACCACATCTGTCTTCTATCCACTGACATCACAATCAAGTGATTGGATGTAGTCTCCCCACATTACTTTTGGTTCCTGCCAATTTTCAGGTGGATGAGGGAGGGATGCTGCATTCCTATTAGTTCCTGAGGGAAGTGGGGGGGGGCCATTTCAAGCATACTCTGGTGGTGATATTGTGAACTACCTCAATCGAGCCTATACAACAAGATGAACAGATCTAGTTTATTCTGTCTGAGGTAGTCAAATAGAGCGAAGTTGTCTCCTGCAATGTGGACTGATGGCCCATTTCAAAAAACATGAACAGCTCCAGAGAGTAGTCTATATGAAATGTGAAATGACCTTCAGCCCGTGACATTGTACTGCCACTATTTGCTAAAAAGTATTCACTCCACACTCATCCATTACCACTGTAAATAGGCTGTTTAGGTTGTTTTATTGGTAACGCCACGTAGCGCTCTGTATGAAAATCACTGGCTGTGCTGTGTGCAGTCTGTGGCTGGTTTGCATTGTTGTTGGCTGTTGTAGTGTTGGGCAGTTGGCTGTTAACAGCGCATAGCATTGCGCAGTTGGAGGTGAGCCGCCAGCAGTGGTGGATGTGGGGACATGAGATGGCGGATTTTTGAGAGCGGATGATCTGGACGTGTGCCCACCAGAAACAGTACATTTGTAATAATGGATGTCATGAACTGCTATATATATTATGACTTTTGAACACTATTAAGGTAAATACATTGTTTGTTCTTTATCAAAATCTTTCATTTGCTAACTATGCCTATCAGTAGTTAGTGACTTCAGTAGTTAGAATCTTTTATTTAGCTGGCAGTATTGGTGCTCGCTGTATTGCAGTAGTTCGAGTAACGAAGATTTTTTGTGAGGTAAGCGATTTGTGAAACGTGTAGGTTAATTTTAGTCAGGGCCATTCTTTTGTAGGGATTTTTGAAAGTCAGACTGCGTTGCGCTAAAAAGTATTGTGTGTCAGTTTAGTGTTGATCAGAATAGGTAAAGAGCGAAATGACTGAGTACGTTCAGTTTTGCTCAGCTGTTTGAAAATCAAATAATGTAAGAGATTTATCAGCACAGTAATTCAATAATTTTTCTAAGGGGACGTTTCACCACCTCCTTCCATTCCTCAGGTAGGAGGTTATGGACACAGTACTCATCTGTATGCTTACACATGTAACACACTCATTAAACTCCTCTATATCTCACACCAAACCGGCCGCTGCGGCCGAGCGGTACTAGGCGCTAAAGTCTAGAACCGCGAGACCACTACAGTAGCAGGTTCGAATCCTGCTGTGGGCATGGATGTGTGTGATGTCCTTAGGTTAGTTAGGTTTAAGTAGTTCTAAGTTCTAGAGGACTGATGACCTCAGATGTTAAGTCCCATAGTGCTCAGAGCCATTTGAATCTGACTCCAACGTCTCCTCAATTGAACACATTATGATAGCACTTTCTCAGGAGGAGACTACGTACTGAGACACTGCAGCAACATAGTTCTGACCTAATGCATACGATACCACAACATCTCATATTCTTTGTCCATCATCATCACACGAATACTCCAAGTACGATCCTTCCCATTTGACAGCTCAATAAAGACTGAGCAATTTAATTGGAGAGCTGTTGCCATCTGGTGACGGTATGTGGAACCAGAGCCTTAGTAAGGTCTTGTTCTCCGCAGGAAGCAGACACGTGTTCCCGATGCTCAGCTGACTGACATATGCACAGGTGAACAAAATGGTGGCTAATATCCCAAACTTCATTCCATTCCTTGGTGCTTACAATTATTATGTCATGGGAAGTCACTGCAGATGTGAGCTCTACCCAAGTAGGGAGGGGGATCCCTGTCTCCCACAAACTGATCAAATAAAGAATATACATCAATATATTATAATTATTGACAGTGATTTGAATTTTGCGTCATGAGAATCTTCCTCTCCAGCACAGACTGAGTCTTTCACCTGCCAATTTCCAGATGATGGGGGAGGGGGGAGTTGTGGAGGGAAGGGGGGAGTTGGGGGCTTCCCAGAGTGTAAGGGCTTAATTAACTGATCAATTTAATTAATTAGGCCGTTAATCTGATATCAAAAGAATGCTTGTATCAGCGAGTAAGACGGGGAGGGTTGTGAATTTCCCTGATGGGTGGGAGAGGAGGAGGTGGAGGGGGAGATGTGAGGATTTCTCAGAAGGACAGATTATCTCCAGGGGGTCATAAATCAATTAACAGAACAATAGCTTTGCCCGTGAATGTATGCAACCAGCAGAAAGGAAATTCACCAGGACCTTCTTTGCCCTACTACTTCAGTTGCCATAGAGGCCACACTCAACAGGGACGATATTGTGCTTGTGCCATAAGTCATACGAATCGTCCAATCCATCTCCCACAGTTATGCTACGACGCCACAGAGGGTGCTGGTTACAGGGACAACATCTCATTTCCACCTGACTTGCAACAAATAGTTTGCCAATGAATATTTATCCGCCAAGGGTATAAAAGTGGACGCACTGTTTCACTCAGCCATTTGTCACAATTGGCGTCGGTTACATAGCAGTTTTCGAACTGTTGAAGGGCACAGTCATCACACAGTGTCAAAGTAATCATCCGAGTGTAGCAGTGTGTGTTGTTAACAGAGATGGAATTTAGATACATCATCGCCATTAGAGTCAGGCCGGAACTACAATTAGTTTAATTAGTTATCGTTCACTGAGGTAGGTTTAAACTAGTAGTCAGAACTTTAGCCTCAGCGCCACGCCTTCTTATCATCACCATGACACTAAAGCTGAGTGTTTGAGTGTATAAAGGCTCACCAGACAAAGAATTTTACATGATCTTGAGGAAGTAGTGACCAGAGAGATATTTATGTTTCGAGTGGACATTGTGTATAAACATGAGTAAATAAATGTAAGGATATGAAAGAGTGGCGGGTAGGATACTGTGCGTGAAGCTGGATTTGTTGGTGTTTCGCAGCGCACTGTCGTCCATGTCCACAAGCACTGGTGTAACATACGTGGCCACGAAACAGGACGTCAAAACTGTGGACAGAAAAAGATCTGAGAGGAGCCGGGGACGAGTTTCACGGCTTGTGAATCAAACTCGCTTCCAAAACCGAGAGAGACTGCAGCAGGCAGTGAATGAAGCTTCGTCCCCCACCTGTCGACGAGATAATTTTGCGACGGAAACCGCATGCGACCAACATTTGGAGCCGGTCACCTCGCAAGAGGCCACTGGTCATACGGGCACCTAAGGCTGTGGGTTTTTAATGGTCTAGAAAGAATCGAAGGTGGACAGTAGCTGACAGGTGGAACGTAATGTGGTCTGATGAGTCACATTTTTACCTATATTCAAATGATGCATATTGTCCAGTGCACCGAAGGGCAAACGAAAGATTTGATCCCGAATGTGTTCAAGATCAGGTGCAAGGCGGAGGCGGGACGTCAGCGACGTGTTCGCTGTGTTTTTCTTATCACGAATTGGGCTCGCTCACTGAGGTGACGTGTAAGACGACCGTGCATGTTCGTTTAAATGTTGTGAATGATCTGGTGTCGCCTTTCAGACAACATCTGTAAGATAAGTAAGGTATTTATACGCTTATTTTTCAAGACGACAACAAAAGAGTTCAACGGATGGAAGTGTATATGACTGGTCTGTGAACACTTCCTCGCCCTGTTATATCTCGACTGACCTGCAAAATCACCTGACTTCAACCCTACAGAAAATCTGTGGGACATGTTGAAACGGCAGGTAAGACGCCCGCATTAGCATCCCTCCAATTTGGCTGAACTGTGCGATCAGATCCTCAGCGAGTGGTTTAACCTGGATGCGACGTACCCGCACCACCTTGTGGAGTCACTTCCTAACCGAATCCAGGTGGTTACCATGTCCGGGTGTGGAATTAGACGGTGTTGGGCGATACTTTGTATGATTTCCCTTGGGGGGGCTAATTTTTTGTCCGGTTAGCTTACACGCTTTTAATAGATAACTTAATTGGTGCTTCTCACATTGGCAACATAATTTTTGTTGTAGTCGAATTTGCTGCCTGCAAACTGCTCACGTCAGTACTGCAACTACTTTCTACGGTAGGTGGTTCGCATTCAGCTATCTTTATGCTGGGCGCCAGACTTATTTGGTGAATAGAACAGCAGGTTGATACGGATGTAGGTGTAGTGGCAGTGCCGTAATGAGAAGTCTCAATAGGACTGGCAAGCGCTGAAATCCGTACGAAACTCGTCCTCCAGCTGACGACTACAACGCCATTTTCCAGGAGGTTCGCAATCACTACCTAGGTCACGTCTTAATGACAACAGTCCGTAACAGTCAGAAAATGGCTGAGGCTAATGCGATCCAGAAGCGAGTGGGTGTCGGTGGGGCTGGGCAGTGATTAATTTCCGCTCGGGGAGAGGCGAGCGCGGCCGGCCGTTCCTTTGTCAGGGGGTGCACCGCGGGGCAAAAAGCGGCGGGCCGCGGCCGGGCCCCCGGCGTTCGGACGGCCGGTCTCGCCTCCGCGGCGGCTGCGGGCGCCTCGCCGCGCCTCCCGGACTGGGGCCTCTGCCGCGCCTCTTTGTCGGTCCGCGCTTCTGGGAAGCGGCCGCAGCGCGCTTATGATGCGAGTCCGCTACCTGCGCCGCGGCTCGCCTCAAGGACGGCCCAAATGGGGCGACGCCGCCGTCGGCGCCGTCCGCGGCTGGCACTTTCCTGCCGGCTCGCCGCGCTCCTACACTGCCCGTGCCTGCGGCTCCAATTACAGTCGCCACTCCCATTAATCTCGTCCGAGTTGTAGGCCGCATCGTATTCTAGAACGATAATGTGCCTTCAGTTTCAAATAATAGTTGACCGAGCGCTGAATATACACCTCATTGAACAATTCGTATCGGGGGACAACTTCAACGGCAAGCAATGGCTGTAAAGAAACTCCTAAACAAACAGCCACTACTGCACTATAGACTAAAACGAAGTATACGGCTATAGGTACAGAGAAGCACGTTTGGCTGTAAAGAAGGTAACGCGTGAACTCTACAATGACTACCGTTATTGTGGACTGGGGGTATTCACTTCGATGAAAAACTTGCTGCCGCAGAAAAGCACTAATACATGTCTCCTCATAGGGCGGATGCGTGGATTCTAGGGCAGCACACACAAATGGAAGTAACACAGAATAGTGAATAGTAAAATATGTTACTCGACTTAGGCAACGTTGGTTACAGCGATAGTAAAATGCAGGTTTACCCTATGTGTGCTGCGGTGGCTACAGTTCCATAAATGCAAACTAAATAATGTTCTCTGAACTAAAGTGTGGAGAAAGCTAATTTTCTGTCTTGATGTATTATTTGAAGAACAGTTCCCCACTAACATTACTCCGTTAAATCTCTAGGCAAGCGGTCTCTGTTTCTCTACTGAAGAGCAACCGCTGTCTACCTATCGGCCACTGTTTCTACCTCACTCGAAGACTTAAAGACACGACAGACGTTTCAGCAGGAACTCCCAAGGAAGACTCGGACTGACTTACATCTTGCAACTGAAAACTTCTGATCGTGCCCGGTTACTTGGGCGCTCGCCTCTTTTCCTGGCGGCGATGTCGCTCTAGGGGGCGCGATTCTGGGGGCAGCGCAGTTGGTTTGCGTCCTGTGATATTCGTGCTGCGGACGGACGTCCAGGGTACTTCTGGTACCAACTGTCGCAAACACTACTTGTGTGGTATCTCAGTACACCACAACCGCACTACGAGGTGCATTCAAGTTCTAAGGCCTCCGATTTTTTTTCTAATTAATTACTCACCCGAAATCGATGAAATTGGCGTTACTTCTCGACGTAATCGCCCTGCAGACGTACACATTTTTCACCACGCTGACGCCATGATTCAATGGCAGCGGCGAAGGCTTCTTTAGGAGTCTGTTTTGACCACTGGAAAATCGCTGAGGCAATAGCAGCACGGCTCGTGAATGTGCGGCCACGGAGAGTGTCTTTCATTGTTGGAAAAAGCCAAAAGTCACTAGGAGCCAGGTCAGGTGAGTAGGGAGCATGAGGAATCACTTCAAAGTTGTTATCACGAAGAAACTGTTGCGTAACGTTAACTCGATGTGTAGGTGCGTTGTTTTGGTGAAACAGCACATGTGCAGCCCTTCCCAGACGTTTTTGTTGCAGTGCAGGAAGGAATTTGTTCTTCAAAACATTTTTGTAGGATGCACCTGTTACCGTAGTGCCCTTTGGAACGCAATTGGTAAGGATTACGCCCTCGCTGTCCCAGAACATGGACACATCATTTTTTCAGCACTGGCGGTTACCCGAAATTTTTTGGTGGCGGTGAATCTGTGTGCTTTCATTGAGCTGACTGGCGCTTTGTTTCTGGATTGAAAAATGGCATCCACGTCTCATCCATTGTCACAACCGACGAAAAGAAAGTCCCATTCATGCTGTCGTTGCGCGTCAACATTGCTCGGCAACGTGCCACACGGGCAGCCGTGTGGTCGTCCGTCAGCATTCGTGGCACCCACCTGGATGACACTTTTCGCGTTGTCAGGTCGTCATGCAGGATTGTGTGCACAGAACCCACAGAAATGCCAACTCTGGAGGCTATCTGTTCAACAGTCATTCGCCGATCCCCCAAAACAATTCTCTCCACTTTCTCGATCATGTCGTCAGACCGGCTTGTGCGAGCCTGAGGTTGTTTCGGTTTGTTGTCAGTCGGTGTTCTGCCTTCATTAAACTGTCGGACCCACGAACGCACTTTCGACACATCCATATAACTCCATCACCACATGTCTCCTTCAACTGTCGATGAATTTCAATTGGTTTCACACCACTCAAATTCAGAAAACGAATGATTGCACGCTGTTCAAGTAAGGAAAACGTCGCCATTTTAAGTATTTAAAACAGTTCTCATTCTCGCCACTAGCGGTAAAATTCCATCTGCCGTACGGTGCTGCCATCTCTGGGACGTATTGACAATGAACACGGCCTCATTTTAAAACAATGCGCATGCTTCTATCTCTTTCCAGTCTGGAGAAAAAAAATCGGAGGCCTTAGAACTTGAATGTACCTCGTACAATCTTACCGAAAGATCTCCAACAAGACTCGAATATATTTGGTAATAAACGATGTCGATGGTACCAGAGCTACTCTAGACACTCAGGGACGACAGAGGGGCAAGGCAAAAGTACATACACTCTATCCCATTTTCAAATATTCCTTTACTAAGGAAGATGAAAAGAGGTACTGTCGCGATTTATTTCTCGTGACGTTGCAAAGATACGTCATAGAGCTATTACTGTTGCCTAACTCCCTAGGGAGTGCCTGACATATTCTGCACAGAAACTGCAGCTAACTAAGTTCCCACTTTAATCACAGCATATCGTGCTCCTTTTGTGCCCAGTGATTGGAAAAAAGCAAAGGTCACACCCGTCTATAAGAAGATTCGCAGAAGTCATCCACAAAACTGTTATCGCATCTTACTGACATTCATCTGTTGTAGAATTTTGGAACGTATTATGACCCCAAACATAATGAGATATTTCGAACAGAATGACTTCCTCCATGCCAACCAGCAGCGATTTCCAAAACTTGAGCTTTTCTCACACGAAGACTGAAACCCACAGTTGAGGCTTTAAATGTAGAAGCGCAGAAAATAGTTTCCTATAGCTGCAACGTCAATCACTCATAAAAAAATTAGTCAAGTCCTACAAATACCAGGTGTAACAATTTTTAGCGACATGAAATGGTATAATCCGACAAACTCACTTACAGGTAACGATGGCGGCACATTTACTGACAATATGTACTCTATCTACAAAGGGGACTACTTATAAATCACTTGTGCCTTCCAGCTTAGAATACTGCTCGAGCAACGCGGGATATTCAACGTATAAAAAGAATGACGACACGAATGATCACATGTTTTTGTGACAAGTGCACAGCGCCACGCACATCCTGAAACCCCTGAATTCACAGACAACTGCCCCGTGGAAGCTTAATTACAAAAATTCATTATTAAGCAAACAATGCAGAGATTTTCTTCAACCTCCTGCGCATCGATCCCGCAGCGATTAAGAACAAAGATTAGGCCAACTACAGCACGCAGAGATAGCAAGTCACTCCATAAGCGACAGAAACGAGACGAAATCCTAACATGCGGCACAATGCTAAGTACCCTCTCCCATGCACTTCACAGTGGTGCAGCGTATGTACAGTATGTGGGTGTAGATGATATACCAACGTTTCGGCCACAGAAACAACGGACCTTCATCATTTTATGAAATACTACTGGGACCACGCATCTTCATTTCTTACACGCTGTCACCATTCCTGCCCTTAAAATTCGTTACTAGAAGTGTATATCGGAAGTGTCGTCGTTGGATCACTGTAGGATGAAACAGGATCACTTAGACAAAATTTCTATTTGGCGTAATGAATGGCAGCTTGCTCTGAATGTAAAAAAATGTAAGCTAATATGGATGCGTACGAAAACCTGTCCTGTAAACGTCGAACAGAGCTTTAGCAGTGCGCTTCTTGACACAGTCACATAGATTAAATGTCTGGGTAACGTTGCAAAGTCAGACAAATGAAACGAGCACGAAAGGTCAGTGGTACAGAAGGCAAATAGTCGAATTTCGTTTATTGGCAGATTTCTAGGAAAGTGTAGCTCATGAAGGAGACCGCGTATAGATCGCAGTGCGACCCATTCCTGGGTTCTGCTCGGCTGTTTGGGGTCCCCACCACATCGGATTAAAGGAAGACACCGTAGCAATTCAGAAAATTCCTTCTAGGTTTGTTACCGATGCGTTCGATCAATACGCGAGTATTACCGAAATGCTGAGTTTACTCAAATGGGAATCCCCGAAGAGAAGACGATGTCATTTTCACTAAACATTATTCAGGAAATTTAGAGAACCGTATTTTGAAGCTGACTACACAACAGTTATAATGTCGCCAACGTATATTTCGCGTAAGGACAAGGAAGATAAGGTAAAAGAAATTAGGGCTTGTACGGAGCCATAAAGTCAGTAGTTTTTCCCTCACTCTCTTTGGGAGCGGAACAGGAAAAGAAAGGACTAACAATGGTACAAGGTCCCCTCCGCCGCGCACCATACGGTGGCTCGCGGAGTATGTACGTAGATGTAGAAATAAAATTCGTCATCTGACTGGATGTCGTGAATCGACAGAAAGGAAGGTGAGGTTCTGTTCTGATTATAATTTCAGACAGAGTTTTATCGGTCCATATTAGTAAATCAAGAAGTTCATGAACTGAGGCAGTATCGAGAAGTTGCGTTGCCCAAGTGTGCGATATACCTTAATGAAGGTCGCTTGTAATAGTTCCGAAATGTTGGTGCATCATTTTACAACGTGACGTGACCTACAACTTATTATCATGTTACAGAACTTGTATGCAGTTGCAGAAGTCTTCGGATGTAGCTTAGCAAGGAAAGACCTGTACACTAAAAATCGTATAATTACCGAAGTAAGTGGTTTACGATGCTAAGACTCACTGACAAGAATAAGTTCTCGTCCGATATATATGTAAACAGCTCCGATATACATCTAAAAAGGTCCTGACGGATTAAGTCGGTGTGCCTGACCAAGACTCGAGCGCAGGACATACCAATTGAGCTACCAAAGCACGACTCACAACCTGTCCTCACAGCTTTAGGGGACGAGGCATTTGCAGAAGTAAAGCTGTGAGGATAGGTCATGAGTCGTGCTTGGGTATGTCGGAAGGTACACCACTTGCCCACGACAGGCAAAGGTCTTGAGTTCGAGTCTTGGTCTGGTACACGGTTTAAATCTACCACAAAGTTTCATATCAGTGCACGCTCCGCTGCACAGTGAAAAATGCACTGGAAAATACTTAAAAGGAAAACATTTATAGTTAACCATATCTATGGATTTTTCGGTCTCTTCTTGATAGAACAATTTTCGTATTTGACGTTGAAAAACAAAGTGCGTTTTTATTCTGCTGATATATTGTCTAACAAAAGAACTTGAAGCACCCATAGGACATGATGTGTAGCTTTGTACACATACAAACTATCGATGGGTATCCAAATCATTAGAGTTGCAGTTTTCTGTGACAGGTAGAACAGCCACCAAAGTGAATTAGTGCTGTCCGTCTTTAGTATTGTTACCCAGCCTGGTAGGGCGTATAAGAGGCTTGAACTACGTCAAAATTTGTGTGATCATTTTGACGGACACGAAAATGCCACGTACTCATGTGAGACAGTATTATCAGGACTTATGCGACAGTATCATGGTGTCGTTTTTCAGCACGACAGTGCACGTCCACTCATGGCATACGCCTGTATGAACGGTCTGCGTGACGTTGAGGTATTTCTATGGCCGCTGAGATTCCCAGATTTGTCCCCAATCGAAAATGTATGCTACCATCTCGGACGTCAAATGGACATCAACTCTATATCCAACACATCAAGGACGAGTTACAATACTTGTGCCTCGGTTGTTGCCTCAGGAGAGGATACAATGGCTTCATGACACCCTTCCCAACCGAATTAGTGCATGCATTCAGGCCAGCAGTGGTGCATTGTCATACTGATAAATGGGCTAATACTTCCAAGTTCTTTGTAAATTTGATTCGATTTTGTAATAACTGAAATAACATTACATATGCTCTCAATCCATCACCTGTGCAGTTACATTTCGTTTCCTTTCTCCTCTTCTGGGTGCTTCACTTTTTTTGTCAGGCATTGTTTTTGTTTATTTCAGATCGGTTTTTGGCTAACTGGGCCAGCCAGCATAAGGAAACAATTGACTAGCATCCACAAGAGATGTTAGTGTGTAAGAGAGTAAACATTAGAAACAAATATATTATAACACATGCAGAATTTTGAATCAAGACATTAGGTGAGAAATGTCAAGTCGAGCGCCCATCTCTTGTGTTATGCATCAAACATATTACATTACAGTGTTAAATTAAAGTTTAAAAGATGGGTGGTATTAAACACATTACATAACGAAAACACACAATATTAAAATATAAAAGTTGTATAAATATAATGCTAAAGATTACAAGGAAACATAACGTACAGTATAATGATAGTTACATTCTGGCACACCTTTGTGGAGATGAATGTGATCATTGGGATTAAGGTCTGGGAGTGTGTAGCTGTTTGATTGAATTATGTGAACCTTAATAGTGGGAATGTGCTCAGCTGAAAACGGCGAGGATTTAAAGTAAATGCTTATTTGTCTAAAGAGCTTCTTACAGCTTGAGTGTTTTTCCTTTGTAGACTGTATGTAGCTCTTCTGTGTGGACTTTGTACCTGTGACCTTCCTTCAGTATGCGTTCAACAAAAGTGAAGTCTGACTTTACCCTTCAGCTAAGTTCATGCTCAGTCAGTAGAACTATTCTAGCCCTGCCTGTTTGACCAATTTGTTACAGTCAATGCAAGTTATCTTAAAAGCATCGCTATTAGTTAGTAAATATGTTTTAGTCTTGCTGTTGAATTACAATGTGAGGTTAGGTACCGCTTACATAAATTGAAGTTTTGATAGTACATCAGCTGATCTGACTTGACGCTGTTATTAAAGACGGAGCATAAAGGTATGTCAACATCTTTCTTCCTGACTGAGATTTTCACTCTGCACTGGAGTGTGCGCTGATTTGAAACTTCCTGGCAGATTAAAACTGTGTGCCGGACCGAGACTCGAACTCGGGACCTTTGCCTTTCGCGGGCAAGTGCTCTAACAACTGAGCTACCGGCGCACGACTCACGCCCCGTCCGCACAGCAGTTTCCCGCGAAAGGCAAAGGTCCCTAGTTCGAGTCTCGGTCCGGCACACAGTTTTAATCTGCCAAGAAGTTTCATCTTTCTTCCTTATTTCTTGTGTAGAATGTTATCAACTAGGTCAGGGCTATATCCATTTGCCACATGTAGTACACTGAATAGTGTCTAATTCTGTATGGGAATCCAGTTTTGACATTGGTCAGAATGGAAGATGATGTACCACAGAATGGAAGGCAGCGTATTTGTGTGTTACTGGGTGTTGTGAGCAAAATAAGAATTACAGTGTCTATTGTTTTAGGTTTCCCTCAAATTTTGAAACAGTGTTAAGATCAACGAAGTTAATGGATTTTAACAGTTATAATTTTTCACGGGCTGTGATGTTTGGAGAGAAGAGCTACTTGTATCCCTTCAGAATGATTGTAAACTGAGGAAGAATTATAGAAATTCAATGCCTTTCACCTGACTAAATAATTCCAAACTAACATAAAGCAGTTAAGTAGGTGAGGACTGCCACTAACGTCTAATACCATCGGCGATGGATCACATGAGATTCCAAACATCCATCAAATATCTTTATTTGACTCTGTAGTGATGTAAAATACACGCATCTAAAAAAGCTTTGCGTCACCTCGGTTCCGAGAGTTCCGGAACCTGTACAGAAAACTGGGACAGAGATCAACATAAACATCATTTCCGCCCTTTTTATTGTTCACGAAAACCACACATTGCAAGTTGTACCACCATACAGCGAGACTTTCAGAGGTGGTGGTCCAGATTGCTGTACACGCCGGTATCTCTTGTATTGATGCATGCCTGTATTCGCCATGGCATACTATCCACAAGTTCATCAAGGCACTGTTAGTCCAGGCTGTCCCACTCCTCAACAGCGATTCGGCGTAGATCCCCCAGAGTGGTTGGTGAGTCACGTCGTTCATAAACAGCCCTTTTCAATCTATCCCAGGCATGTTCGATAGGGTTCATGTCTGAAGAGCATGACATGCTGGGCACTGTAGTCGAGCGACGTTGTTATCCTGAAGGAAGTCATTCACAAGATGTGCACAATGGAGGCGCAAATTGTCGTCCATGAAGACGAATGCCTCGTCAATATGCTGCCGATATGGTTGCACTATCGGTCGGAGTATGGAATTCACGTATCGTACAGCCGTTACAGTGCCTTCCATGACCACCATCGGCGTACGTCGGCCCCACATAATGCCACCCCAAAACAGCAGGGATGCTCCAACTTGGTGCACTCGTTATATTTCAGTTTGTTATTGTTTTGGTAGCTAGCATGATCAGAGAGTTATTGCTTATATGGATTTTGTCGTTGAGTACCTTCTTTTCCATTGCAATGGCTCTTTGTATGTGAAAGCTTTCTTGAAATGTCAGGAGCTTTTTATTGTGATTATTCACTCTGATAATTGTCATGTCACATTCCATGTTGGATGGTTGATGTCCATGTTTTATCAGGTGTTCAGCGAAGGTAGAATGGCTATTTTCATATTTCCAACTTCTTATATGTTCTTTATATCTAGTTTTAAAGTTCCTTCTTGTCATCCCCAGGTATACTGATTTACATTCTTGGCACTCTAGCTGGTATATACCTGTTCCTTGGTATTTATTTGGCTTTTCTGTTGTTTGCAAATGTGATTAGAGTGTGTTTCTTGTTCTGTAAACTATTTGTAAACCCTGTTTCTTTAGTATATTTGCTATTTTGTGTGTTGCTTTGTGTTTGTATGTAAGAGTGTACCAATGACCGAAGTATCGGAAATACACTCTGTTGACCGCTGTGGCTCTGGAAATACCTGTACCGTCCTTACAACTGGACATACTCTTCCCTTCGCTATCACAGTACTCCAAGTCAAATCCTTACCTTCCCTACAAGAGCACATAGACATTTCCTTTACACAAACACATATACTTTATAAAACTGATGCTCAATTGCGAACATATCACGCACCCAGCACTAATACTAATTATAATATTACCTCGTCAATAACTGGATGCATACGATACCAAATAATACTGACCGAAAATCAACGTTCCTCCTGCGAGTCATACCACCTTGTCATAGACGTAATCGAGCAGATGTTAAAGAAAAAAATCCCGATCCCAACAACTGCTGCATGTTACTCTCACAAACGCTCTTGGTTCTACAGGTGCACCCATGTATCCATGTTAAAACCTATAACCGCTTTACGAATCGAGGTACGACATTACCTCTGAATGAGGTGGTGTTTTCCGGACAAATACCATGACGGCGATCGTAGGAATACGTATTATCAGCCAACGATGCAGCCTAGGGATAAAATCACTGAACTTTGAAAGTGATTCGGCTAAGGAACGTGGTACGTACGCGGTATTTGCGACTCCATCACACCGCACCCAAGTAGATAATTGATTAGTTTTTGCAACGCATTCTGTCTCGAGACCATATCAGAGGTTCCACGATATATCCACCGAGTTATAGGCGACGATAGACAGTAGTGGTAGATGTTGTGCTGATTGAGGTCGTAAGAAGAAAAATATACACTAACTTCTCAGATCTCTATCGGTACCCTATATGTTAGAAATTACGTCCACTCAAACACATACTTGCATAGGCTCACACCCACAAGTACATCATATTTCACGCGCTCTCATATCTCTAAACGAGTCACCTTCCTCGAACCTGTCTGCTACAGTAAAATTACAACCTCCTTTTAATCACACCCAACACAACTTACAGTCGCACTCATTTCTACAGCTTTCCACAAGTGCTCGTTCCAATTTAAGTCCGAACTGAGCAGAAGTCGGAGAAAGACATATCCAACCCTCTTTAGAAACAGATCGAGCTGATTTACTGCAACAGGATCGTGTTTTGACCATTCGGTGGAAATGCGCGCAATGTGGTACGCCCCCATACTAGATACAAGTACTACAGATCTACGTCCATTCAAATCAATCAGCCTAAGAGATAAAAATTACAAACTAGAAAAGCTCATACAAATTAGAAGTCACCAAGACACCGATGCGGGCGCAATGACACTTAGCTGCTGTCAGACTACAGCGAAAAGAAAGAGATTTCACAATACGTCCCCAGAATAGCGTAGCGTGCTGCCGTCGAAGCATTCCTAGCGGTATAGCCGCTTCCTCACCGGCTGTCACCTCAAACTGCTACTGCTACTCCAGCTGTGTCTATAACACGATTCTATTAAATATACAGACACCGCACACACCACTTCAAAGTTTCATCACCTATACTCTAGGCGAGTTATCGTATGAGACGCTCCCTCTGGCCCTGATTCAAACTGTTTTCTAAGACGCTTTTGTACACTGCCAAAGATTTCGTTTTCCGCCACGACTTCGAGGTCTGTGTCAGATTCTAAAATCACATTAAGACGCTCTGATCGCTGACCTCTCACAGAAAACTAGACATCGCAGGATGTAAATAATATTCTTACGGCGGGTAGCATAAGAATCAATCATTTTTAAATAAAACACACTGACAACATAAGAAAACTAGGAAAGTTTGGCGGAGTTGTGGAGTGTTTCCAAACTACCGTCCGAAAGTGATTGACGACCTCTACATTTAAACTCATATGCCACAGTGAGGGAATAGATGATGGCTCCGCGTTCCATTTCCACTCATTCCTCATGTTGAACTCATGTACGCGATCACTGTTCCGCTGCTAGCAACAACAAGATAGCAAAAGGGATTTTGACTCTCGCGTTTAAGAAATCATTCACACAGGAGGGTCATACAAACATACATCGTTTCATCGTCACACACACTACCGTGTGGAGGAGATAGTAATGTAGAGAAGCCAGTGACAGAGTTTAACACAAATAAGTCTGCAGATCCAGACGAAACCCTAATTCCGTTTGATAGAGAGTGCTCTAGAGCATTGTCTCCTTACTCAGTTTGCACCTGGAAAAAAGCACATGTGATTTCTATGTATAACAAAGACAAAATAACGGACCCACAAAAATACAGACCAATAACAGTAACATCGTTTTGCTGCAGGATTCTTGAACATATTTTGGGTTCAGCTATGGTGAATTTCCTTGAGAAAAGCAAGTTCTGTCCACAGATCAGAACGGATTTAGAAAGCATCCCTCACGCAAACCAGCTTCCTCTTTTTTTCACATGATATCATATGTGAGTGGCTCGAAGACTTCTTAAGGAACAGAACACACTATGTTGTCTTCGACGGCGAGCGTTCTTCAGAGGCAAGCGTATCGCCTGGAGTGCCACATGCATGTGCAATAGAACAGCTTTTATTCTCTGTTAACGTAAATGATATGACGCACATGACGAGCAGCAATGTATGGCTGTTTGAAGCTGTGGGGTATGGGAAGGTGTCACTGTTGAATGACTGCAGGAGAACACAGGATGACAAAATTTCTAGCTGGTGTGATGAACAGCAGCTTACTCTACATGTAGAAGAATGTAAGTTAAAGCGGACGAGAATAGAAACATCCTATAACGTACGTGTACAACATTAGTAGTTTGCCTCCTGACACATTCAAGTCGAGTAAATATTTAGGCACAATACTACAGAGTAAAACGAAATGAAATGTGCATGTAAGGGCAGAAGTAAGTAATGGAAACGGTCTACTTTGGTCTGTTGGGAGAACTTTAGGAAATGTGGTTCATTTGTAAAGTAGACCGCATATGGAACACTAGTGCAATCCATTCATGAATGCTGCTCAAATTTTTGGGATCCCCACCCGACATCAAAGCAATTCAGTTGCTAGATTTGTTCCTGGTAGGTACGATCAGCATGCAAGTAATACGTGTATTCAAATGGGAAGCCTCGGAGGAAGAGGACGTTCTTTTCGCAAAACGCTATTGAGAAAATTTTGAGAACCGGTATTTGAAGCTGCCTGCAGAACGATTCTTCTGTCGCCAATGTATATTTCACGAAAGGACCGCAAAGATACGATATGAGAAGTTAAAGCTCGGATGGAGCGATGTAGACAGTTCTTTTCTCTCGCTCTATTTGCGAATGGAGCAGGAAAGGAAAAGACTATAGTGGCACGAGGTATCTTCACCAATGCTGGCTTGAGGATTACATACGTAGTTGTAGATGTAGAAGGAAGGTTTCGACACTCTTATGGTGTAACCCTCCAGTAGCGGCAGTGGTTGCACTTGGAATGACGAGAGATCCAGCCATCCTACATGGTGTGGTGTTTGCTTAAATAATGAAGATGCAATTGTCTCTGTTCTATCCCCACAGTGGCAGCAGTTGTTTAAGAATAACACAAGTGGACTAAAATTTAGGACAAGACAGTGAACTGCAAAATCATAGAGAAACCAACGATTTTTTGAACTTCCCACCCTTTTAAACTTGGGATTCTGCACTGTATTTAAACTGAGCGCAAATGATCTGGCACCATGCAAGTTGGCCTAGCGTCCTAGGGGCGCCGTACTGTATTCTGATTCTATATAGGCTGGCGTAGTATTCCCAGGTCGCCATCTTCGATTGTGACGTCATACTGGCTGGCCCAGTATCTTGGATTTTCAACAAATAACACAATTGAACATCTTGGATTTTTTAATATCGTACCACTTCACAGTAAGGACAGGCATCCTACTTCCACAGTGTGTGATGTTACCTGGGTGTCTACAATCTATCTAAATCTGAGTCCTTATAAGTTAATTTAGCCATAAATCCATAAAAGAATTTACATCGGTAACATCGGTGTATTCAAATGGCCGCTGCCCATTCCGGGAGATTGGTCCATAGGCTCACTTTTGCTAAAGGTGCTTCGCTCCACATATTAATAAATAAGTAGAAACATTCACAGTTTATTAGTAAACACAGTTCACCACAATCACAATTCACGATATCCACAATAACAAAACATCAGCCATGTTGTTTCATTGTTGATATCTTAATTGTGGCAGATAGTCACAAAAACTACGCGAAATGTAGGTCACACGACCTATCCCACTGACTTGACTGCTCACCGTGAACTGCCATTGGCATCTCTCAAAAATCTATTTAAAGACCTGGCTCTCCCCTCCAGTATAGGGGATGTCACGACACGGAAACAAAGTATAAATATGTACTTACACTTCGTAACTGAAGTAAGCTGCCAGGCAGCAAGCACTATTTTAATTTATAATACTTTTAATACAAAAGAGATTGTCACTTCAATATTAAGTCCGTTTCAGACATGTACAAATGTGGTAGCAATAGTAATTGAAACAGTTATTCCTTCCATGTCTCATCCTACTCTCTTAACAAAATAAAATAAATGTAATTTTTACGAAATTTAGGAAGACAGTGAAATGACGCGTAAAGTGTCTAATCTTAAAGTATTTTTCAATACTGGTCTTAGGTTTTGTGTGATTTTTACGAAATTTAGAAAGACACTGAAATGATGTGTATAACAGAATATTCATATAAAGTCGTTAAATATTTTGTTAATATTAATTCACCTGATGTGTTTACTATCCGATTGTAGGCGTAAAATATTATCTTTTGTTATCAACATCAGTTGAATGAGCTATATATTTGGAAACATTGTTTAATTGGATTTTGGAATTGCATAGCAGATTCCTTGCTACATCAAACAGTTTCATAATTAGCCAAAAATAGTTGGTCCCTATTATACATCTTGAGTTTCAATTCACATCGATCCTCGATTTATGGTAACAAAGTATGAGATAATGGATTTATCTGGATTCAACATTCGAAATATGGATTTCTTTCACACGTCTGAAAACACAGTTTCAGAAGTTTTTTGCATCAATGGAATCAGCAAACAATCAACACAATGTTGTGGTGATGTTAGAAACATGTCTTGCGTATACACAAATATAGATTTTATGTAATATCAAGTTAGATTAGAATCAAAGAGTCTGTTGCAAGGTGTTGCGATTGACTTTATTCACACAATAGAAAATCGATTACTTAAATTATATTTCAAATAACATCATAGGAGTGGGGAGAACACTTGATTTTTTAAATTTCTATTTTTTTTTTAATCTCCTGTCATTTTATACATAGGGCATATGGCCTATGTCATATGGATGAAGGTAGGGGAGAAGGGAGAAGTCTGGCAACAGCAAATGATGACATCATTGATGAGGTTATTGATGATGTCAACGGAAAGGTTGCAACAACAGAGTGGCCCAGAAGGCGCAGAACACCCATAATACTAGTACATGTTCATAGTCCAATTAGATTCGTAGATGATGAAGAGACAGAAATAATGTATGATGAGAGAAAGGTTATTCAGATAGTTCAGGAAAATCAAAATGTTCAGATGTGTGTGAAATCTTATGGGACTTAACTGCTAAGGTCTTCAGTCCCTAAGCTTACACTCTACTTAACCTAAATTATCCTAAGGATAAACACACACACCCATGGCCGAGGGAGGACTCGAACCTCCGCCAGGACCAGCCGCACAGTCCATGACTGCAGCGCCTAAGACCGCTCGGCTAATCTCGCGCGGCTCAGGAAAATCAAAATTTAATATTGTGATAGAGGATTGGAATTTGATACTGGGAAAAGAAGGAGAAGAACAAAAAAGTAGAAGAATGTGGGCTTGGGGAAGGAATGAAAGCGGAAGCTGCGTTTACAATTGCGCACAGAGCATTAATTAACCATCACTATCACTTTGTTTAAGAATCATAAAAGAAAGTTGTGTACGTCGAAGAGACCTGGGGAACTGAAAGATTTCAGACTGATTATTTATAACGCGAAGATAAAGGTTTCAAATTGTAATATGTTGCCATGGGCAGATGAGGACTCTGGCCATAATTTATTGGTCACGAACTGCAGACTATAACTGAAGAAACTGTAAAATAACAGGAATTTAAGAAGACGATACTTCGATCAACTGAAAGAAACAAAGATTGCTGAGAGTATCAGAGGGATCATTACGCATTATTAGACTGAAACAGGGGAAAGGAATACAATACAAAAAACCAATGGGTGATTTTGACAGGTTTTCTTTTTTTTACGGTCTTATGGGACCAAACTGCTGAGGTCTTCGGTCCCTAACCTTAGGCACTACTTAGTCTAACTTAAACTAATTTACGCTAAGGACAACACACACACTCATGCCCGCATGCCCGAGGGAGGACTCGAACCTCCGACGGGAGAACCCGTGCGGACCGTGACAAGGCGCTCCAGACCGCTCGGCTACCCGCGCGGCCGTTTTTGACAGGTGAAATGGAAAAGACAAAATAATTGGCTAAAGGAAGAAACATAAAAATGCAGCATCCAGCAAATGTACAGAACATAGACTTTTAAAAGATCAGAGAAACAGAAAACCCAAAATGGCTAAGCAGGAATGACTAGAGGACAAATGGGAGACTGTAGAAACATGGGTGGCTAGGGGAAGGATAGACGCTGGTTATATGAAAATTAAAGAGGCCTTTGGAGAAAAGATAAGCAGCTTTATGAATATCAAGAGCTCAGATTTCAAACCAGTAGTAAACAAGGAAAGGGAGGCTCAAACGTGAAATAAATAAATGCAGGGTCTATGAAAAGGAAGTAAATTTTGGTCAATATTACAAACAGAGAAAAGGAAGCAAGAGAAGATGTTGGGGGATATTATATTGTGAGAAGAATCTGAGAGAACTGAAAAACTCAAATGAAAACAAGGCCTCTGAAGGAGGCATTCTCTCAAAATTATTGAAATCCTCGGGAGAATCAGCCATGACAAAGCTATTTCATCTGGCGTGTAAGGTATGGGAGACATAGGAAATACCGTCAGCCTTTAAGACGAATGTAATAATACCAGTTTCACAGAAGGCAAGAGTTGACAGGTGTGAATACTACCGTCCTGTCAGATCAATAAATTATGGTTGCAAAATGTTCCCCTCGGGGAAGGTCAGTCTGGGTTCTAAAGAAATGTAGCAACAAGCGAGACAAAACTTACCCGACGTCTTGTCACAGAAGATAGGTTGAAGAAAGGGAAACGTATGTTTACAGCATAATTTTACAGATAATAATTTTACAGATTCAAATAAATCTTTTGAGTATTGACTGGAATACTCTGTTTGGAATTCTGAAGACAGGACAAAACACAGGAAGCGAAAGGTTTAATATAAAATGGTTCAAATGGCTCTGAGCACTATGGGACTTAACTTCTGAGGTCATCTGTCCTCTAGAACTTAGAACTACTTAAACCTAACTAACCTAAGGACATCACACACATCCATGCCCGAGGCAGCGGTCGCGCGGTTCCAGACTGTAGCGCCTAGAACCGCTCGGCCACACTGACCGGCGGTTTAATATAAATTGTACGGAATTCAGACTGCAGTTATAGAAGTCGAGGGGCACGAAAGGGAAGCAGTGGTTGACAAATGAGTGAGACAAGGTTGTAGCCTATCCCCGGTATTATTCAACCTGTATAATGATGAAGCAGTAAACGACCAAGGAGAAATTTGAAAACGGAATAAAAAATCAGGGAGAATAAACAATAATTTCGGGTTTTTCCGATGACGTAATTTTGTAAGAGACGGCAAAGGATGTGGAAAAGCAGTTGAATGCAATTGGACAATGTCGTGGAAAGATATTACAAAATGAGCTTCAACAAAAGTAGAAGGAACGATGCTCAGGGAATTACATTAGAAGGAGAAAGACACTAAAAGTAATAGATAAGTTTTGGTATCTGGGAAGCAGTATTACTGACAGTAGCCCACGTAAGGACGATAGAAACCGTAGACTGGTAACAGCAAGAAAAGCATCTCATACAAATCTAGGTGTTACGAACTCATTTCTGCAGGTATTTGCTGAAGTGTAGCCTTGTACGTAAGTGAAACGAGTAAGATAAGTAGTTCAGGCAAGAAGAGAATGAAAGCTTTTAAAACGTCGTGGCTTGGAAGAATGGTGATGATTACATGGGTAGGCCGCACACCTAATGAGTAGGTACTGTACAGAACAGGGAAGAGAAGGGAGAATTGAGTACAACGAGCGATCAAAAATGGCTCTGAGCACTATGGGCCATAACTTAACTGCCAAGGTCATCAGTCCCCCAGAACTTAGAACTAGTTAAACCTAACTAACTTAAGGACATCACACACATCCATGCCCGAGGCAGGATCCGAACCTGCGACCGTAGCGGTCGCGCGGTTCCAGACTGTAGCGCCTAGAACCGCTCGGCCACAACGGCCGGCAACGAGCGATCGTTTGCTAGGAGACATTCTGAGACATCTGGGAGCAGTCAGTTTGGTAATGACGGAAATCGAGCAACCAGACTGAAATGCGCTCGTTCGGTATAGGTTTTTATAGAGTTGGTTATTCGACGTCTCGCCCGAACGATGCGGCACACTGGTAAGACACTGTAATCGTACTCGGAAGGAGGGTTGCTGAAGCTCCCCTGGTTTCACTAAATGGCGTAAAGCTAGTGGTGGGATGGTCCCATTGAATGGGCGCGGAAGATTTGCTATCCAACCTTCCCCCATCCCATCTTGTGGTCCGTTCTTTTGACCTCGTCGCCGACGGGATGTTAAACCCTAATTTTCCTTTTTTATGTATATCTATTATTTTTTTAATCTTTTTTTCAGTATCAATGCATAATGCGTGGATCTACAGAATGCACACATCTGGCCTTAAATGGCTGGCCTCAAATAATAGAAAGTAAAATATTTTCATCCGCCACAAAGTAACTGTAGCCAGCAACAAGACTAATGTGGAAAATTCCAGAACAAATCAGTGGCACTTCACAGCTTAACAGCACACTGGCGCGCACTACCTTTTTGTACCAATCAGCCACAGCATCATTTAAGTGGATGTCTGTCTCCGTCTGAAAACTTGGAGTATACTGTTATTTCGATGTCGCTTGTCAATTCACGGTCGCGGAGGGTAAAATTTATCTAAAGGGATTGTTTTGTTTCGGCTGCGGCGGAGTTCCCGTTTAGCGCCACATCGTGCGCACGCGTTCCATCAAGATAACAACGCACTCATCCCGGGCCCCCTCGGCTGGTAACTCTACCCCGCCGTTTATCGAGAGGAGTGTTCACACGTCACAGCGGGATAACGCGCCCGAGTGGGGGCCGCACCCCCGCCCCTCCCCCCTGTCGGCAGGGGGGCACGAGTGCAGGCAACAGGTGTATAACCATTCCGGCGCCACACTCGGCCTCACGACACGGACGTTATTGCGCAGGAACTCACATCAAAACGAATTACTCGCCGGAGCTCACGCACGAGCGAGCGAGAGGAACGCTACAATGCCGCTATCTGTTACTCACCGCCGTCTCCCACTAAACAATTCGCCCATTAGTTCCTAATGCGGTTAAGGCTCAGATTAAATGTAAACGCTTTCCTAACGAGAGATTAATAGCCACTGTTCTCGTGGGAATAGACATAAACACCATCGATTATTCGATACGAATGAAGTGTAGCCCTACGTACTTTAATAACATAACACGCCGATTTGCCTCTTTCACAATAATTGTCCGCAAATATTAAGATTATTTAACGGGTTGTCTGCGGATTTGATAACGATTCAACTTGTTTCCACTCAGCTACAAAGTAAATAATTAAGATATTGGTTTCTGCTGGCAGCACTTCTGGCTACACACACGATGACACAGGTACGCGTGTCATCTGATCTTATCCTGATCGTCGCGTCGCAGTCGAGCGCAGATGACGAACACGCACCATATCTTGTCATCTGATTGTGCAGATACCGCTAGTGCCCGACAGCACGGAGCCCTCGATCGTAGAGGTCGTGGAGTCATCGAACTGCTCGTATGCTACTCTGTCAAGGGCGTCACCACGAACTGAGTACAAGTCCTGGTGAAATGTCAACTGCATTAGGAACTGAATACACTGGCCACAACACAGCAAATCGTTCGCCAATTCAGTTCTGGACAATAGCCAGCAATGAGGGGCCGCACTCTTCAAAACTTCTTTCCCTCTACAGGAAAGAAAATTAGGGTCTAATGTCCTGTCGACAAGTAGGATATTATAGAGGCAGCACAACTGCATACTGGAAGAGGACGCCGGTCGTGTTCTTTCCACAGGAACCATCCCAGAATTACCCTTCAGTGTTTTAGGGAAAACACGAAATCCCAAACTTCAACGTGCCGGCGGCGATTCGAACCTCTCAACCGTCTCGTAAGTGTACCCCTGTTTACTACACCTATCCACGAGATTAAAATGGACGCAGGAACATAGCGAATGGACGCTGCAAACGACTTCGTTGAAAACCACGAGACTATGTATCGCGCATGTCAAAAGGCTTTTCAGTACTCTCGTGTGAACGAAGGTAATATGACATGCATTAAAGTATCCGATACCTATGCATCCTGTTTTCACCAACCAACTAGGAATCCGCTGTCCGATCATACACTAAAGAGCCAAACAAATTGGTACGCCTATCTAACATCGTG
This sequence comes from Schistocerca cancellata, assembly GCF_023864275.1. Lineage (NCBI taxonomy): Eukaryota > Metazoa > Arthropoda > Insecta > Orthoptera > Acrididae > Schistocerca > Schistocerca cancellata. The sequence goes on from NC_064630.1 coordinate 33,140,045, forward strand.
TAGGGCCCCCGCGAACACGCAGAAGTGCCGCAATACGAGGTGCATGGACTCGACCAATCTCTCAAGTAGTGCTGGAGGGAACTGACACCATGAATCCTGCAAGGCTGTCCATAAATCCGTGAAAGTACGAAGGGGTGGAGATCTCTTTTGAAGAGTACGCTCCATGGCATCCCACATACGCTCAATAATATTCATGTCTGGGGATATCGGTGGCCAGCGGAAGTGTTCCAACACAGAATCTTCCTGGAGCCAGTCTGTAGCAATTCTGGATGTAAGGGGTGTCGCATTGTCCTGCCGGAACTGCCCAAGTCCGTCGGAGTGCAAAATGGACACGAATGGGCGCAGGTGATTTAAGAGTCGTATCTAGATGTATCAGGACTCCCACATCACTCCAACTGCACACACCCCACACCATTACAGAGCCTCCACCAGCTTAGACAGTCCCTTGCTGACATACAGAACCCATGGATTCATGAGGTTGTGTCCATACCCGTACACGTCCATGCTCTCGATACAATCTGAAACGAGACTCGTCTGACCAGGCAATATGTATCCAGTCATCAACAGTCCAATGTCGGTGTTGACGAACCCAGGCGAGGCGTAAAGCTTTGTGTTGTGCAGTCATAAGGGTACATGAGTGGACCTTCGGCTCCGAAAGCCCATATCGATGATGTTTAGTTGAATGTGTGTGTGGTGTGTGTGTGTGTGTGTGTGTGTGTGTGTGTGTGTGCGTGTGTGTGTGTGTGTGTGTGTGTGTGAATTCCTAATGGACCAAACTGCTGACGTCATTGGTCCCTAGAATTACACAGCACTTAAACTAAGTTATACTAAGAACAACACACACACCCATCCCCGAGGGAGGACTCGAACCTCCGGCGTGACATGGCGCCTCTAACCGTGCGGCTACTCCGCGCGGCTTCGCTGAATGGTTCGAACGCTGTCACTTGTTGAGTGCCCAGCATTGAAATCTGCATCAGTTTGCGGAAATGTACTTCTGTCGCGTTGAAGGATTCTCTTCAGTCATCGTAGGTCCAGTTCTTGCAGGATCGTTTTCAGACCGCAGTGAGATCGGTGATCTGATGTTTTACCGGATCCTGACATTCACAGCACACGAGTGAAATGGTCGTGCGAGAAAATCCCCACTTCATCGCTACCTCGGAGATGCTGTTTCCCATCGCTCGTGCGTCGACTATAACACCACGTTCAGACTCACTTAAATCTTGATAACCTGGCATTGCAGCAGCACTAACCCATCTAACAACTGCGCCAGACACTTGTTGTCTTATGTAGGCGTTGCCGACCGCAGCCGGCCGGGGTGGCCGAGCGGTTCTAGGCGCTACAGTCTGCAATCACGCGACCGCTACGGTCGCAGGTTCGAATCCTGCCTCGGGCATGGATGTGTGTGATGTATTTAGGTTAGTTAGGTTTAAGTAGTTCTAAGTTCTAGGGGACTGATGACCACAGATGTTAAGTCCCATAGTGCTCAGAGCCAATTTTTTGTTGCAGTTCACAAATGCAGTGTAAATCGGTGGAACGAATGAGTGTCATTAAAGAAGTAGCGAGGCGCTCTTTATTTATGGACATCGCTGTGTGGATTATTTTGCTTGGATTTTAGAGGTGGCACTCTTAAAGTGAAGTACATTAGCAGGAGATGCGCTATTCTGCAAAGTGATTGGCATGATCATATTGTAAAACGAAAATCATTGACTTCATCTCATAATAATTCTTCAGATGCTTAGATTTATTCATTTTGATTTCGAGGTATACATATAGCTGCAGAATAATATCAGTAAGAGAACATTGTTAAAATAGTATTGAACACACATGTGCATGAGGTTGACATGTCACGGACTCATATTACTATTTTTCGCGTAGAATAACTCGTGTTCTCGAACAAGATTTCAAAACACGTTGGACAGATGTGTCCCGCTCCTCCTCCTCTTCCCTCAGCTTAAAAACATCCCGTGAGTAGGAGGGCTGATTTTTCACTTCACAGTCGAGCATTAGGCCGTTGCGGAGGGGCGGAGTGAGTGACAAACGACCAGTGCGCGCGACTTTCACAAGACCCTAACTGTGTACTGTCATGTGCCAGGGTTGACACTGCATACGTAGGTTGTCAGTACTTCGGCCTCCTGGACTCGTGATATTGCAGGTGAGGCTGGTTTTTTTATCAGAGAGTGGCAAGGAGGAAGGATGGGTGAGTAACAGAACGGCGACAAAGAATTGCTGGTTGATTTGATTAGATTCAGTTTCCGTTCCATGGGCCCAAAAATGAGATGATTCTCACGGATGTGGAACATATCGGAAAGTGTAACATAAAAAACATAAAACATTTGAATATAATACTCACTTTCCTGATCATTTTCCAGGAGATTGTGTCAAAATATATGAGAACGTTACAGTAAACTGGAGCTGCTAATATTTACAGAATTAATACATTGTCAGAATGAAACATAGCTAGGCAGCTTTAATAAATTTATCGTACACAAAGTATCAAATCATGACTTGTGACCAAGTGCCGTCAAAACCGAAATCTAACAGACATTTTACCTGGTCTAACAACCTCTCTAAGGAGTAAAAGTAGGTGCCTACCAAAAACACTTTCAAACTCTGTTTACACTGTGCTTTATCTGAAACCAAGTTTTTAATGATTGTTCGCAATTTATTGAAAATGTGTGATCCTGAATATTGGACCCCTTTCTGGAATTTAGGTCTTTATTTGGATTGTTCTTATTCCTAGTATTGATACTATGTACCGAGCTTTTGATTGGGAACACAGACGTATTATGTGCAACAAATTGTACTTAGGAATAAATATTCCGAGAAACAGTGGTTAGAATACCGAGTTCCTTGAAGAGGTTTCTACATAATGTTCATGAATTTACCCCCAAATGAGTCTTATTCCAAGCTTTTGCAATCTAAAAACTTTTGCTCGGTGTGACAAGTTACCCCAAAATATGATCCCATATGACATAATAGAATGAAAGTTAGTAAGAGATTTTAACATTAAATGTATGCAGTGTGGTGTCACCGCCAGACACCACACTTGCTAGGTGGTAGCCTTTAAATCGGCCCGCGGTCCGTTAGTTTACGTCAGACCCGCGTGTCGCCACTATCAGTGATTGCAGACCGAGCGCCGCCACACGGCGGGTCTAGAGAGACTCCCTAGCACTCGCCCCAGTTGTACAACCGACTTTGCTAGCGATGGTTCACTGACAAAATACGCTCTCATTTGCCGAGACGACAGTTAGCATAGCCTTCAGCTACGTCATTTGCTACGACCTAGCAAGGCGCCATTACCAGTTACTATTGATACTGAATCATGTACCGTCAAGAGCGACGTTCACCATTAATTGATTAAAGTTCAGTATTCCACCAGCTACGTCCGTTTTTTCTAAATTCTAATTTCCTTGTCCTGTTCCAGACCTCACGCCAGCCTGCGTGAGCTAAAACGCGTGCCTTTCGGCTTCCTCTAGTAACACGGTGTTGGCTCTCCTGCCAACCACAACATGCAGAAATTGTGTGTAATTTCCCCAATCTGCATCTTCTGTTTATTTTGTCACTTCTCACTACACATTTTTTCAAAATAGTTGCTATACTATGGTGGTCTCATAATGTACTAGCAAAGAAGGGAGTTGAGCTGGTTTACGTTTGTTCTTCTACATTACTTCATTACTGTTCATTTTGCTTCGTGCTATTTCCGTTAAGAACACATTTAATTTTCGCAGTGGATACTGCAACTCATATTAACGCTTCCACCAAAACTGTACACGACACACAATATGGCGTTGAAGGTACGAGCACAGCGAAGACCACAGCGAAAAAATATACTCCATTTTGTCAGAGGAATGCACCAGCTCCTAACGGCCACTGTCGGATGGCTGATACTGGAGCTGCTGGTTGCCTTTGTGTGATGTAGCGGCCACTAGTCCAGCGGGTCATAAGAGGGAGGAGCGTGAATGTAGACAATGTAGAACCAGCCGCGCTCTTCCTACGCGCCGTGTTAAAAGTACTGATACTGGTGATATTCTGCGAGGAACAGTATTGAGCTATAGCGAGTTCACTGGAGACCGCTTGGACTATGCGGAGTTCCGTCAGCGTTGCTTTTGAGAGGTATTATTTGCTAACTAGTTTTGAAAGTCAGGTTAACTGGTCTGACTGTTCTGTAATTCCTGTGAAGCTGGACGCTGTTTGTTATTATCGTAACTAAAAGAAGAATTAAACTCCTTTGCCACTAACATTTATCATTTCAGCATATTAATAATAGTCTGTTCCAGGTTAATGTTAATTTTGCATTTGAGTCTGAAGTTGCCATGTGCTAAAGATTTACCCCATGCGGGAAGTAGTGTAGCCTGACACAGTTCTCAGTTAACTAGGGAAACTACATTATGTGATCAAAAGTATCCGGACACCTGGCTGAAAACGACTTACAAGTTGGTGGCGTCCTCCATCGGTAATAATGAAATTCAACATGGTGCTGGCTCACCCTTAGCCTTGATGATAGCTTCCACTCTCGCAGGCATACGTTCAATCAGGTGCTGGAAGGTTTCTTGGGAAATGGCAGCCCGTTCTTCACGGAGTGCTGCACTGCGAGAGGTATCGATGTCGGTCGGTGAGGACTGGCACGAATTCGCGTTCCCAAACATCCGAAAAGTGTTGTATAGGAATCAGGTCAGGACTCTGTGCAGGCCAGTCCATTACAGGAATGTTATTGTCGTGTAACCACTCCGCCACAGGCAGTGAATTATGAACAGGTGCTCGATCGTATTGGAAGATGCAATCGCCATCCCCAAAATGCTCTTCAACAATGGGAAGCGAGAAGGTGCTTGAAACATCAATGTAGGCCTGTTCTGTGAAAGTCAAAGGCAAAACAAGAAGGGGTGCAGGCCCCCTCCATCAAAAACACGACCACACCATAACACCACCGCCTCCGAATTTTACTGTTGGCACTACACACGCTGGCAGATGACGTTCACCGGGCATTCGCCATACCCACACCCTGTCATCGGATCGCCATATTGTGTACCGTGATTCATCACTCCACACAACGTTATTCCACTGTTCAATCGTCCAATGTTTACGCTCCTTACACGAAGGGTCGTTTGGCATTTACTGGCGTTATGTATGCCTTATGAGGAGCCGCTCGACCATGAAATCCAAGTTTTCTCACCTCCCGCCTAACTGTCGTAGTACTTGCAGTGGATCCTGATGCAGTTTTGAGTTCTTGTAGGATGATCTGGATAATAGATGTCTGCCTATTACACATTAGGACTCTCTTAAACTGTCGGCGGTCTCTGTCAGTCAACAGACGAGGTCGACCTGTACGCTTTTGTGCTGTACGTGTGCCTGCACGTTTCCACTTCGCTATCACATCGGGAACAGTGGACGTAGGGATGTTTAGGAGCGTGGAAATCTCGCATATAGACGTATGAGACAAGTGACACCCAATCACCTGACCACGTTCGAAATCCGTGAGTTCCGCGGAGCGCCCCATTCTGCTCTCTCACGATGTCTAATGACTACTGAGGTCGCTGATATGGAGTACCTGGCAGTAGGTGGCAGCACAATGCACCTAATATGAAAAACATATGTTTTTGGGGGTTTCCGGATACTTCTGATCACACAGTGTATATCTGGTGTACGCTTCACTACTTGAAAGTTTGGTGTAGATCTGTGTATTACAAAAGGTACAGTGAACCTAAAAGATCATACGACTGTGATATTGTCCGAATCTGGACTTACATCTGGACTTTAAATTTGCCTTTGTATGGATTTTAACTTCTGTATTTTAAGTTATGGTTGTAAGGATATATAATTATAAGCAATGAGTTTTCTTAGTAAGCTGATTAGAGATTATTGGTTTGTTTTCTGCTTGTAATATACGGGTAACTGTTTTCTCTGTTAATACCAAGTTTGCTGGTGTAATTGAATGAATATTCTGCGCTCTTGCGCAGTTATGATTTATTGTGCTTCTTTTTAATCAGGTTACATTTACATTCTCTTAATATAAATCAGACCTAAAATTTATTTTAACTTGGAAGCCACGCTTTACCTTAGCCGGACTGAGTCCATGAAATTGATTGTTGTCGTTGTAGTCTTCAGTCCTGAGACTGGTTTGATGCAGCTCTCCATGATACTCTATCCTGTGCAAGCTTCTTCATCTCCCAGTACGCACTGCTGCCTACATCCTTCTGAATCTGCTTAGTGTATTCATCTCTTGGTCTCCCTCTATGATTTTTACCCTCCGCGCTGCCCTCCAATACTAAATTGGTGATCCCTTGATGCCTCAGAACATGTCCTACCAACCGATCCCTTCTTCTAGTCAAGTTGTGCCACAAAAACCTCTTCTTCCCAATTATATTCAATACCTCCTCATTAGTTATATGATCTACCCATCTAATCTTCAGCATTCTTCTGTAGCACCACATTTCGAAAGCTTCTATTCTCTTCTTGTCCAAACAATTAACCGTCCGCGTTTCACTTCCATACATGGCTACACTCCATACAAATACTTTCAAAAATTCTCTTCTTCAGAAACGCTTTCCTTGCCATTGCCAGTTTACATTTAATATCCTCTCTACTTCGACAATCATCAGTTATTTTGCTCCCCAAGTAGCAAAACTCCTTTACTACTTTAAGTGTCTCATTTGCTAATTTAATTCCCTCAGCATCACCCGAGTTAACTCGACTACATTCCATTATCCACGTTTTGCTTTTGTTGATGTTCATCTTATATCCTCCTTTCAAGACACTGTCCATTCCGTTCAATTGCTCTTCCAAGTCCTTTGCTGTCTCTGACAGAATTACAATGTCTTCGGCGAACCTTAAAGTTTTTATTTCTTCTCCATGGATTTTAATTCCTACTCCAAATTTTTCTTTTGTTTCCTTTACTGCTTCAATATATAGATTTTGAAACAGAAATTTATGTCAATTTTAAATTTGGGGATTATTGTAATAAATGCTTTGTTAAAGGTGTAATCACAAGCTCAATCAATCGCTCCACTCATTATCCTAGCGGCCTAGTTATACCGCTATAGACAGAATTATGGCCCAGATTTACGAGAGACGTCGATTGCTGGGGCTGGCATCTTGCAAGTGCCCAGCACTTCCTCATAAATCTTCGTATACACTGAAACGCCAGTGCAACTTTGCAGATGTAGCACATGCAGTTAGCAACATAAGAAAATTATAGAGCTTCGACTGCAACCAAACAAAGAAGGGTACGCAGAAACAGAGAAGTGCCAATAAAGTTGATGAGAATTGTCCTTCGAGAAGATCTTTTGCAAATCGTGGCCCAACTGACTGAAGTCAGAACACCAGAGATACAATGGGCATTATGCAAGTGATTATCCTTCTCTCAGCAGGAACTAGTACCGTACAAAAGTTTTCGAGGCTAATCTGATGCAAATGTTCCATTTGCTGGCGCCTGGCGATGTATTCCAGAAAAATCAACACCAAACCGCTTTAATCTACCCGTTTACTACTACATATGAACTACTGTAAGTCACGGAGCAGAACGTAGTGGGGTTTAATTCGCACCAATAATAGCATGGATCGAGGAAAATACGATTATAAGCCACCGTACATGCTGTTACCTTTCAATCATATACACATTGTCGCTATCTGAGATTTGTGGAGGAGACAGCAGAAATGTTTCTCATTTTTTTCAGGCATCGAGTCTCTGAATTACTATTACAGACTTTCAAGGGAAAAACGTCGATTATCGTCCCTAAAATTCACAAATTTCCTGAACACCTCCACTAAATTTTCATATGGTCTGTACCGACCTAGTCGGTTCGACCGTTATACCATCATCATCAAATGGAAGTCCTCCTTTACGAGACTGTTCTTGGTGGAAATAGTTGGCGATTTCTTGTAATTGCATCCGCGCTGGCTATATTCGACCTTAGACTAGAAAAGACAAGATTTTTCAGTGGAGTGAGTAGCAAATATTCTTTTACTCTCGAAAACTAAGAATAACTCCAGAACGACACACGGAATAATAAGATCACAGTATCATAAGTACAGTCGAATAGTGATTTAACCTTATGATACTTGCGTTCCAAAAAGTTGTTTCTTGTCCAACAACAAGAAAATAACAAAAAGCTGTCGCACAGTAACATATCTGGAAACATTATATAATGCAGTTATTGTACAAATAAATCAAACATTTACTACAGGCCAACATCATTAAGCCATAAAGCAGAGCTACATGCCTTCGGGGGAAAAAGTCACAGTTAACAGCCCCAAGGGGGTATATATTCCGGAGGTAAAATAGCCCTCCAGTCGGATCTTCGTGTGGGCGTTACTCAGGAGGATGTCATCATCAGGAGAAACAAAACTGGCGTTCTACGGGTCGTGACGTAGAATGTTATGTCCCTTAATCGAATAGGTAGGTTAGAGAATTGGAAAAGGGAAGTGGATAGGTTGAAGTTGTATATAGAGCGAATTAGTGACGTGCGGTGGGAGGAAGGAAAGGACTTTTGGACAGGTCGCTACAGGGTTATCAACACAAAATCAGATAGCGATAAGGTATGGGAAAATCTAATAACGCATTTGAAAACAGGAATGTCGGTAAGGTACTACGAACACCACAGAGAACGCGTTTTCATAGCCAAGACAGACACAAAGCCAACACCCACTACAGTAGTATAAGTTTGTACACCGCCTGTCGAAAGAGTTTCGAGACTGATTTTATTCCAGGCATATAAGTGGACAATTCTTTTCTGGAAAAAAAAAAAATCACCACTGGTGGCCAGACTTACAATAGGAACATTCCACAAAGCGGAAATGTGAAGAAATTCACATGAGAACCAACACTTTGACAACATAAACGACATCAAAGCCAATGAGGTGCACGAGTTGAACAACATCACAAGATCGGCTTTTTTGACAGTTTCACACGGTTCTACGAAGGTTCTGTGCGTTGTACTCATGCGGAGGAGTCTATGTAAAACACTTGAAGCATTAAAACCATCATCTTAAGTTAAAAAAATGTGTGTGAAATCTTATGGGACTTAACTGCTAAGGTCATCAGTCCCCAAGCTTACACACTACTTAACCTAAATTATCCCAAGGACAAACACACACACCCATGCCCGAGGGAGGACTCGAACCTCCGCCGGGACCAGCCGCACAGTCCATGACTGCAGCGCCTTAGACCGCTCGGCTACATCATCTTAAGTATTATGTATTTTTATTAATCCAGACTTGAAACTTTTTTGGACTGACGGGGCATGCCAACAAGCTGCGCAGGTGACGAAGACACTGAAACAGTCCATAATGAGATAAGTGAGGTGAAAGGAGTTAGAGGAGATGGAAGTTAAATTATGATAGGTGACTGGAATTCGGTAGTGGGAAAAGGAAGAGAAGAAAAAATACTGGAAGAATATGGATTGGGGAAAGGAATGAAAAGGGAAGTCGCCTGGTAAGATTTTGCGCACAGCATAATTTAATCAACGCTAACACTTGGTTTAAGATTCTTGAAAGAATGTTACGTACATGGAAAAGACCTGTGAACACTGGAACGTTTCAGATCGATTACATAATGTAACACAGAGATTTTGGAACTATACTTTAAACTGTAAGACTTTTCCAGTGGCAGTTAAGGACTCTGGCCATAATTTATTGGCTATGAACTGCAGACTGAAACTGAAGAAGCTTCAAAAAGATAGAAAATTACGGAGATGAGACTCAGATAAGTTAAACGAAAATGAGTTTATTTAGAGTTTTAAAGGAAGCATTAGTCAATGCTGGACTGAAACAGAAGAAAAGAATATAATGGAAAATCAAAGAGTAGCTTTGCGAGATCAAATAAAGAAGGCAGCAGAGGAACACAAGAAGTAAAAAGATATAGCTCGGCACAAATCCTTGGATAACTCAGGAGATATCAGGAGATATCGAATGCAACTGACGAAAGGGGAAAATATAACAGTGTAGCAAATGAAGCAGGCGAAAGGGAATACAGACACAAGTGACTTACTAGTAGTACACACCGCTGAAGTTACTGAGGTAGTTCGTGTTGTATGTTACGTATACCAAATGCCAATAAAATAAAATAAAAACTGCTCTTACCATATTATTCGTATTTCTATTGGATATTAGCAACATTGTTTATCAGGGATTTGGTTACTACTGATTATCTTACACTTGTCAGTAACAGTTACGGACATAACGAGGCATCTATCAGGAATAAAATAACATACAATGCCGGAAACAAATAGTACACCGGGAAAGATGACTTCGATTTTGATCTGATGGTAGCATATGCCACCTGGGGATAGTGGATGCACCGATAATGGTTTCAACGTTGTCCGCTAACACACAGTGTAGTGGTATAGCTGCCAGAGCGCCATCTGCATCTACCATTTAATAGGGAATTCTCACAGGCAGAAGGCTCAGTTTGGTGCAGATTCGAGAATTGCCAGTCGAGGGAGACGTGATGCGTCAGTTGCGCAACGATGCTAATATCAGTGGTCACGTGAACATCCTCACACCTGTAGACGAGGCTCTGGACGTCCACGCAGTTCAGGCGCCCTCCATGATCGTCGTATTGTCAATGACAGCAGTGACAGACCGTACAGTTGCCACGGCCCACATAAGAGGCTTTTGCGCCCAGACATGTCAACACGAACAGTTGCTAACCGCTTATTAGCAGTGCAACTACGGGCACGCACACCTCTAAGCCCGCCTGTTACTCAAGCCACAGCACTAACGTGCACTGCTTGACTAGTGCTGTTAGAGGATCGCTTAGAATGGCGCGCCGTGGTCTTCAGCGATGAAAGCAGTTTCTGTGATGGTCGTTTGCGCTCATGACGCATACCTGGCGAGCGCTGTTTCGTAGAGTGCAATCATCCGAGACGCACTGTCCCATACCAGGCCTTATGATGTGGGGTGCGATAAGCTACAACTCTCGTTCACCTTCGGTGTTTCTGGAGGGGACGCTGACCAGCGCTCGGTACGTGCAGGATATTGGTAGACCTGTTCTTTTGCCGCTCTTTCAACAGAAAGGTGATGTGTTGCTCCAGCTGGATAATGCTCGCAAACACAGTGCCCGTGAAACCCAACGTGCTCTGCAAGAAGTGTGACAACTTCCCCGGCCAGCACAATCTTCGAACTCGTCTCCAGTCGAGCACGTGTGGGATATGGTGGGACGAAAAGTAACTCGGGCGACTTGGTAGACAACAACTCTTACAGAACTACGTGAACAGGCCGAGCAGGCGTGGCAGAACGTATTCCAGGACAGTATTCGCCGTCTGTACGATCGACTGGATTCCAGGGTCAGTGCCTGCATTGCTGCACGTGGAGGCTGCACCACGAACTAATACGAGTGTTTCAGCATGGGTCGATACCTGGTACCTGAGAATCCCTTGTGCTATTGATATGTAAATGTAAACATTTCATGGACTCAATATACACTCTTGCAACGATAAATCTTGAGTGAATTAGAAACCTCTAAAACAGTGTACTAAATTTTTCCGTCAGCGTATGTGTTTTGTTCCTTTATCAAATGATTATCTCCGTCCACTACTTGCCCCGTTCTCTGATTAATCAGTTGTTTGGAACTACAGAATTCACTGTTTTTTGCTGCATATTTTATCGAATGTTACAGCTGATGCATTTCTTTTCGTATAATCAGAGTATCTCAGTAACCATTGGAAATACGGTCTATTTTAAATTGACCAATTTTCTGGGATTTATGAACAATATCACTGTCTCGAGTATTACAATGTGTTGCTGTGATACTAGTTACATGGAATTTTTTGAATGTGGCAGTGTTTTGTACCTAAGGAAGTGTTACATGAAATTACAATTACTATAAGCAAAAACAAGCACTTTCATCACGAGCATTACGTTTCAGAGAACGCCTTAATCATATTGCACAGTGCATTCCTTGCGATTCGTCACTGTTTACCACTGATTCTGTCGTAATGGTTGAATATGCACAATATAGGAAACCAAATCGTTCCACAACATCTAAGAAGTACATATCGCCGATGAAGACAAACTGTGGTCGTATGACTCTAAGAGACGTGCGCAGAGCAAGCGTAATTGTTAAGAGACTTCACAAAAGGACCAATGTCTTTACGATGGAGCGAAAGCGGAAAGCTTTTCTTCCTACACTTCCACCCTCCACCCTCACCATCTTCCCTCCGCTTAGCTGCGGAGGACCTCAACAGAACCAGACCTCTAATTGTGCATATGTTTCTTCTTTGGTGCAGCGCTAGCTAAAACGCAAGAAATGTCTGCTCCTCTACAACAAAGTACAGCACCTTTTCCTTGCAACTAGACGTGTAGCCGCGTCCTGCACAGTGGCCGGTAACTGCACGCGGCAGAGCGATCTGATGGCGCCGCCGGGAATAAGAATGCAGTTACGACCCCCCACGCTCCTCCGCGCTGCCTAAGCTCATTGTGCGCCGGATTAATATAGATGACGGATGGTAGGTGCTGCCTAAATGAAGAGGCCTGCCAACGTTCCACCCAGCTCAGAACGTGTCCGGACGTGAACGTGCATCCAACTACTCTACCAAACGTCGCCGTCAGATACAAGGCGTCTAATGTAATTTCCAAGCGGAATCGTTTAACATGCTGAAATCTAAAGGAAACAAAAGCGGCCAGCTATTAGTACACACGTTGTAAAGTTCAATAATGTTGCCTACAATACCCAGAATGGCTATGTTGTAAAATTATGATTTTAATTCGAGAATCAAAAGAGAAACTGTGTTGCATAAGCATACACTTTAGTGTTTAGCGAATGATAGCAATTACTCGTAATTCTTAATTTCCTATTAACAACGCAAACTGAATGGTATAAGGAATATTAAATCATTTACCCGTCTAAGGCGCTGCAGTCATGGACTGTGGTGCTGGTCCCGGCGGAGGTTCGAGTCCTCCCTCGAGCATGTGTGTGTGTGTTTGTCCTTAGGATAATTTAGGTTCAGTAGCGTGGAAGCTTAGGGATTGATGACCTTGGCAGTTAAGTCACATAAGATTTCACATACATTTGAACTAAAAGCTTTGTTTTTCTTTTTGCTGTGTAGGCAAATTCATAGTTCAGGTATATTACAGAACACTTAGTCAGTTGCGTACACAGTGATTGGTCTCTGTCTTCCGCTCTCTGCTGTCAAAAGTTAAAGTCACTTTCATCCTAAGGAAGTTAGCGTTGGGGGCAGATCCTGGTTAGTGGAGGCGGTTTGCCATTGCCTTCCTCCGATTTGTTGTAAATCGTGTACCTGTCTAGTGTATAAGACTGTAATGAGCGCTTGCACGTGTAGTATTGCGTTAGTTACGTTTCTTATAAAGACAGGGCAGGGAGCGAAACAGATGCTACGTCATCTTCTCTCGAACGGCGTCAAGGGGGACACCGAACTTAACGTTCCCATCCAACTAACGAATCACCTTCAACAGAGTCAATAACCTCACTCCAGACGTTTGGAATTTAATCCAGGAAATTTGTACGACGTCTCCTGATCATGGACTTGCCACAAGGTTGCCCGGCAAATGCTAGAGGTGAAAATTTCTACCGTCATCATAATTCATAATAAACTCCGAGTCGAGCACCGTCGAACAGACAGGCGTGCATAAGCGATCTCAGCGGACTCGGTGGGTAGTATGTTAGCCCAAATGAAATATATGGCTCAGTGTTTGCTTGCCGGTCATTACGCAGATTTTAGGTAATGATTAACAGCCTGGCGGCAGCTGTAACACCGAGCGAGGTGGCACGGTGGTTAGCACACTGGATTCGCATTCGAGAGGACGACGGTTCAAACCCACCGTCCTGATTTAGGTTTACCGTGATTTCCTTAAATCGATTCCGGCGAATACCGGTATGGTTCCTTTGAAAGGGCACGGCCGACTTCCTTCCCGAATTCGATGGGATGACTTCCCTGTTTAGTCCCCTCCCTCAAATCAACAAACCAGCACCTGTAACGCTGTACTTCCAAAACGAGAATATGTGGAGCTGTTTTAAATCTTCTCATAAATGCTTTATTTCCATCCTTCTATGAAGTAACAGCATCCGTTTCAGTGGTATCTCAACAGTCAATACGATGATACATTGACTCTTATAATTTTGTAGACCGAATCAGATATAACAGGCGAATTTTAATAGAAATGAAAAACGTTTATTGCTGATTTAATGCAAAAATAAGTGTCAAGATAATAAGAAATAAACAGAAGAAATACGTTGTGTAGTATTTTTTTGCCAAGGGATAAGCAGTAACGCATTAGTGAATAAAAATACTACACGAATTATAAATGGTAGGATATCAGCATGGACTAATATCGATAGGCAAACGTTAACGTTTAATTTGTTGAAATCAAACGATGGTATTGCTTTAGAATGGAAAACTAATGGCAAAGGTGGTTTGTTTGCTCTGAGAGTGATTTCGAAGAATTCCTTGGGGATTAGAACATGACAGCCAGACCATATGTGACAATTACAAGGAGATAGTCTACGACCTTTTTCTCAATATGCGCTAGCCAGCGCCGATTAACAAAGCAGATACGCTAAACACGATTGGATGTAGTAAACACACACTATGCACTCAGAGATAAAGTATATCTGGCTCTAGTACAGTCATGATTAGAAATGAAACGGATATCCGACAACTATCTGACATAATTTTGCTATCCAGCCAGATACCGGATCGTAGGTCAGAAGCTATCTACTGCTCGTATGGGCACACACCTTAGCCAAGATAAGGCGGGTATCATGTTATACATCTGGTGTTGGGGTACACACTTGGTGTCCTTGCTTCCCCCACGCCCTCTCCCCAGGGAAACCATCGGGAACTGATCAAAGTCACCCAGGGGTATCACCCAGGAAATTGTGCTACATTGAAGGTCAGGTGACATAAAAATGACGGTAACCCCCTCTTCTCCCCAGTGGGCCAATGAGGACCATGCACGCCTCCACACCTGCATCTTCTATAACTGAGACGCTTGTGTGGGAGGGTTACTCTGGAGCTGGACAGCATGGTGAGAGGAAGTGTCGGTTTGTTAAAATTTGTTAACAACAAACAACGTCACGTAACGTCAGTTGTTTTCTATTACTTAATGCCAATATTACATGACACCAGCAGAGACCACACCCAGACAGATATGTAAGTACTCCCAGTTTTACGTATTTTTCCATATTTTTCTTAATTTCCCCAGTTTTACCTATTTTACATAACTTCTTTTTTTGTAGCTGGCGGCACTCTGGAGCATAGAGGGAGGGGGGAGAATGTCTCTATTTATAACAAATTATGTCACTCTAGATCTACGAGGCTCATTCCAGAAGAAATGCACACCATTTTTTTAAATCCATCTTTTATTCTACATGTTTGAAAGTTTTACAGTGTGTAGATACATCCTTTAGGAACAATATTTTCATTTCTTCACATAATATCCATCCCTCTCAACTGCCTTACGCCATCTTGGAACCTGCGCCTGTATACCCGCACGTAAAATTCTAGACCAACCTGTTGGAGCCACTGTTTGGTAGCGTGCACAAGGGAATCATCATCTTCAAACCTTGTTCCACGAAGAGAGTCTTTCAGTTTTCCAAAGAGATAATAGTCACATGAAGCCAGTTCAGGACTGTAAGGCGGGTGTTTCACTGTTGTCCATCCGAGTTTTGTGATCGCTTCCATGGTTTTTTGACTGACAAGTGGCCCTGCATTGTCGTGCAACAGCGAAACATCCTGCTTTGGCCGATGGGGTCGAACACGACTGAGTCGAGCTTGACGTTTCTTCAGTATCGTCACATATGCACCAGAATATATGGTGGCTCCACTTGGCATGATGTCCACAAGAAAGAGTCCTTCGGAATCGAAAAACACTATAGCCATAACTTTTCCAGCAGAAGGTGTAGTTTTGAAATTTTTTTTCTTGGGTGAATTTGCATGATGCCACTCCATTGATTGCCTCTTCGTCTCTGGAGAAAAATGATGGTGCCATGTTTCATAACCTCTAACAATTCTTCCAAGAAATTCATCTCCACCATTTTCGTACTGTTCCAAAAGTTCGCTGCATACCGTTTTTCTTGTTTCTTTGTGAGCCACTGTCAACATCCTGGGGACCCACCTGGCACAAACCTTTTTTAACGCCAACACTGTCAGTATTCCGCAAACACTTCCTTCCCCTATACCAACGTAGCGTGACATTTCGTTCACTGTGATGCGTCTGTCAGCAGTCACCAATTCGTTAACTCTCTGCACATTGTCTGGAGTGTGCGCAGTACGAGGCCTGCGGCTGCGTGGACAATCCTCAATATTGCCGTGCCCGCTTTCATCAACTAACCTACTTGCCCACTGACTAACTGTACTGCGATCGACAGCAGCATCTCCATACACCTTTTTCAACTTCTTGTGGATGTTTCCCACTGTCTCGTTTTCGCAGCACAGGAATTCTATGACAGCACGTTGCTTCTGACGAACGTCAAGTGTAGCAGCCATCTTGAAGACATGCTGAGACGGCGGCACTCGTGGGAATAGGTTGAAGTAAGTTTGAAAACAAGTGGGACGGATGTACAGGGTGTTTCAAAAATGACCGGTATATTTGAAACGGCAATAAAAACTAAACGAGCAGCAATAGAAATACACCGTTTGTTGCAATATGCTTTGCACAACAGTACATTTTCAGGCAGACAAACTTTCGAAATTACAGTAGTAACAATTTTCAACAACAGATGGCGCTGCGGTCTGGGAAACTCTATAGTACGATATTTTCCACATATCCACCATGCGTAGCAATAATATGGCGTAGTCTCTGAATGAAATTACCCGAAATCTTTGACAACGTGTCTGGCGGAATGGCTTCACATGCAGATGAGATGTGCTGCTTCAGCTGTTCAATTGTTTCTGGATTCTGGCGGTACACCTGGTCTTTCAAGTGTCCCCACAGAAAGAAGTCACAGGTGTTCATGTCTGGCGAATAGGGAGGCCAATCCACGCCGCCTCCTGTATGTTTCGGATAGCCCAAAGCAATCACACGATCATCGAAATATTCATTCAGGAAATTAAAGACGTCGGCCGTGCGATGTGGCCGGGCACCATCTTGCATAAACCACGAGGTGTTCGCAGTGTCGTCTAAGGCAGTTTGTACCGCCACAAATTCACGAAGAATGTCCAGATAGCGTGATGCAGTAATCGTTTCGGATCTGAAAAATGGGCCAATGATTCCTTTGGAAGAAATGGCGGCCCAGACCAGTACTTTTTGAGGATGCAGGGACGATGGGACTGCAACATGGGGCTTTTCGGTTTCCCATATGCGCCAGTTCTGTTTATTGACGAAGCCGTCCAGGTAAAAATAAGCTTCGTCAGTAAACCAAATGCTGCCCACATGCATATCGCCGTCATCAATCCTGTGCACTATATCGTTAGCGAATGTCTCTCGTGCAGCAATGGTAGCGGCGCTGAGGGGTTGCCGCGTTTGAATTTTGTACGGATAGAGGTGTAAACTCTGGCGCATGAGACGATACGTGGACGTTGGCGTAATTTGGATCGCAGCTGCAACACGGCGAACGGAAACCCGAGGCCGCTGTCGGATCACCTGCTGCACTAGCTGCGCGTTGCCCTCTGTGGTTGCCGTATGCGGTCACCCTACCTTTCCAGCACGTTCATTCGTCACGTTCCCACTCCGTTGAAATTTTTCAAACAGATCCTTTATTGTATCGCTTTTCGGTCCTTTGGTTACATTAAACTTCCGTTGAAAACTTCGTCTTGTTGCAACAACACTGTGTTCTAGGCGGTGGAATTCCAACACCAGAAAAATCCTCTGTTCTAAGGAATAAACCATGTTGTCTACAGCACACTTGCACGTTGTGAACAGCACACGCTTACAGCAGAAAGACGACGTACAGAATGGCGCACCCACAGACTGCGTTGTCTTCTATATCTTTCACATCACTTGCAGCGCCATCTGTTGTTGAAAATTGTAACTACTGTAATTTTGAAAGTTTGTCCGCCTGAAAATGTACTGTTGTCCCAAGCATATTGCAACAAACGGTGTATTTCTATCGCTGCTCGTTTAGTTTTTATTGCCGTTTCAAATATACCGGTCATTTTTGAAACACCCTGTATCTACACAGTGTAAAACTTTCACACATGAAGAATAAAAACTGTATTTTTATAAAAATAGTGTGCATTTCTTTTGGAGTGACCCTCCTATATGTTAATAACAGCATTACATGGCACCAGCAGATACCTTACCTAGGCACATATGTAAGAAGTGTCAATAATTTTCACAAATTTCACACATTGCATCTAATTACGCGAGTTATGAGTCAACATAGCGGTGCATCGTGTCACGACGTCGCGTCGGAGTGTGCACTGAGTCGAGTCGACCTCACGATGTTGTCAACTTTGGTCCCGGTTTATGTATCATTGCTGAGCCACCACTCTATTATTAGTACATGACGTCATAGTGTTAGAAACGAACACGGTGGTAGAAATAGTGACGTCATACAGAACTCTGTAAGCCAAAGATATTGTACAAGAAAGACCACAGCATGTTACTAGATTATGTGACGTCTTAGCAAAATTATGAAGCTTGCGACTACAGATACTACATCGGTAGCACACCGCAAGAGAGAGTCGTCCAGTATCTGCGACAACCCAGCGAAAGTAATGCCGCCTGCTAGAGGGTGTATCATCCCCCTCACACTCCGACGTTTGGGAATGTAGCTCCGAACGACGATGATCGCAGACAAGTACCCAGCAATTGCACATATCTAGATTACGAGGAACTCCCCATCCGTATTCGCCGAGAACGCCGACACGGTATGGTAATCACCTCTGACCTAGTAGCTGTCACAGTTGGTGCTCAGTCATCCATGGAGAGAGCGACCCGCCACAGCAATAACCTGTCGTAACTTGTCGACGCTTTTGCAGATAAAAACTGCTAGCAGTTTAAGCGCCAAGTATTCCCCGTCCCCGCTCCTCTATAATTTCTCTATGGAACACCCAGACAAACCAGTAGTAACTCGTACACATATACACGCTTACCAGAGGAAATATGTGGGCTCCTTTGCGGATAACCGCTGCTAACAATTTATGCGCCAAGCACATCTCTCCCCACGACCCTTTCTTTCTGGGCCAACTACTAACATACTCCGCTCCTCCTCCTTCCAACCGTCATACATTTGAAACTAGCGCAGGTGACTCCATTTTCAGCTAGGCGGCCTTCCAATTGGAATGAAGACTCGTAACAAAATAAACCCTGCAGGCGTATGCGACATCACTATAAGCCCCGTATACTATCCACGGGAAAATCTGAGTACGATATGTAAATTCGACTGATCCACAGAATTCCAAAGACAAACGCTCGCACAGTCAGCATACTGATGTATTTGTTACGAAAATTTGTCTGTCCATTAACAATGAGTATTCCTCAATGAAAGCTGGATTGCTGCAACAGATGTATCCCAGGACCACATCGAGATGATCGACGGATCACCATCAAACAACTCAGTGCTCAACTTGACATCTCTGTTGGTAGTGCTGTCACAATTGTTCACCAGTTGGGATATTCAAAGGTTTGTTCCCGCTGGGTCCCTCGTTGTCTAACCGAACACCATAAAGAGCAAAGGAGAACCATCTGTGCGGAATTGCTTGCTCGTCATGTGGCTGAGGGTGACAATTTCTTGTCAAAGATTGTTACAGGCGATGAAACATGGGTTCATCACTTCGAACCTGAAACAAAACGGCAATCAATGGAGTGGCGCCACACCCACTCCCCTACCAAGAGAAAGTTTAAAGCCATACCCTCAGCCGGTAAAGTCATGGTTACAGTCTTCTGGGACGCTGAAGGGGTTATTCTGTTCGATGTCCTTCCCCATGGTCAAACGATCAACTCTGAAGTGTATTGTGATACTCTTCAGAAATTGAAGAAACGACTTCAGCGTGTTCATAGGCACAAAAATCTGAACGAACTTCTCTTTCTTCATGACAACGCAAGACCTCACACAAGTCTTCGCACCCGAGAGGAGCTCACAAAACTTCAGTGGACTGTTTCCTCATGCACCCTACAGCCCCGATCTCGCACAGTCGGATATCCATATGTTTGGCCCAATGAAGGACGCAATCCGTGGGAGGCACTACGCGGATGATGAAGAAGTTATTGATGCAGTACGACGTTGGCTCCGACATGGACCAGTGGAATGGTACCGTGCAGGCATACAGGCCCTCATTTCAAGGTGGCGTAAGGCTGTAGCATTTAATGGAGATTACGTTGAAAAATAGTGTTGTGTAGCTAAAAGATTGGGGAATAACCTGGTGTATTTCAATGCTGAATAAAACAACCCCTGTTTCAGAAAAAAAATGTGTTGCATTACTTATTGAACTGCCCTCGTAATACTTCGACACTCTATTCTGAAAAAAAAAACAGTCAGGATCCATAATGGTCTCTAAGAAATGTGCTGCATGCCTATAGTTTTAACGTGGAAATCGATTACAAAAAACAGCTATTCTGGCACATGAACTCTAGGTCATTCGATCATGACGTATCTTCCTAATGCTTTTTAGAACACAGACACTTATTCCTTATGGTACGAGTGCCATCTGACACACAAGACCTAGAGAGAGAGAGAGGAACGGCTCTGCCTGTAAATGGTCTATTTTCCCTTATATTACGTTGGCTGTGAGTGTTGGTTCTCAATAGTGCTTTCGAGTGTGTTGACTGATCTTACCAATAACAAGTCCAGTTTTACGACACTCATTTTTTCGAGAAGACCTCGGCTTAGTGTTACAGAGACAAAACAGATATTGCAACGAAGTTGAACAGTAACCTTATAAAAACATTGATTGATCATGATTATTCTTTTCTTCTGCATAGGGAACAGTGTGTGAGTCCGTCGTCTGATATATTATTCGCAATGTAACACTACGAACGTAGTCTGAATTTTTTTTTAAAGCACAACGCAAGATACTGCGTATTTGTCTCGGAACGTTTTTCTCCTAGTACAGTCTAA
Source organism: Schistocerca cancellata (assembly GCF_023864275.1). Lineage (NCBI taxonomy): Eukaryota > Metazoa > Arthropoda > Insecta > Orthoptera > Acrididae > Schistocerca > Schistocerca cancellata. The sequence goes on from NC_064630.1 coordinate 33,160,998, forward strand.
ACTTAACTCCATCCGAACAGGCCTTGGAAGGCCCAACGGCACCGACCGGCCGCCGTGTCATCCTCAGACCACAGGCGTCACTGGATGCGGATATGGAGGGGCATGTGGTCAGCACACCGTTCTCCCGGCCGTATGTCAGTTTACGAGACCGCAGCAGCTACTTCTCAGTCGAGTAGTTCCTCAGTTTGTCTCACAAGGTTCAAAATGGTTCAAATGGCTCTGAGCACTATGGGACTCAACATCTTAGGTCATAAGTCCCCTAGAACTTAGAACTATTTAAACCTAACTAACCTAAGGACATCACACACACCCATGCCCGAGGTAGGATTCGAACCTGCGACCGTAGCAGTCCCGCGGTTCCGGACTGCAGCGCCAGAACCGCTAGACCACCGCGGCCGGCTGTCTCACAAGGGCTGAGTGCTCCCCGCTTGCCAGCAGCGCTCGGCAGACCGGATGGTCACCCATCCAAGTGCTAGCCCAGCCCGACAGGGCTCAACTTCGGTGGCTTGACGGGAACTGGTGTTACCACTGCGGCAAGGCTGTTGGCTCCTAGTACAATCAATAAAATCTCACTGTGCAGATATACTTTCTACCGGACCTCTCAGAAGTGGTGGGCTCCTGAATTGTGATTTGTCGTCGACGACAATGTGTTGTCGGAGCTCTAACGATGTATGGAGAGGCGGATTTGTGGTTGTATCTTAACGTCCAACGTCTGCTGACATTTTTGTAACGAGTACATGTATGGAGTGTTTTTTGTACTAAATAATGCTTTTTTTGTTAATAAGTCAGTATGCTGCAGCTCACAGGCGTGCGACGTAGCCCTCAGGGGCTCAGCATTCGTTTGCTGAGTACGGGCTTGGCGATCCCGAGGTTCCTCAGCCGGTGACTGGCAAGTGCTGCTAGTCGTCTGTCACCGCAAGCTATGGGCATGCTTCAGCGACCACCATGCGACGCGGCGGTGGAAAGTTGTGTTTCTCAGGGAACGGGGAGATTGGCTTGATTGCCCGGATCGCGAGGATGGAATAAACCTCTTTAAAAAGCGCCTCAATCTCAAGGTGTGCTGCGTGCTGATGAGATGCATGGCTGTTGAGGTGGTACAGTTGTTACCGGGTAACCCCTGGGGAACCTACCACACCTCAGTTGCATAAGGCTTACTCAGGCATGTGGGGTCTGTCTGAGTACTCTTATTTCCATAGCTGCTCGTGGCACCGAAATGGATCCTCCGAAATTTTCTTTTCCTCCTTCCAGAGGAAAGGGTTAGCTGCTGGTAGGTACCAACACCCAATCAAATAAGCGGGTTCGTGTAACCAGTCCTCCTGACTTATGAGTGAAATCTAAGAGTTTCGGGTCTAGTAACAGGACATATGCTGGCAACCGGAATGTGTTTTTAATCGTCAAAAGGAAAGAGGGCAGCTACGAGAAAGTTTCGTCTTACTATATTCAAAAAGGGTTAGAAGATAAAGTTGGCAATTTAAAATCTGTTAAGCAGTTGCGTAACGGGACACTGTTGGTGGAAACCGCTCGTTCCCAACAAGTTAAGAACCTACAGAACGCGCTACGCGTTGAGGAATATGCCATCGAAACTGATCTGCACATCACCTTGAATTACAGCAAAGGTGTTGTGACGTGCAGGGATCTGGTGGACATTTCCAAGGAGGAACTGAAAGATGTTTGGGCTCCAGAAGGAATTGTTGACGTGCAGAATATCATGGATGGGAATCTTGTAAAGTCCGACTCCGTTATCCTGACGTTCAATAGCACGAAACTTCCTGAGCATGTTAAGGCAGGTTTCCTTCTCCTAAGTGTTCTACACTATGTACCAACCCAATGCGGTCTTTCAAATTCCAGTGCTTTGGCATACTACTCTTGGGTGTCACAGAGAAGCTAATTATGGCAGATGCGGTAAGTCTGCACATGAAGGTATTCCTCATTTGTCCCCTCTGATGTGTATGAATTGCTCTGGAGCTCATCCAGTGTGGAGTCGGAACTGCAGTGTGTATCTGGAAAAATGGAAGATACAAGAGCTTAAAACTATGAAGCGCATCCAACTTGAGATAAATCCGTGGTTACTGACGTTGTGTAGCTTCCTGCCCCTCCAAAGGTTCCATCTGGTACGCCGTCCGATGTGCCACAGCCGCAGTTGTGGCTGCAAATTCTACACAGGGAAAAAAATCAAAGGCAAAACGTCCACCACAGATGGAATCGGGCACTAAGCAGACCGACGATGTCGATGTCTACCTCTCTGATGCCTCTCTCGACCATTCTTTAGAGACGAAGGAACTTTATGTCAGACCGGGGCAATCATTTCGCCCCAAGAGTGAGCCTCAACCCATTGTGATCTCCCCTCCACAGAAGAAAGCCAGGATGAAAATGCTACCCCCGTGATAGATGGCTCCCATCTTCCGGTGCAATGTCTGTGGGTTCAGGACACATGTGGAAGAACTGAAGCTTCTAGCACAGGAACTCCGCCAGTGTTTGCAGGAAGTATATTTTAAAGCACCTGATGCCCCTGTCCTACACTCTGTCGCAAGGATCACCTGGCTGGGGAAAGGACCAAGGGAGTGACTGACGTGTTTGTCAATAATGCACACCACTCCTTGGCTCTCCCCCTGGTTTCTGACTTCAAAGCAGTTGCAGTTCAAATTCATGCAGCTCAGAGAATTACAGTTTGCTCGCTTTATTTATCTCCGCTAGATGCAATAGACACTGAGGCTCTCGCAGATCTTATGGAAAAACTCCCCATGACCATTTCTCCTCCTAAAATACTTCAATGCCCATCATGTCCTATGGAAAGCTGCCTGCATCTCAAGAGCTGTGCATGCTGAACCTGGTAATCCCACACATTTCTGTGCTGGTACTGGGTCATTCTCGGCCCTCGACCTACCTCTCTGCTCTCCAGCCCTTGCCGACTTTATTCACTGCGAGGTCATTGACGACCTTCATTCCAATGATCACTTCCCACTCCACATTCACCTAGTGGATAGAGCATTACCTGAAGAGAAGCCACCAACATGGATGGTCAGCAGGGCTGATTGGATGCTGTTCAGCCATCTGGCTGTGTTTGGACATCGCGGCAGTGTCCAGGAATGGGTGGACGACATGACATGTATGATCCATCATGCCGCTGACTTATCCATCCCAAAGTCCTTAGGTCTTCTTAGGAGGCTACCTGTATCTTCTGTTCATCCATCTCAGACAGGTGTGCAGCTCTTCGATGCCCTGCAGCAGACAGCCTCATAGCCTTTCAAATTACAAGTGCCAAGGCTCGATGCATAATCAAGGAGAGCGATAAAAGGTCGTGGCAAGTATTCCTGAACTCTGTCCACCGTTCCACTTGTTCTATGAATGTATGGGAAGCCATCAGGACGATTTCTGATAAACGCACTCGTTTACCAATAGCAGCAGTGCTGAAAAAGAGATGTCTCCAAACAACACCCAGTGACGTTGCTCGGACTCTTGCAGAGAATGTTGCACAAACTACTGTCAGTGCCAGCGAGGATCTACCGTTTATCGCTACCAGGTGACTGCAGAGAGTGAAAAATTGGACTTCAGATGCAAGAATTCTGAGACTTACAACTACTCTTTCTCCATGTGGGAGCCGGAATCAGTCCCGTCTGAGACTCGTGATGCTGCACCTGGTCACGACCAAGTCCGCTACAGCATGCTTCGACGTTTGCCAGCAGCATCAAAAGGAATCCTCCTCGAATGTTTTAATCTTATATGTCAAACTTCCCAGCTCGTGGAGAGAGGCACTTTTGACATCTCTCTCGAAACCAGGAAAGGGCCACACATGTCCAAGTAGTTATTGGAATATCGCCTTAACGAGCTGCATAGGAATGACCATGGAGTGAATGGTTAACTATCATCTGGTCTGGTTGTTAGAGACCAGGAAACTGCTTAGCCACTCTCAATGCGGATTCCGGAGATTTCCGTCCACAGATCCTAAGGCAGCTGTTCAGCAGGCTTTCCTACGTAAACATAACTTTATCAGCATGTTCTTCGGTATCAGTAAGGCATACGATACTACTTAGAGACCCTGTCTTCTCACACAACTGCATCAATGGGACTTTTGTGGCCGGATCCCCATCTTCATACGGTCTTTCCTATCTCAGTGGATTTTTAGGACCCAAGTTGGTGACTCGCTATCAGATCGTTTTGAGCAGGAGAATGATGCCCCTCAGGGCAGTGTTTTAAGTGTTACCCTCATTGCAATAGCCATAAACAGTATCACGACTACAGTAAGGAGTCCTTACAGTGCTCCTTATTTGTGGACGATTTTGCTGTTTTGTGTTCTTTCTCCAGTGTTGCAACAGCGAGCTGTCAGCTGCAACTTACAGCGCAGAGGTTTAGGAGTGGGCTACAAAGATGGGTCTTCAGTTTTCTGCAGACAAGTGTGTGTGTGTGTTCCTTTTAATCGTTCTTGTCATATTTTTAATTTACCTATCTTGCATATGAGAGATGCCATCCTACATTTTAGAGACTCAGCGGGGTTTCTGGGCTTCATTTTTGACTCCAGATTGTCGTCGTTGCCACACCTGAAAATCTTAAAGCTCCTTAGCCGCAGGTCTTGAGGTGTGGACAGGGCACGTCTGCTTCCGTGCATTCGTGGCTGGACTATGGGTGCAGGGTATATGGATCGGCGAGGCCTTCTTTTTTGAGGATCATTGACACTGTCCACCATGGGAGGATCCAGCTGGCCACTGCTACTTTTAGGACCAGTCCCGTACCCAGTCTCTGTGCTGAGGTCAGGTAACCGCCTCTCACCATCCGACGGCACTCCTTATGGTGCTGCAGGCATGTAAGTTCCTCGCAACTCGTACTTCATCACATACCATACTGTTGATCGTCCGCCTCTGGAATGGCTTTACTCCACCCGTCCACGAGCCACAATGCCGTTTGGGATCTGTGTGCAGTGTGTGCTGGAGGCATTCGGTATACAGCACTTACGACCTCAATTCCAGGGTATCAACCATCTGTGGCACTGGTTACTGCAGGTGCCCAGCGTCATTTTAGATTTAGTGCAGTACAAGAGAGATTGCAATAGAGCTTTTGTTTTTAATGCGATATTTTTTACCTTTTATATGAGCACCACAACTATGTAGCTGATAACATTAGTAGTTTTATTTCTATAAAGCAGATTGACAATACTTAACTTTGGATTTAGAACAAGTGTCGCAAACGATGGGCGACAGGCAACATATTTCAGAGTCCTTGGCTGTATGCAGTGTTCCTGCAAGTTTGACACACGTCACTAATAACTGATCTACGAGTGCCAGTATACAACTGTGCCTATGCTGCCCACTAATGTCCGCTACTGAGCACTAACGTCCGGCCGTAGCTGGCAGGAGCGGCGCCTATATTCACTTCTTGCAGGTGTCGCTCCTGTCGGGGCGCGGTCCTAATCAGCGCATTGACCGACATCGTTACACCGCCGTCTCTGGCCTCGCGTTCTTCGTCTTCGCTCCGGCTCTCGCGGTTACGCCAGAACAGTCTTTACGGATGGGCGCAAGCAGAGGGACTCCGTTGGTTGCTCTGTCGTTTTCCCGGATCGTGACCTCAAGGCCCGACTGCCTCAGGAATTTACTGTCTTTCACCCAGAATTATATATCATCTTGCGGGCACTGGAGCAGGCGAGACGCTCCTCCAGTGCTAAATTTCCTGTCTGTTCCTCTTCTGTGAGCGTTCTTCATTCTCTCCAACGTTTGTACCCAGCAGATAAAGTAATCCAGAATATCCAGGATGCCCTTCTCCGGCTACAACGACTGGGAAGGAGGTATCATTCTCCTGGGTACCAGGGCACATGGATACTGGGGGGAACGAAACGGCCACTCTGGCAGCCAAGGAGGTGTGTCGTGATCCTCAGTTATTTCAGTCTGCCATCCATCCACCTGCATGCTGTTACCTCGCTGTGGAGGTACAAAGTCATGCGTTGATGGGAAGACGAGTGGCTGGAAGTGACCGACAATAAGCCTACAACTCGAACGTCACGTACCTCCTTCCAGCCACGTCGACTGGACAAGGTCCCCCTTACTCGTTTTCGCATAGGCCACAGTCCTGTGTCGCACGGCCTCCTAGTCTGGCGAGAGGCACCTCCAGTGTGTGGTGCCTGTTGCGTGCAGCTCACTCTGCGCACACATTTTATTGGGCTGTGTTTTATTTTCTGACAAGCGGGCCGCAGCTGATATGCCGACGGATCTGTCCCCTATTTTAAGTATCGGTCAAGGGAACGTGGTTCAAGTTTTAAAGTATTGTGAATTGTCTAAAATTTTTCCCAAGATTACAGGCACATGGTTTTAAAGTGTAAACATGGTGACTGGCTCACCCAAGTTTTTGTAATTAGTCAGCCAGCCACATTTCCCTGCGTTTTTCTTTTAGCTCATATATGTTTTGTTTTCTCTGCCTTTTAATTCCATGTATTGCTCGTTCTAAGCTGTTTTAGCGCATGTGAGAAAGAATCACTGTGTGGTCATTTCGAGTGCCTGAGAGTACAACAGTTTTAAAGTTTATCTCCACGTTGGTTTTTTTTAATGAGTGTCACCTCGTTGTAGAGGTACAAAGTCATGCTGATGGCGTCGCTGCTGAGCGCTCTAAAAAAAAAAAAAAAAAAAAAAAAAAAAAAAAACGCGTGAAAGAAAAATTAATATTAGTACGTTTTTATTACTCTAGTTGTCATGGGTCTTCGCTAAGTGGTACTCAGTGTAATCATTAACAATCACCGGCTTCCTCTGATACAAGCAGAGCGTGGCGATCCACAGATGCCGTTTCTTTCCAGCGGTTGCTGAAGCATTCGTTTTAAGAGGTGCCGTTAGTCATGAGGCATAGGCGTTTGCACAAGTTGCAAACGGTTACACTAGACACAAGTTAATGCTTCCCCCCATCCAACAGTTCGCTTATGGTTTTTCCCTCGGTTACTTGGAGCCAATGAGGTCACATTTCCTCCCGACTGGCGGGCACATATACGGGGAGGTCATTGATCATTACTCCCAAATGTGTCTGTAGGATTCCAATGTATTCTGTAGGAGTCGTTGTCCTGGGTGAACACACACATAAATATGGTGCTGATTGCAGTGTTTTCCATCTATCATTATGCGTCTAATCGTTTACCTGTCTCGTTTCCGTGTGTTGATGGCGTGTAAGATTATTTCCACATCTGTTTACGAGTCTTACAGCAACGTAATATGGCTAGACATACATGTCCGGCATACCTAGCATACCGTCGATGTGGTCCTGGGATACAACTGTTGCAGCAGTCCAGCTCTCATTGAGGAATACTCATTGTTAATGGACAGACAAATTTTCATAACAAATACATCAGTATGCTGACTGTGCGGGCGTTTGTCTTTGGAATTCTGTGGATCAGTCGAATTTACATATCGTACTCAGATTTTCCCGTGGATAGTATACGGGGCTTATAGTGATGTCGCATACGCCTGCAGGGTTTATTTTGTTACGAGTCTTCATTCCAATTGGAAGGCCGCCTAGCTGAAAATGGAGTCACCTGCGCTAGTTTCAAATGTATGACGGTTGGAAGGAGGAGGAGCGGAGTATGTTAGTAGTTGGCCCAGAAAGAAAGGGTCGTGGGGAGAGATGTGCTTGGCGCATAAATTGTTAGCAGCGGTTATCCGCAAAGGAGCCCACATATTTCCTCTGGTAAGCGTGTATATGTGTACGAGTTACTACTGGTTTGTCTGGGTGTTCCATAGAGAAATTATAGAGGAGCGGGGACGGGGAATACTTGGCGCTTAAACTGCTAGCAGTTTTTATCTGCAAAAGCGTCGACAAGTTACGACAGGTTATTGCTGTGGCGGGTCGCCCTCTCCATGGATGACTGAGCACCAACTGTGACAGCTACTAGGTCAGAGGTGATTACCATACCGTGTCGGCGTTCTCAGCGAATACGGATGGGGAGTTCCTCGTAATCTAGATATGTGCAATTGCTGGGTACTATGTCTGCGATCATCGTCGTTCGGAGATACATTCCCAAACGTCGGAGTGTGAGGGGGATGATACACCCTCTAGCAGGCGGCATGACTTTCGCTGGGTTGTCGCAGATACTGGACGACTCTCTCTTGCGGTGTGCTACCGATGTAGTATCTGTAGTTGCAAGCTTCATAATTTTGCTAAGACGTCACATAATCTAGTAACATGCTGTGGTATTTCTTGTACAATATCTTTGGCTTACAGAGTTCTGTATGACGTCACTATTTCTACCACCGTGTTCGTTTCTAACACTATGACGTCATGTACTAATAATGGAGTGGTGGCTCAGCAATGATACATAAACCGGGACCAAAGTTGACAACATCGTGAGGTCGACTCGACTCAATGCGACACTCCGACGCGTCGTCATGGCTCGACGTCGTGACACGATGCACCGCTATGTTGACTCATAACTCGCGTAATTAGATGCAATGTGTGAAATTGTGGAAATTATTGACACTTCTTACATATGTGCCTAGGTAAGGTATCTGGTGGTGCTACGTAATGCTGTTATTAACATATAGGAGGGTCATTCCAAAAGAAATGCACACTATTTTTATAAAAATACAGTTTTTATTCTTCATGTGTGAAAGTTTTACACTGTGTAGATACATCCATCCCACTTGTTTTCAAACTTACTTCAACCAGTTCCCATGAGTGCCGCCGTCTCAGCATGTCTCCAAGATGGCTGCTACACTTGACGTTCGTCAGAACGCAACGTGCTGTCATAGAATTCCTGTGCTGCGAAAACGAGACAGTGGGAAACATCCACAAGAAGTTGAAAAAAGTGTATGGAGATGCTGCTGTCGATCGCAGTACAGTTAGTCAGTGGGCAAGTAGGTTAGTTGATGAAAGCGGGCACGGCAATATTGAGGATTGTCCACGCAGCCGCAGGCCTCGTACTGCGCACACTCCAGACAATGTGCAGAGAGTTAACGAATTGGTGACTGCTGACAGACGCATCACAGTGAACGAAATGTCACGCTACGTTGGTATAGGGGAAGGAAGTGTTTGCGGAATACTGACAGTGTTGGCGTTAAAAAAGGTTTGTGCCAGGTGGGTCCCCAGGATGTTGACAGTGGCTCACAAAGAAACAAGAAAAACGGTATGCAGCGAACTTTTGGAACAGTACGAAAATGGTGGAGATGAATTTCTTGGAAGAATTGTTAGAGGTTATGAAACATGGCACCATCATTTTTCTCCAGAGACGAAGAGGCAATCAATGGAGTGGCATCATGCAAATTCACCCAAGAAAAAAAATTTCAAAACTACACCTTCTGCTGGAAAAGTTATGGCTATAGTGTTTTTCGATTCCGAAGGACTCTTTCTTGTGGACATCATGCCAAGTGGAGCCACCATATATTCTGGTGCATATGTGACGATACTGAAGAAACGTCAAGCTCGACTCAGTCGTGTTCGACCCCATCGGCCAAAGCAGGATGTTTCGCTGTTGCACGACAATGCAGGGCCACTTGTCAGTCAAAAAACCATGGAAGCGATCACAAAACTCGGATGGACATCACTGAAACACCCGCCTTACAGTCCTGATTTGGATTTAAACTTATTTTGCATCTCCCGTAAAACTGTCAGTTTGGAGTTTAAGTGTTAATACTCGGAGCCGCCAATATGACTAACATCTAACAGCCTTGTTTCTTTGTTTTAGTGTACCTTCATTCGCGCAGCATCCCTGGAAATCGTCTTTGATTATGACAACTGCGAAGCACAGTGAATGAATTAACAGGAGGGGAACCGTGGGTAATATTACCAGGACCGCAGGACTAATTATTTATTTACGGTTTCATCTGTAAAGTCTGCGAATAACTGACTATCGTACGAAGCAGATTAGGGAGTGGAAGTAGAAGCACGTGCTACTAGTAACGTGTTTGGTAAGATACAGGAAGACTTCTGAGCGGTGATTTTGTTTTTGAGCAGTTGCCTCGTGACACTGCGACGGAAGCAGATGAGAAATAATAGACGGCATTTGCCCGCGTTCCGACGCGTAAAGACAGCGGGTGGGTACCCTGAGGCCGCGCAAGCGGCGGTGGCCCCGCCGGAAAGCTGCGCCCCCGCGCGGGTCGATAACCAAATTCGACTTCGACTTTTTTCCTGTCTCTGTCGCTCGCGCCAGCGGGAGGGCGCGAGCGCGCGTGGGCTGGCGCCAGCCTTTGTAGCGCGGCCCGGGCGCGGCGCGGCGCGGCGCAGAGCTGCGGCGGCGGCCACAAAAACTGGCGCTCGCCGGCCCGGCGTTGCTAGCGGCAACTTCCGGCGCGGCGCGGCTGGCCGGCCGGCCGGCGCCCGCCCCCCCCCCCCCCCGCCCATCCCCCCCCGCCACCCCCCTCGCGAGTCCACCGCGGAAAATACCCGCCGCGGCGCCGCGCCGGGCCGCGTGGCGCAGCCGGCCGCCGAACAAAGGACGCGCAGCGCGGCCGCGCGCCACGCCTACGCGCCAGCTGCCGCCGGCGCGCCGCTCCTAGCGGCCGCTGCCTTCCGTCTTCCGATCCATAATATCGGAAAATGAAATTCTAATGAAAGAGTAACGCTGACGTGCTGCCAAAGACCGTCGGCAACCGAGTGTGCTTCTCCAGCAACCGACGGGAGGAAGCTAGTGAATCTGACTCGCGCACGTCGAGTCTATATAATAAAGCATTCGACCACCAGGCAAAACTGCGTTATCCTTATTTCTCCTTTTCAGTTATGTGAACTGGAATGTGAAATGACTGTAACGCCGTTTACCACTGTAAAATTTTGCTGTTTTTCTTAAACTACTGCCATCAGAACATGTAAAGTGAACCCGAAGTTGCTTCCTTACTGCTAAACATGTATACTGATTCGAGAAGTGGCACAGTGGTAACACAGTGGACTCGCATTTGGCAGAAAGACAGTTCAAGTGCCTGTTCGGCCGTCCAGAAGAAGGTTTTCCGTGATTTCTCTACACTGCTCGAGGCAAATGGAAGGCGTAGTTCGTTTGAAATCGTGTGATCGACTTTCTCCAGTATATCTTCTGCTCCGTCTCTCATAAATTCGTCGTCGCCGGCCATTAAACCCTACGCTTCCATCTGAATGACAGTCCTACGGGATATTCTTGGCAAATCCGAAACTATGGGTTGGTGTTCACAGAGGTCCCCTTCAGCCTCTGGCTGACAGTGAAATAAATGGAAAACTTAATGATAAAACCCGTGTACGGCTTTTCCAGAACCGCTTTCGTTCTGTCAATTTACATTCCGAAGTCACATCATGATCATCAGAGCTTCTATCGTTATGTCATTGTGAGGGGAAATTGAATAGGTAAATATAACAGTACAAACAACATTTGAGTTACTTCATAGTGGAGGCACATACACACTCCGGTGACAAAAGCCTTGCAAAATCTCCTAATATGGTGTCGGGCCTCCTTTTGCAGTAACTCGACGTGGCGTGGACTCAACAAGTGGCTGGAAGTCTCCTGTAGAAAAACTGTGCCATACTGCCTCTAGAGCCGTCCAAAATTATCGAGGCAGGATTTTGTGTACGAACTGACCTGTCGATTATGTCCCTTAAACTTTGGATGGGATTGAAATCGGGTGATACTAGTGGCGAAATCATTCGCTCCACCTATCGAGAACGTTCTTCAAACCAGTCGCGAATAATTGTGGCCCGGTACGTGTCTGGGAATGGCTGAAAATGGCCTCCAAGTAGCCGAACATCACCATTTTCAGTCAATGATCGGTAGAAGAGCTAGTCCATTCCATTTAAACACACCGCACACCATTACCGAGCCACTACCACCGGCTCGCACAGTGCCTTGAAGACAACCTGAGTCGATGGCTTCCTGATGTCTGCGCCACGCTCGAAGGCTACCGCCACACCTTACAACTGAAATCGGAACTTATATGACCAAGCCGCGGTTTCCTAGTCGTCGACAATCCAACTGATACTGTCACGAGCAGAGGAGAGGCGCTGCAGGCGATGTCGTGCTGACAGCAAAGGCACTCGCGTCGGTTGTCTGCTGCCGTAGCTCTTTGACGCCAAATTTCGCCGCGGTGTCCTAACGGATAGGTTCGTCGTAATTCCCAGTTTGATTTCTGCGGTTATTTCACGCAGTGCTGCTTGTCTGTTAGGACTGACAACTCTACGCAGAGCTGCTGCTCTCGGTCGTTAAGCAAAGGCCGTCCAACCACCGGGTTGTCCGAGGTGAGAGGTAATGCCTGAAATTTGGTATTCTCGGCACACTCTTGACACTATGCATCTCGGAATACTGAATTCCCCGACGATACCCGAAATGGAATGTCCCATGCATCTAGCTCCAACTACCATTCCGCGTTCAGAGCCTTAATTCCTGTCGAGCGGCCATAATCATGTCACACGATTCGCTCGAGTAAAAATGACTGCCCTTTGCGGTACCATCTGCACGCGATGCTACCGCCATCTGTATACGTGCGTATAGCTACCTCATGAGTTTTGTCACCTTAGTGTAAAAGACACGAGGAAACGTCGCCGATACGCTTTTCTCCGCTGTTGACATTGCAAGGGAAGCCCTTAGGTGACAGCTGAAACCGTAACGATGATGTTGTGACTTCGAAATCTACATTCGCACAGTAAAAACGCTTTTGAAAAGACAGTAGATGGATTTTATTTTAAAGTGTTTCTAATGTTCCTTCTTTTTTCGAGTCTTTTTACAGGTAGAATCATGCTCGCCGCTTCCACTGAAGATTTCTTTCCACCCCGTGTGTTGGTTAGGGGATATACTGAAGTACAGTATAACCCAAATGACACAAAGCGAGTCTTCGAACAATGGAGTAAGCGAGAGTTGTTTCTCATTTTCCTTTTGAACCCAAGTATCCGAATAAGTGTATCTCTTACGACTTAGCTCCATATCATATCATAGTCTAATGTTAGCGTATGTAAATTCATCACAGTATCGTACTTTTCTTTAGTGCAAATTGTAAAGGTGCAGTAGACTGTGAACAGCCATCGGGAACTGAAAATATTTTTCCAATTCTGCCACCGTCGCACCTCCTTTGGTGTTTGTTTGAACTCGTCGCATTTCGCGTGCCGCCCTCCTCCAGCGGGCGCTGCACAGTGTCTGCCAGTGCGCTCCGCGAGGCTGCGGCCGGCGCCGCGGCCCAAGGCTGCGCGAGAGGAATTCCCCAGGCGGCCTGCGTTCGCAGCCGGCCACGGCTAATGAGCGGCGCGGCGGCGCGCGTTGGCGCGGTAAGTAATTGCTCACACTGTGCGCGCGGCCGCCCTGCCGTATCAGCGCGCGCATCGCGCCGGGGGTCGGCTATCTGTGCAGTCGTCGGCCGGTCCGCTGCGCAACCGTCACTCCGAGCCGCCGACCTTCCCGGGCTCACTGCAGTCTACTACGTACACAGTGGCTCAGGTGACCAAATGTAACGTCGCCACGTATTCCACTTCAAACACCGATCTGACTTCGCCTGTACGACAACAACACGCCAAAACGTGTACACTGCTGCAAACACTTGGTCAGCGGCAGAGCCACTTCGCTTTACACAGCTTTTCTCGGTTTTGACAGTTCAGTGTTAAGTGCAGCAGCTGAATGTCGAACAGTCGTTTTGAGGCCGTATGTTGCGCCATAGCTAGCAGGACCACACACTGTACGGTACCGCTATGCGACCAGAACTCGTAACCGAACAAATTCGCGTAATTAAAAGTAAAGAGGACGAATAATTCTGAACGGCGATATAGCTACTAGTTCACTGAAGAAGTGTTAGAACTGAGGCAGCAACAATAAAATATCTCGGGTCATGCAGGAGTTGCCGTTCGAAAGGCGCACAGTCCCGACTCGGTACGCGAATCAGGCAAAATTGCTTTCAGCACTGAGGCAATCGTCCCACCTTCACACCAGTTTGAAGATACTCGTTTCGTGAAACATCGTATCCTGCTGCGTGAAAAAATCCGTAACTACTTGCTGCACATCCTCGTCCGAGAGGAATCGTCGACCCTTCGAGGCCTTTTTTAAGCGACCGATGGCATGTTAATCGCATGTTAATCGCATAGGGCAAGATTTGGAGTGTCTGCCACGGATGAGGCTGGCCTGCCAGGTCGGCCAGCGTCTTGTGTCGCACTGCCACCAACAAGGGACTTCGTGCACCACGCCACAACGGTGGTTCTCGACAGACAAGCCGCCCCACACACATTCTTCATTCTCCGATGGATGTCTACCGGTGTTTGTCCTTTGGCAGCCAACCAAAGAATAACAGCACGTTGGTCGTCGTTGCATGCATTTGGTAATAACGTCGCCATAGTTCACGTTTCCGCATTTAGCGTCCCCACCCCACGTAAGACAGACACTAACGCCACACAGGACTGCCCTCGCCTACGTGTCGGTGCTTATATACCCGCAACGTAGTAGCGCCTCGTTGCGTATACGCTGCAAGAACGCCCTCAGGGACATTTTCTTAATCGCTCTTTATACGAGGTGACCTGGGAAGGGTGCCGATTGCTTACTTTAAATTCTGTTCCTGTAGTTCGACTTAATTTTCCAAAGTTTCTCCACATAATTTCAACAGATTGCTAGGGAGACTTCTCAAAACTCAAATCAATACTTAATGCCTAGTTCATATCTAACGACTGTCTAGTTAACGGCAAAAAAACAGTGTGCTGAGTGTTACTGCTTGATTTTTAATGCCACAGCATTAGCTGAATCTACAACTGCGAGATCGGAAATTCTTGTTTGTCCATTACGAGTATTCGTGTCGTTATTCTTTTCACGTGTCAAATATGAAGGACACAGAAAGATGAAATGTTAAATTTCATGATAGTCACAGTAGCTACTATTTGCAAAATTCAATCACTGGAAAACTTAATAATAAAAGTATCAGTCAGCGGCCTTTTCAGTAGCTTCATTCTGCAACTAAAAAGACCAATGTACATAGACGTGATAACGTTAACTAAATCGTCTCACATACCTACTTTGGATACACTCGCATCATATATTATAAACTTGTAACACTTCTATAATTTCCGTCCTGAGTCGTAAAAAGGCTGTGAAACATCAGCATCCATATGATATAACCATGTAGCCTTCTCAGCTGTCACTGTTTTGCAAGACTGAAATTTTTTATCATGATGATAGAAAGTGAACTGAAGAGACTCAGTCCATTTTTTAGTGAATTCCCTTTATGACGGCACAGTCTCAAGTTTTTCGAGGAATCTGGAACAGCACGATGTCGCCTGGGGGCGGACCGGTTGTCACCTACCCTGGACGTCGTCGACTTGTCCGGAAAAATGTTAGCGCTCGGTGGGGTCGGCCTTTCAGTGACCCGCGGGTAAATTATTAACGCGGCCCTGTCCCCGGCCGGCCCGCTTATAACAAGATCCTCCCCTCGGTAATTCCGCCTGGCTCGCTAGTTGCAGGAAGCGGAGGAGGAGGAGGAGGAGGAGGAAGAAGAAGACGGCGTGCAGGAGCGGGTTCACACGCGACGGCGCGGTGCTACGAGGCAGCTGGTGGCTGGCGAGCTAGCGCACCGCGCCCGCCTGCGCCATATGCTGTCCGCCCGACATCTGCTCCACAAGCCAGGCCCGCGTGCGTCACCTTCCACGTCGCCAGTGATCCCGTACCTTCGCACACTCCTGGTCAGATAACTTGGTTTTTCCATAAAGTGATAAAAAACAGGAAGTATAATGTAACCAGATACAGTTGTAAAACTACCGTAGACTGTCATAAGCAAGCGTGGACTACGGTAGTTTCCCTAGTAGCCTTGGTCAGTTACGATCGTAACAGCGTCACCTGTACGTTAGATGTGCTGCATACCTATCGCGCGTTACCTCACTTCAATAGTTTTTCTGCATATACGATCTGTGTCTTACTAGATGTACGATAGATGTGGTGCAAACTTATAGGACGTTACCTAATTTTGATAGTCGTTTTTCAAATGCGATTTGTCTTACTAGATTCCTGTAGGAACCGGAAGCGGTGAACCGTTTAGAAACTGAGTGAGGATATATAAAAGATCGCATAACCTATGTAACATTTTTGTTCTACATAGTTATCTTCATGTCTGGTTAAAAATAAACAGTATTTATAGCAAAATTTGTCAATGTTCAGTTCAGGTTTTGTTCGAAAGTTGTTGATTTGGAACGTGACAGAGGGATGTTGTAGTAAAAATTAAAAAAAAAACATACAAATTTATCATATAGCTCAAGAATATGCAATTTTCTCCAAAAAAAGGTAAAATTAAAAGAAGACGCAAAACAAAAACATATCAAACATCGCTTCAGTACTTCGTCGAACTTATATAAAAATATTTCTGTTATTCATAAACAACTTCCGCACATATCATTAATAAACAACAGGAAACTTTTGCCTTTGATTATGATGAAGAACTTTTTATTGAGGACAAACCAACAACAATAATTATATACTTTATGTTCGTGCATATAAACCGTACTTGCATCGAGTGTAATAGCTTTGGTTACATGAAAGCGCAGAAGTTACACAATCAACTGATTTTTATTAGTTATAAAATATAATGTGTATTTTGTATGGATGTAAAATACACAATGGACTATGTGCGTTTCTAATTATGTGCAAAAGAAACAAACAAACAAAAATTAAGAGAAGTCGTGGGTTCCCAGTTTCTCTCTCACACACTCATTTATCTTTCTTTCCCTACTAATGATACCAATACTACCAGTAATCATACCATTTGCTACCTACGTCATTTATACTGTACCTAACCACGGAACCGTAGATTTGGCAGAGCGTAACTATCAGCAGAATATTAGCATCGTCTTCACAGGAACGACCGGTACGAGGTACCTGCCGATCAAGTAGCACATCAGTTACTGATGAACGGGAAGCCAACACACAAATCACAAATGCTAAAATTGCAAAGAGAAGAGGGCAAGAGGAGAGTAATGACCTTACATCATCATTCAGCATGGAATAACTACAGAAGGCTACCAAACAAAGTAACAATGGTAAATCAGCTGGCTTGGATGATAAACGAACCGGCTGGCTTACATACAAAGAAATGGATTCTCCAATTTTTCGATAACTGTGTAAGCAGAAACCAAATTCCAAAGATATGGCGGAAGAGTCGATTGATTGCTTTGCTGAAACCTGGCAAAGAAGGAAATGATCCAAAGAATTTTAGACCAGTTGCACTACTTTGTTATCTTTACAGAATGCTGGAAAGACTGATTTTAAATCGCCTATCACCTGCAACTGATCCCTCACTTGTACCCTAGCAATCTGCATTTCGACCAGGTAAAAGCTGTACTGGACAACCGCTAAATCTCACACAGTTTATAGAAGATAGTTTTGAAGCTCGGAAGGTGACAGGAGTGGCATTTGTCAACTTATCAGCGGTGTATGGTACGGTCAATCACAATCTGACCAAAGATTTAGGTCTAACCAGACTCATCATCGCCCTTCAGCAGAATCCCAGGTTCTTCGTCGACTTTCAAGGACAGCGTAGTCGATGGAGACTACAGAAGAATGGAATCTCGCAAGGAATTTTTTTGGCTCCAGTTCTGTTTAATATATACAGGAACGACCAACCTATAACCCCAAACACCAGGAGCTTCTTATTTGCTGACGACCTCGCTCTAGCCCGCCAGAGCACATATTTTGAATCAGTGGAGAGCAACCTCACGAATGCCCTTGAAGATCTATCCCGATACTACAACACAAACCAGCTTAAATCAAACCCTTCAAATACCCAAGTGTGTGCTTTCCATTTAAGAAACAAGGAAGCCACTCGCACGTTGAAAATAGTATGGACGGGGATCGAACTGGAACACTACGAGACTCCAAAATACCTAGGAATGACACTTGACAGATCTCTCACTTTCAAAAAGCACTGCATGAAATGCAAGTCGAAAGTTTCTACCAGGAACAATCTCCTACGGAAACTGGCCGGATCACAGTGGGGTAGTCAGCCTGAAACAATCCGAACATCTGCAATGGCACTATGCTATTCTGTGGCAGAATATGCCTGTCCTGCTTGGTATAATTCAACTCATGCTAAACAGGTGGATGAAGCTCTCAACGAAACCTGCAGAATTATAACAGGTTGTTTGAAATCCACTCCAGTCGAATGGCTTTCCCACTCGCAGGAATAGCACAACCACCTGTTCAAAGAGAGATAGCGGCGAAGAAGGAAAGAAAGGCAGTGGAACAGGAAATTACCCATCCTCTGTGTGGGCATGAACCGCATCCGCAACGACTGAAGTCAAGGAGGAGTTTCATTAGGACATTAGAGGAATCACATTTGAAAAAGCTACGTTACATCTATGGAAGGCTACGACCTACCTTCCCCTGGTTGGAAAAGAGTTGTTGAAGCTTTATCTCCAGGCCATGGCGGGGAATGGACAACTTGGAAGCCCCTGAATAGACTGAGATCCGGAGTTGGAAGGTCAAACGTTAACTTGACAAGATGGGGATACACTGATCCAAATGATATTCGGTGTGACTGTGGAGAAGAACGGACAGTTCGGCACATGTTTCGGCATTGATTGTGCCCAGTCTCCTGTACAGAAGATGATCTTCAACAAGCAACAGAAAATGCGCTGAAAGTGGTCAAGTTTGGGTCAAAAGTAATTTAATCATAACTGCGCTAAATGCATGTACATGTATCAGTATGTTTCTGACACGGGAATAATAAAAAAATTGCAAGATTGCAGGTTAATTTAAGCGCGAGATAAATTGAAAATCTGAAATGCTGGTACACTAACAATTTGTGTAACTGCCAGAATGCTGAATGGAAAAACCACACATACACGCGTTGTGTCGTACGGGTGCCGGATGTCAGTTTGTGGGACGGAGTTCCATACCTGTTTCACTTGATCGGTCGACACAGGGACGGTTAATGCGAGTAATGGATGAAGCTGGAGTTGTCGTCCGATGATTTCCCACACATGTGCGACTGGGGACAGATCTCATGATCGAGCAGACCAACGCAACATGTCGACACTCTGTAGAGCATGTTGGATTACAACAGCGGTACCTGGGCGAACGTTATCCTGTTGATGTTCATGAATGGCAGCAGTCACGAGACTGACATACAGATTTGCAGCCAGGATGGATGGGATAACCACGAGAGTGCTCCTGCTGTCATGCGAAATCGCACCCCAGGTGTAGGTCCAGTGTGTCTAGCACGCACACAGGTTGCTTACAGATCCTCAACCGGCCTCCGTCTAAGCAACACACGGCCATCACTGTCACTCAGGCAGAACCAGCTTTCATTAGAAAACACAACAAACCTCTGCCTTGCCGTGCAATGAGCTCTCGCTTGACACAACTGAAGTTGCAAATGGTGGTGGTTTGGGTTAGTGTATAGCCGTCTGGATGAGAGCTGTTCCTGAGGTAACCGATTTGTACCAGTTCGTTGTGTCACTGTGGTGCTCAAACTGCGCCAGAGCCATACGCCGCACGCGATGGTCTTCCCTCTCGGCAGTGCCACGTAGCTGTACGGAGCCCAGTCTTCATGCAGTCGTAGATTCTCATCAGCACTGCTGCCAACTATCATGTACAGTGGCTACTTTCCTGCCAAGTGTTACCGCAATATCGCGGAAGGAACATTCAGAATGTCGCAGCCCTATTACACCAACTCCTTAAAACTCACTGTGATGCTGATAACGACGTCTTTGTCACCTTAAAGGCATTCTTCATTAACATCAGTCTCAAAGGTAACTAATGCTCACATAGTTACATAAGCTATTTGAAGCAAACACGATTTGCACCCTCGTGGTAGCGTTATTAGCGCTACTGTTACGCGACTGACGTGAAATTTGAATAGACATCATCTTTCGGATATAAAAACACGTCTACCAACTTTAGTTTATGTCGCACAACTCTTTCTCAGGGATGCGATTTTTCCATCAGTGTATTTATAAGAACTAGATAAAAATTGATGTTCACACATTGGATTGGTTTGCGTTCCGCGTTGTTGATTACAAGTCAGTGTTTAGCAGTTGCAGATTTGACAAGAACTTTTATTCTTCCCTGTCCTGTTTTCTGTTTCAATTCCCGTACATAAATCCCGATGTCCTCCGTAAGATCACAGCGAATTCCGCGATGTTCTCAAAGAATTATTCCGGTGTAGTACGCGTCAACTAACTATTTCTTTGTTGGCAGTACCGTAGCAGTTAAAAGTATCTCATTACTGATGAGCTATATCAAAAAGAATTGTCACTTCACTGACAGAAAATGAATCATCACAGAGTTTGGTGACTGAAATAAGTCGGAAGACTCATAGTACGCCCAAGGACCGAAAAGACGTATCATATTTGATTTTCAGTTCGCGTTGTGTATTTTTCCTGTCTCGAGTTAGAAATGGCGTCATTGCTAAACTCATCGAAAGATAACGTGCTAAAATATAGATTGCGTTATGGTGCACTCACTAAGTACAGATCTGTTCCCATGCAGATCAACAGTGATCCACAACTGCGTCTGAACGCTAATTTGTAGTTAGGTAAGAAGTAAGCAGACAGAAAAAGACTACTCCAAGCTAATCTATGTTAACTGCTGTTTCTGTCCAGTTTTCAGACGGAACGCGGAAAACTAGCAGCTGGTATACTCGTATTCTATCATATATGTTGGAATTGTACTTAGGTACAGCATAGACTCCTTGCACAAATGTGGAAATACGCTTACACCAGCATTAGTGTCTTTGAGCGTGTGCGACATTAAATGTTTTGTAATATGAATAACATGCTCCATAAATTCAATAGACATGTGAACAGTTGTTTTGTAATATGAATAACATGCTCCATAAATTCAATAGACATGTGAACAGTTGTACCGATGTCTTCTTTACATTTAATTAACGTCCTTATAACTGAACCTGATAGATGTGCCATGCAGTCTTCCACGTGGAAAGCAAACGCATGATCATACGAGCTGGCAACTGTGTGGATCTGATGTTCCCTGTTCGTTCAATTCGATACGGATACTACGCATCTGAATTGTGTTCCACAACAGGCCTTGGTGTCAGTGTAAGGGCACGAGGAAGATATTTGATAAAGACGCTATGGAAAACGGCTTTCTGTTCTGCCTTGCAAATTTTATTTCTAGTTAAATATGTTGTACAGTCTGTTACCGACACAGTTGAGTACTGTTTGAGCTCCCTTGCCCGTTTTTGCTGATGAGACTTTTATTGTGTTTCAATCGCTAGGAACAGATCTCTGTGACAAGGATCTGCGGTAAATTATCCTTACGAGTGGAAGTAATGAACTGAAAAATTCTGTAAATAGTCTGGCGGCGACTGCCGAATGCAATTTTGTGAGAGCTTTCTAATTCGTTTTAAGTGAAAGCTTGCACATCATCGACGTCTTCTTCCATCTCTCCTTGTTGCTTTTTTATTCGTGTCCGAAACGTCGATCCAACGGAACACAAAAATAAATTTACAGAAACATAAAACAAGTAAACGTTAATTATCCATGTTTATTATGGCTGAGCTCCGTGTTAGTGGATTTAATTGCTTGGAGAAATACAGCAAGTAGTCACTTTTTATAGAACTCTATTTCTGACTAGACGCGTTCCGGGCTTTCACCCATTTATAAATGTATTACGTCAGCTGAAGAAGGGACAAAATATGAAACGCGTCTTCTTATAAACAAAACTATGCAAATAATGGCTGGCTGCTGTATTCTTCACGTAACGCAGACATGCCCGAGTGAAGTGCGTGGAAACGGCCGAAAGTAAGCAGCCTCGAGAGGATATGGAGCTGCGTGAAGAAGCTCTTCAGTGCAGGACCGGGACGCAGCAAGCAGCAAAATAACTGGTCCACGATTTGAACTTGTACCAGTCCCAGCAGACAGTGACAGGTGGAATTCTCCATCTTTCGAGGTTACATCTGGAGCCTCCGACTCCAGACCGTAGGCGGTTAAGACCACACCGTGAAGTCCACTTTTCTTCGTCGCCAATAGGGAGATTTTCAGATTAGTGAGGTCGTAGGAGTCGTTTAGATCTTTAGAACTTGTGCTTTCAACGTTTCCGTTTTTGCTTTGGGCAGAATCGTGTGCTTCCCGCAACTATAACGACCTCGTTTCGGCTTTGAACCTCCCGCTCGTGCCCCAGTCAAAGAGTGGTGCATCTGTGTGTCGGGTGCAGTGCTGAGCGAGGCGCGGCGCGTTTTCTGCTCGGTTATCAGCAGCGGCGGCGTGTTTTGCAGCTGCGCTGGGCGGCCATGTTGGCGCGGCGCGTTCCTCCCTCGCCGGCGGCGCCGCTGTTCCTCGCGGCCTCCTCTTCTCCACGGAAGTTGCGCTCGCCCGCGGTCCGGCCCCCGCCGCCGCCCCCCGCCGCCCCCGCCGCCACCACGGCCTCGGCGCAGTCCCCCGCGGCCAGGCAATACCCTGGCAGCCCGCCGGCCCCGGTCCGCCCGCCCCCCGTCACGCCACGCCGCCGCCGCCGCCGCCATGTTGCAAGTGTGTGTGTGTGTGTGTGTGTGTGTGTGTGTGTGTGAGCGCGCGCCACACTAATCAGCGCCGGACCCCGGCGGGCCCGAGGGTCGCGCGGCGCCGCCGCCTTCCTGCTGGGCCGCGCTCGTTCGCCCGCCCCTCTCTAACCGTCTCCAGAAACAGCGCGCTCGCAGCGCCAATAACGCCCGGCACAAAACGCTCGCTCCTGCTCATACCGCTCGCCGGTTTCGATTCCGACAACAATAATTAAACTCCCGTCGATCCCTGGAACACGGATATGCGTCTTTTCTTCGGATCGAATAACTCGTTCTGACCCTAATTGTAAAAACTACAAAGAAATTCGAAAAATACACAATTAATCTTCGACGGCTACGCACTGTCCTTCTTACTGCACAGACCCTCCTAATTCGAGGCCCCACAATTTTGTCCGTCTCGTTCGTTGCTACGCAGTGGGAGTTGCACGATGCAGCTACAATTAACTGACGCAAAAGAACACTTACGAAATAGGTTTACTCTCTATTCAGAAATACTGTCTCGTTGTGGGAGCTCTGCGTCAAGTTGTCAATAAAGATTGAGTCACACTAGGCGTCAAAGGAGCGCAAGGCGACGCCACTGTCAAATTGTGGTCTATCCACATTAAACGGACCGTCAACACGTCACTTGAAGTGTGCAAGTGAGGTTATGAGGTTCCATCTGTGACACTGGATACAGGAATTCGGAAAAATACAATCAGACTTAAGGAACCGGCAACGATACAGTTTGTTAATGTTCAAACCGTAATTCTTAACTGGTGTTGTTGACAAAGTTTGTCTGACAAACTGCTGAGAAGTGAAACAATTGAAAAATATGCGTCCGAGCATTTCAGAAATTCGACATTTATTTGTTAGAGAAAATGTATACAAACAAACATATCGAACAGTATTGAAAAGAGAACCTTTTTACCTTAACACTTGTCTGTTCTCTATTAAAAGAACCAAACGACATCAAAAGCAAACGTAGTTTTCTGTGAAATGTAAGTCATCCACGAAGGAAGGTGCTTATTCTGCAGATTCTTGAGTACTGTTTATCAACTGGGGCCCCCCACCAGGCAGGAGATAGAGGAGATCCAACGACGAGCGCTGTGCTTCGTTACGGGATCGTTTAGTCGGTGCGAGAGCGTTACGGAGATGTTCCACAAACTCCAGTCGCAGACGCTACACGAGAGGCGTTGAGTATCACGGAGAGGTTTACTATTGAAATTTCGGGAGAGCGCTTTAGCTGGAATAGACGGGCAACATATTACTTCCTCCCCCATACACATAGCGAAATCAGCACGACGTAAGAAATGCACGCTTACAGACAACCATTCTTCCAA
Source organism: Schistocerca cancellata (assembly GCF_023864275.1). NCBI lineage: Eukaryota > Metazoa > Arthropoda > Insecta > Orthoptera > Acrididae > Schistocerca > Schistocerca cancellata. The sequence continues at coordinate 33,184,699 of NC_064630.1, forward strand.
TGTGGTATTGGCGAGTGGGACAGGAAAGGGGATATGAGTTAGTGGTACCAGAACTATCCTCCGTCCCACACCGTCAGGTGGCTTGCGATGTATTGATGTTTTGTTCCTCCGATACGGCTAGCTTTTTAGCTCTTAAAAACATGTTATTTTTAATTTATCTTGATACTTAGGCACAGTACAGAATTCTTCTTTTACAGGTATTGTAAAGCCTAAATTACACTTCGATTTCACATAATCGGGCCTCTTTTGCGGAAGAATATACATAGGAAAAATATTCTAGTCCTCTTGTAACCTTTACAATGAGTCGCGAAAACGAAGCAAGCAACAAAATGTAGCCTAAAAAGACGCAAAAGCTCAAAATCCATTACTTTCATAAGAGTGTGTAAGGTGAGAAAAGGTTAGCAGACGACGTGTCTTTCCCCTCACCGACGGCAGTGCTAAAACTCTCTACCCTAGCAACCTTGACAATCACTGTCGTCATCTGAAAGGTACTGTGCAATGTTTGGCGATCTGTTGCGTCAAGCGTGAATCGATCTTAACAGAGCAACTTGGGCACGTTACGAGACTGCACTGATGGTTACACGCATGATAAAAGTTCTCTACTATAGAAACTGATGGGAGGACACTAGCAGAGGTCGTCGTGGTCTTCAACTGGCGTCGTTGCCACGGACAACAAAAGTCACCACTCAAACAAAACCATTCTTTTATACGTGCTTTATTTAAATTTGAATTAAATTCATAGAAAATGTTAGTGGACTTAATGCGCTGAGTATCTTTTAAATACGTTGCGTAGAATATCCTTTAAATACACTTTGTAGTTGCAAAATGATGGCTGAGACTTTCTTAACATTCTGGTGAACTTGCCATTTTCAAGACTACACTTATTACCGCGGAATATTGCTATATTTTTTGGAAATTTACACTACCTCAAAGATAAAATACACTGATGGCAGTTCGTGAGAAGGTGTGCAGGTAGCCTCCGTCTCGACGTTTCATCTGTCAACGGGATGATGAGAAACAACGCTAGTATAGGAGAAAAAAGACCTCTCTGTATTGCTCTTCAATATGAATTGTAGATACACAAGTCATTAAGTACTGCTATTAACGAATTGAAGGCGGGCTTGACATCACGGTGCTTCACTATGCATTCGAGGCGACTCGCCCTTGCCGACTTGCAACCTGAGAACAACCTGTATCACTATGTCAGTACCATATGGCCACAATTGTACGAAGGCCCCACAACGATAAAATAAAGGAGTTGTAACAAGAGAGTAGAAGGGACGTATCGAGTGAAGAGCTGCTTAACATTACGTGCCTGGGAATTTATCTGTCACGGGTAGGTGGCGGTGTCACAGCTGGTTACGGAGGGCCCCCGACTGCGAGGCGAGAATTGAAAAGCGACTTAATCGGGCCATCCGTTCCGGCGGACAATGCGCAGTTCCCCGGCGACACGGGGCCGCGGCGGTCCACTGCGGCCTTCCTCCCTTTCCCTAAACACTGCCCCGGAGCCGGCCCCTGCGCCCGCCCAGCCGGCCCGGCTGCCACTCGACAAAAAGCCGCGACACGAGGGCCGCGCCATTAGCATCACAAGGGCGGCTCTCGCGCACTGTCAACAGCGCGCAGCCGCGCTCGTCTTCGGGAATCCCGATGTGTAATTAATACCGCAGTCCTCGCATATGGAAGCATCGGCACTACCTCACGTGTGATCTGGCCCGGCGGTGACGGGTTCGGCTTTCATCGCAGAAATGGTATGCAGTTGCTTCAAAAGCCGCGATAACTTTGATGTCCAAGAGGAAACAGAGACCGCAGTATACCCATCTTCAGTTTGCACTATGTAACTCCTCTTGGATTAGATCTCGTACACGAATTGGGCGCACAAAAAAACAGGGATCTTTGCGCTTACGGAATTAAAGAAAAAACCATATATGCGTATAAATGGGTTAGTACCGGTGAAAATAATGCGGGGAGTTGAATAAGAAAAAAATTAGCCATTATAGGACTTGCACATAAACGGAAACGTCGTCGAAGTGATACAAAACGAGAACCTTCAGCTGGTCTGGTCACGTGACAACAATTCCGGGCCGGCCGCTGTGACCGAGCGGTTCTAGGCGCGACCGCTACGGTCGCAGGTTCGAATCCTGCCTCGGGCATGGATGTGTGTGATGTCCTTAGGTTAGTTAGGTTTAAGTAGTTCTGAGGTCTAGGGAACTGATGACCTCAGATGTTAAGTCCCATAGCGCTCAGAGCCATTTGAAGCATTTGAACAATTCCGGAGAACAAACTAGCTACAAGAGCACTGTCCAGAACAATAACTGGAAGGGGAACAAGTGGCGAGACAACATACAGGATGAAACAACTAGGATGATGAATATCAACTTCGAATGGACAACCAACGCACTCACCAGAAAGAAATGGAAGAGATTCCTAGAACAAGATATGGTCGATAATACTTTGCCACATATAAGATTGATTAGTATTATGTTGAGTTGTATGTGACTCAGGACGAAGCTGGCAGTATTGCTATCGACAATGAAAGAGAAAATTGCAGCATACAACCTACGTTGCTAACAGTTTATTTTCGTGAAGAAACTCCTTGTGTTTAGAGGAAGTTACTACAGTGATATAAGTAGAACTCGACGTGTTTGGAGAAGATGCTCAATGTCACTTCCACGAAAAAGCTTCGAGACAGGATTAACAAAAATTACAGAAAAATTAAAATGATGGCTCCAATGCTTCAGGCGTTCTACACAGTCTAACTCCAGTACTAGAACTTACTGAACGTTCATACAACCATGTAAAACTCTCAAATAACTCCTTCTTTTAGATGTTGTCCAACTCGCGCGTCACATTGGCTTGAATGTTGGTTATGCTGTCAAAGCATTGACCTTTCATGTGAATTTCTGCATTTTGACATTTCTGGTACATTCATGTTGTTAACACCGAGCTTCGTCAAACTTGATGACTTTATTCAGAAAATAACTGTCCGTATTTTGCATTTCAATTAAGTCGCGGCAGGCGTCCATCTGTCGTTTTTGTTAAGGAGCCAAGGACTGTGGGATAAGTTTTTACCACGCCTTTCTTTTTTTTTCAAAACATTCGGGAGAATGTCTTGAACACTTGATTTAGAGATTTTGCTTCATTGTGATTTGCGGTACAAGAACATTGACATACTACAGCCGCAAATTACTACTTACAACAGGTGCTCAATAAGAAATGCAACGCATTTTTTTTTCTCGGCAATGTCGGTTGAAAAAAATGCTGATTTTTTTTGTGGGACATCGCGGTATATTCCCGCATCAGCATCTGTAGTTTAATGAAGCTCCGATACGTAGCAGCGCGAAACTCAGCCTTCGAAACGGCATCTGTAACAGGGGAGTGTTCCAAGCACAGAGCTGTCATTTAGTTTCTTTTGATGGAAAACCAGAATACCGCTGACACTCGCAGGAGCTTATAGAATATCTACGGAAACCGGAGACCTGGCTGAGAACAAAAACACCCTGAATCGTTGGGCGAGGCGTCTGTCATCATCGCAACAAGGTCGCAGAAAACCTGTCCAATGCAGGCCGCCCGCACACAGCTGTGACTCCTGCAGTGTTGGTAAGTGCGGACACTCTCATTCGAGGTGATCGTCGGATGACAATCAAAAAGCACTTCTCTGCACCACCGGACGTCTCTGTTGGTTGCGCTCACACTCGTCCACCAGATGGGGTGCCCGCTGGATTCCTCGCCACCTAACGGAACATCGTAAGGAGCAACGAAGCGCCACCTCTGCGGAACTGCTAGAACGTTACGAGGATGATCGCGACAACTTTTTGTCGAACATCGAAACATGGATTCATCACTTCGAACCGGAAACAAAACGGCAAGCCATGGAGTGGCACCACACCAACTCTGTTCCGAAGGAAAACTTCAAAGCCGCACCCTTAGCCAGTAATGTCATAGCGACGGTCGTCTCGGACTCTGTTTGATGTCTTCCCTCAGGGTGTAACGATCAACTATGAAGCGTTTTGTGCCACCATCAGGAACCTGAAGAGCCGGCCGCGGTGGTCTAGCGGTACTGGCGCTGCAGTCCGGAACCGCGGGACTGCTACGGTCGCAGGTTCGAATCCTGCCTCGGGCATGGGTGTGTGTGATGTCCTTAGGTTAGTTAGGTTTAAGTAGTTCTAAGTTCTAGGGGACTTATGACCTAAGATGTTGAGTCCCATAGTGCTCAGAGCCATTTGAACCATTTTTTTGAACCTGAAGAAACCACTTCAAATGCCCATTGCCACAAAAATGCAAAAGAACTTCTCCGTGGCGACGCAAGGCCTCATACAATTCTGCGCCCCCGACAGGAGCCCATAAAACTTGATGGGCTGTTCATCCTGATCCACACTACAGCCCGGATCTCGCATCTTCCGAGTTCCATCTCTTTGGACCAATGGAGGATGTACTCCACGGGACGGAGTACGTGGATGATGGGGTGGTTATTCATGCAGGAAGACATAACACCGACGTCAACCAGTAGAGCGGTACCATGCGGACATAAAGGCCCTACCAATAAGGCTGTCGCAATGAATGGAGATTATGTTGAAAAGTAGTGTGGAATAATGTGGCGTATCGGAATCCTGTATAAAATCAGCCTGGTTTCAGAAAAAAAGTGTTGCATTACTTATGGAATGTCCCTCGAAACAGTGCCTGGTCACAAGTGAAAGATCGAATGCGTAGCTATTGTTTACAGTTGTTAGTACAAGCTGCCACCATAGTTACTGCACCCGCACTGACGTTGCTTGCATGCCAGTGATGAAATTTAACTCAGAAGTTTTTGGACGGACGGTGTGATAGTGGTCGACTGAGGATAGCACGTATCATACAACGTGAATTGTAAATTTTGTATTTGTATCCCTGTGAGACAAAATTTGAACAAATCCACTGGGCGACTACATGAAGACCATCCTGACATTTCACATCGGTCAACCTAATAGTATTTCGCATGAGTATCGCTTTCAGGTGTGTTATCTTGCGATGCTGCATGACATAATATGCCAGAGTTCTCAAATTTCTACAACAAGTACAAAAAGATTTATAGGAACGTGCTCATTGAGGCAAAAAATCATAACGACAAAATAATATACACTGCAGAGAATAAGAGCAACGCAGGGTGCGATGTCAAACAACAGAAAACAAGAAGAGACAAATAAAGGCATAATAACACACCGATAAGGGAAGGGGATAAAGTAAGCAATGGTCTACACCACCTGGCAAACTATGTCAGTCAGCATTCTTCAAGTCTTGCGGAGAAACTACAACAAAAACTCCCCAAAAAATATAACACCTCTAAATAACTATGCGCTAAGTCCAACGATGTTACTGCCAGCCACAGAGTATGAAGCCAGTAAAACTGTAGAATACCTAAAAAAGAAGAAGTCAGCTGGCTTAGGCGAAGTACTAATGTTTGCCCTGAAGGAAAGCATACTGACTACACAACCTCCGTAACTAAAATAATAAATGAAACATTCACACCACTGAAATTTTCAGAGTATTTAAAACAGGCAAGAATTGTTGGTTGATTTGGGGGAAGAGAACAAACAGCGAGGTCATCGGGTCCATCGTATTAGGGGTGGATAGGGAAGGAAGTCGGCCGTACCCTTTCAAAGGAACCATCCTGGCATTTGCCTGAAGCGATTTAGGGAAATCACAGAAAACGTAAATCAGGATGGCAGGAAGCGTGTTTGAACCGTCGTCCTCCCGAATGCGAGTACATTGTGCTAACCATTGCGCCACCTTGCTTGGTAGGCAAGAGTTGTACCTCTGCTAATTGAAGGTAATGTAGAAGACAAAGCTGCCACCCCTTTTCTCCGATGTCATCATTCTCAAAAATAACAGAATCAACTATGAAAGACAATGAATTACTTGAATAAATAAAACTTTGTAAGTGAATAACAGTTTGGTTTCTGAAGTGGTAAAAGTGCAGAATCAGACATAGTAGAATTCACAAAAGTGTTACTTAATGCTCTTGACTATGATGAGTATATCAAAGGCATATTCTTAGATCTGTCTAAGCTTTTGATACTGTTGACCATAAGAGTTTACTAAAGAGGCTGGAAGCAATAGGAATAAGATGCGTAGCTAATGACTAGTTCCCATCATACCAAGCATATAGTGCACAAAGAGTAGAGATAACACATACCTCAAATAAGTTTCAACTTTCAGTAAAACTTTCATCGGAACCAAAATACAATAATATAGGAGTACTTCGTAGGTCCAATACTGTTCGTGATATATATCAATGACATTACGAATAGTGTTTAGTCATGGCCAAATACTTTCTTTGCTAATGATAGCAATATTATAGTAACTGAGAAAACAAGAAAACTCCTTGCAGAGAAGGCAAAAGAAATCCTCAAGGAGGCTACAATTGGTCAATAAGCACTAAAGTGACACTGAAAAACAAAAAAAAAAAAAAAAAAAAAAAAAAAAAGACAAAAAAAACCACCATGAATTTCAGTTTCAAGAGGGAAAATGACACTGTTAAATTAAATGTAGATGGCATCTCCACAGATATTGTAGGAATGGAAGATTTCTAGGAATAAATATCGATTTCCTGTTGAAGCGGAGCGCACACACAAAGATGCACTGATGGAATAAAATTCCATCACCAACTAGAAGTTGTACAAGATAAACGAAAGTTGGCAGGGGTGGTGTTAGTTCTGAAAGATGACGTCTGTTCAAATTTCGCGTCAGTCGCCAAGAGTGGCGCTAATAGCGCCACTATGAGGATGCAAATCAGGTTTCCTTTAAATACTCGCTGTAACTACTGTGAGCTTTTTTTACCTTTGAGATTGTATGTAATGAGTTGACATTAGCCAAGAATGCTTTCAAGATTACAAATACGCCATTATCAACACCTCACTGAGTTTGAAAGAGGTTGTATAAAACGACTACGAGAAGCTGGATGTTCCTTCTGCGATATAGCAGAAAGACTTGGTAGGACGGAAGCAACTCTACACGACTGCTGGCAGCGGTAGTTACGGGAATGTGCAGTCGCAAGAAGACGGGGCTCCGGACGGCCCCGTAGCTCTACCGAGAGGGGACCATCGCGTGGGGCATATGGCTCTGGCGCATCGTACTGCGTCTGCAGCTGTTAGCACTACAATGACGCGAACTGTTAACAAATAGCTTACTTCAAGGATTTATGGTCTGGGGTGCGATTTCGCATGACAGCAGGAGCACTCTCGTGGTTATCCCACCCGTCCTGGCTGCAAATCTGTATGTCAGTCTCGTGACTGCTGCCATTCATGAACATCAACAGGATAACGTTCGCCCAGGTACCGCTGTTGTAATCCAACATGCTCTACAAAGTGTCGACATGTTCCGTTGGTCTGCTCGATCATGAGATCTGTCCCCAGTCGCACATGTGTGGGAAATCATCGGACGACAACTCCAGCGTCATCCATTACTCGCATTAACCGTCCCTGTGTCGACCGATCAAGTGAAACAAGTATGGAACTCCGTCCCACAAACTGACATCCGGCACCCGTACGACACGATACATCTATGTTTACAAGCTTGCATTCAGCATTCTGGCGGTTACACCAATTATTAATCTACCGGCATTTCAGATTTGCAACTTATCGCACGCTTAAATTAACGTATGATCTTGGAGTGTTACTAACTTAAATATGTTATACAGACAAACGTATTTCCAAAAGTCCATTACTCTACATTAATTATTTCTTGATGTTTGGATCTTTTTCCGTCAGTGTACTTGCAAGCAAAATGTCATTAGCGTCTTACGCCCTTAGAGTCCTGTCATCAATGTGGAACAGCCACTGTCTTTTAGTTGTATGGTATTCTGATGTACACTTACTTCTTAGCTACGAAATTCTTTTCTTGGGAACAAATGAACAAACTATGGACACAGTTTTCGAATTACAGAAAATATCAGTCGAGCTCCTTGTAAAGCTCTGTTCAAAACACTAAGGATTTTAACTATACCAGAGGGTCTATACAAGGGTGATGTACTTGAGGACAATATTATGGAAATGGAAGAGGATGTAGATGAAGATGAAATGGGAGATACTATACTGCGTGAAGAGTTTGACAGAGCACTGAAAGACCTAAGTCGAAACAAGTTCCATTAGAACTGGTATAGTTCCATTAGAACTAATGACGGCCTTGGGAGAGCCAGTCCTGACAAAACTCTGCCATCTGGTGAGCAAGATGTATGAGACAGGCGAAATACCCTCAGACTTCAAGAAGAATATACTGCAAAATACTAACACGAATTCTTTACAGACGAATGGATAAACTGGTAGAAGCCGATCTCAGGGAAGATCAGTTTGGATTCCGTAGAAATGTTGGAACACGCGAGGCAATACTGACCCTACGACTTATCGTAGAAGATAGATTAAGGAAAGGCAAACCTTCGTTTCTAGCATTTGTAGACTTAGAGAAAGCTTCTGACAATGTTGACTGGAATACTGGGCGATGAAGAAGCTTGCACAGGATAGGGTAGCATGGAGAGCTGCGTCAAACCAGTCTCAGGACTGAAGACCAAAACAACAACAACAACATGTGAATACATCTACAAGTCAGCTGTACACATCAAAAATAATACTGATAGTTACTGCACAAACAGCTCTGTCCATGAGGATGGACATAAAATTCAAAACAGGATTTTGTATGAAGGAATAGGATTGTGCAATAAATTACCCAGGATATAAGGAGATAAGTAAAACAGACTTAATTAAGAAGACAGTTGAAAATACCTGTTAAGAGATATGTTCTACAAGTTGAAAGATTACTTATATAACACAGAGGAGGGGTTTGGTAAAGAACGTAACATATATAAAAATAATACACTCCTGGAAATTGAAATAAGAACACCGTGAATTCATTGTCCCAGGAAGGGGAAACTTTATTGACACATTCCTGGGGTCAGATACATCACATGATCACAACGGACAGAACCACAGGCACATAGACACAGGCAACAGAGCATGCACAATGTCGGCACTAGTACAGTGTATATCCACCTTTCGCAGCAATGCAGGCTGCTATTCTCCCATGGAGACGACCGTAGAGATGCTGGATGTAGTCCTGTGGAACGGCTTGCCATGCGATTTCCACCTGGCGCCTCAGTTGGACCAGCGTTCGTGCTGGACGTGCAGACCGCGTGAGACGACGCTTCATCCAGTCCCAAACATGCTCAATGGGGGACAGATCCGGAGATCTTGCTGGCCAGGGTAGTTGACTTACACCTTCTAGAGCACGTTGGGTGGCACGGGATACATGCGGACGTGCATTGTCCTGTTGGAACAGCAAGTTCCCTTGCCGGTCTAGGAATGGTAGAACGATGGGTTCGATGACGGTTTGGATTAACCGTGCACTATTCAGTGTCCCCTCGACGATCACCAGTGGTGTACGGCCAGTGTAGGAGATCGCTCCCCACACCATGACGCCGGGTGTTGGCCCTGTGTGCCTCGGTCGTATGCAGTCCTGATTGTGGCGCTCACCTGCACGGCGCCAAACACGCATACGACCATCATTGGCACCAAGGCAGAAGCGACTCTCATCGCTGTAGACGACACGTCTCCATTCGTCCCTCCATTCACGCCTGTCGCGACACCACTGGAGGCGGGCTGCACGATGTTGGGGCGTGAGCGGAAGACGGCCTAACGGTGTGCGGGACCGTAGCCCAGCTTCATGGAGACGGTTGCGAATGGTCCTCGCCGATACCCCAGGAGCAACAGTGTCCCTAATTTGCTGGGAAGTGGCGGTGCGGTCCCCTACGGCACTGCGTAGGATCCTACGGTCTTGGCGTGCATCCGTGCGTCGCTGCGGTCCGGTCCCAGGTCGACGGGCACGTGCACCTTCCGCCGACCACTGGCGACAACATCGATGTACTGTGGAGACCTCACGCCCCACGTGTTGAGCAATTCGGCGGTACGTCCACCCGGCCTCCCGCATGCCCACTATACGCCCTCGCTCAAAGTCCGTCAACTGCACATACGGTTCACGTCCACGCTGTCGCGGCATGCTACCAGTGTTAAAGACTGCGATGGAGCTGCGTATGCCAAGGCAAACTGGCTGACACTGACGGCGGCGGTGCACAAATGCTGCGCAGCTAGCGCCATTCGACGGCCAACACCGCGGTTCCTGGTGTGTCCGCTGTGCCGTGCGTGTGATCATTGCTTGTACAGCCCTCTCGCAGTGTCCGAGGCAAGTATGGTGGGTCTGACACACCGGTGTCAATGTGTTCTTTTTTCCATTTCCAGGAGTGTATAAATGGTAATAAAACACATATTATTGCACATGTCTTCCACACAACATTTTTTCTTATTTGTTTCTTTTCTGGGCTACGCAATGTAACACCTTACACTCTTTCTGAGCCCAACGTATCACTGATTACAGAAGGATGCTGAATCAAGCTTTCAGGCTAGGAAATAGGAAGCTGCGGTACACAAACTGAAATTCAGGCAATGTCTCTATGGTTCTGACATCAGCCGATAGTATCTGTAATGTTACACTATGAAACAATGTTTCTATATCGTGTGTAGTGACTGGGAGTGAGGAACGAATGAAAAATGTAACACTAGCCTTTTAAATTGTTAAATAACTTTGTAAACTGTTATTGTACCCTTGGGATTAACCTAATGAGGTAGGACCTTCTTAAACAGATTGGCTTTGTATTGGGGAGTGCTGAGTCTCCAATGTTCATCCGGCCCTCGTAATTCAGGTTTTCCGTGGCAAATGCCAGGGTTGTTCCTATTATGAGGCCATGGCCGACTACCTGTTCCATCCTTGTCAACTAGGCGTGTAAGTATGTAAATACCCGTATATGGGAATTAAATTGTTTTCGATGTTATCAAATTGTCGTATCAAGACATGTCCAATACCTGTTAAAAGTGATATGTAGACGAACATAGCTACTACCACCACTACTACTACTACTACTACTACTACTACTACTGGCATCGCTATTTCTTTCAGGGGTGATCTGGACTACATTTTCGCTATTCACGCAGAAAACTTCATTGTCACCAATGACGTTTTAGTTTATTATTTCTGTACTAGCACTATTCGCAACACATTTTGCAGACAGTACGCACTTATACCACTAAATTTTCCTGCAAAATGATACCACTTTACGAGAGTTAGTTCAGGAGGTACAACGTCATAAACATTGCGATATGTTAAAAACTAGTTTTAACTTGAAACAGTGTGCAAACTACAGACTATCCTCATCCAGTATTTGAAAATGAAAATACTTAACGACTTCCAACGAACTTTAAACATAATTTCACAGATTTTCTAGGATTTTTCTCGCGTACATGCTTAACGTTAAATGTTTAATACAAAAATCAAGCAATTTTACACATGGGCTTTCGCTTTTTTAATGAATCAGAGGTATCCTTGTTTTTATAGACTACTCGAGAATTTCCTGTTCAAATCGAAATGGCCGCTACACCTCAGTTTGCTCGAGCTCGTAACAAGTTTATAATGTTCCACTTAGAATTCGTCAACCTCATACAAATACCTGGCTGAAACAGTTTGTACGGATATCAAATAAAACGATAACATAGGCGCAGTCCTAGACTAGGCGGGTGTCATTCACCGTTCCATTGACAGTATGCTAAGAAAATGCAGTCAGTCTACAAAAGAAACTGCTTGCAAATCTGTTTTTTGTACCACCTTAGAATACTGCTCTAGTGTGTGTCTCAAGCAAGGTATGCTGTCACTGGACATTAAACTATGCAAAGCAGGGCCGCACGAATAGTCACAGCTTTGCTTGATTCACGTGAGAGCGTGCCGGAAATGTTGAAAGACATCAACTGGGGCCGGCCTGAGTAGCCGAGCGGTTCTAGGCGCTACAGTCTGGCACCGCGCGACCGCTACGGTCGCAGGTTCGAATCCTGCCTCGGGCATGGATGATTGTGATGTCCTTAGGTTAGTTAGGTTTAAGTAGTTCTAAGTTCTAGGGGACTGATGACCTCACAAGTTAAGTCCCATAGTGCTCAGAGCCATTTGAACCATTTTTGACATCAACTGGCAGACTCTTGAAGACAGCCGCCAATTATACCACGAAAGCTTACTTACAAATTTTCCGCAAGCTGTATTAAATAAAGAACCGTCAGTCTCTCCGTATCTGTGAAGACTAGGTCAGACTAGCCACGGCACCCACACAGGCTTCTAAGCAGTCATTCTCCCCGCGCTCCATACGCAACTGCAATGGGAAGAAATCCTAACGTTTGCTACCACGATACGTAACGTCTACCATTGCACTTCACAGTGGCTTGCACATAGTTAGTCGAACGTAAGCGTGTGAAAAATATTCGTGCGTTGCATCAATGCTTTCTTTACTTCCTCTACGCCCCTTTTTAATGAGCTTTCATAACTAAGTCAGAGTGTTTTTAACATCTGCCGTCTAATTGTATTCTGGGACACTGGGGCAACAGTGTCAATTTTTTAAGTCCGGAATAACAGTTATTAAAACATCGCTCATCGTAAACTTCTCAGAGGATGAGGTTCACTCAAAGGGAAGAGCTGCAGCGGTTTAAGAGACTGTGCATGGGCGGCGGGGGCGCGCGCGCACCGCGGGCCGCCTCCCCATAGCCCGCAATCCGAAGGTGGTGTCGCGTTCCACGCCGGCTCCTGTTACGAGCGCCCACGTCCACCCTGTCTATGTGGCCAACCGTTCCCCCTGTGCAGCGTGAAGCACGGTGCGACCGAGCGCGGATTTCGCACTTGGCCTTCTTCCCCGTACACAGAAATCCCTTACTGGGTCATCTGGCGCCATTTCATCCGATCAGGCGCATCTTCGAACCATAGATCGACAAGTATACGCGTCTTCTTTTAGAGTCTACGTAGCTCCCTTTGGTTGTTAACTTTGTCTCAGTCGATCCACTTCGATTTGGAACAGGGAATCTGTTTGTGTGCTTCTCCCGTACGTGTTAATATCCGTATGCGCATTCTGGCAGATCGGGTGTAACGCCAACTGCTGCCTAGCAGCGTTGATTCTAATGCAGTAGGTTAATCTCCAATAACCACATTTCTATGACGTGGAGAGACTGCTGGGAGCTTTCTCGGTATTGTCCAACACTCACTGCTTCACGGACGGACACTGTATGACTGAACAGCTCCTTACAATTTTGGCGAAGCTCTTTGTGCCACAAATGACTCTTGAGACTATGAGCAATACACGCTGTTCTGATTTTGGTGCTTGTATTCTCGTTAGATTAGCAGTAGTTTTGCAATCAAGTTTCAAGTGAAAATCTCTCCCTATCTGCTCTGCAACTATGCCATTCATTGAATTGAAACCACAAGTTTGGATGGAAGGCAAATATTCTATTCTACCTATATTATTTCCAAGGGCTAATTACCATTTATTGACACAGATAACATCTGGTGATGATAGCAAACACGTCACCATCAGCTTACGTTCCTGCCCATGAAATCTACCGACAGAAATCTTAAGCGATGTGATCCGTAATAAGGATCAGAAGCAGATGGAAAGGGCTGATGGTTTATGTGCGCCAAATATCACAGAAAGGTTTTTGGATGATCTTCATGAGTATTACAGCCACCTGCTCAGAGTGTAGAATATGATCTAGAAGAATATACTCTAACGAGCCGGTTCTCATATCGTGTGGTCTACCCCACCACTTAGTGCATAAGAAATGCTCTGAACAGCAAAATTAAATCTTAAGCCGGTGAATCCACACCCTGCCAGATGTGGAGATGACAGCTACACCGACTGTTAGACATCACAACAGCTGCCGTCGTTGTACCTAAAAGATGTCAGAGAGTAGGAGAGGGGAGAAAGGGGAACTCTACTTTAAGACAAACAACAGTCTATGCCCTATACAAAATAATTTATTACACGATCTACCATACAAATTTAGGTTCAAGGTGCGAAAATGGTAATCTTAGGGAAATCCTATACAAATTACGAAGATCTCACAGAAAAATAAACAGACGGAAAATATTGACTACATTCACTAGCAACTTAATACCGAAAATATACTAAAAATATTTCAACTGACATTGCTATCAAAACCAAAACTGTGTACTGTGATATTATAAACTACACTACTGTAGCTGGGGAATAATTCCTATCTGCCGGACTGCTTTCTCAAATTTAAACCTCAAAATCACACGTGAACTACAGGGCTAACATGGACGTGAGGGAATGTGAATAATGCAAGACCTGAAGTGAAAGCACGCTCGTCACCTCAACATTTAACGCCTGAGTAGTGCGTCATTATGAGGAGCGTTTTTTCAAAACTCGGTAAATGGAACAGATACAGATTTTCATAAAATGAGTTTTTCTGTTTTCACCTACATAGAAATGGTGGAGCATTCGAGTTTTTACATGACTGCTAGACCTCGCTGACATTAATACAGCGTTGTAACGTACTATATTAAAATTTAATTTTTATAACAGCCCCCATGGACCATGGACCTTGCCGTTGGGGGGCAGGCTTGCGTGCCTCAGCGATACAGATAGCCATACCGTAGGTACAACCACAACGGAGGGGTATCTGTTGAAAGGCCAGACAAACGTGTGGTTCCTGAAGAGGGGCAGCAGCCTTTTCAGTAGTTGCAAGGGCAACAGTCTGGATGATTGACTGATCTGGCCTTGTAACAATAACCAAAACGGCCTTGCTGTGCTGGTACTGCGAACGGCTGAAAGCAAGGGGAAACTACGGCCGTAATTTTTCCCGAGGGCATGCAGCTTTACTGTATGATTAAATGATGATGGCGTCCTCTTGGGTAAAATATTCCGGAGGTAAAATAGTCCCCCATTCGGATCTCCGGGCGGGGGCTACTCAAGAGGACGTCGTTATCAGGAGAAAGAAAACTGGCGTTCTACGGATCGGAGCGTGGAATGTCAGATCACTTAATCGGGCAGGCAGGTTAGAAAATTTAAAAAGGGAAATGGATAGGTTAAAGTTAGATATAGTGGGAATTAGTGAAGTTCGGTGGCAGGAGGAACAAGACTTCTGGTCAGGTGACTACAGGGTTATAAACACAAAGTCAAATAGGGGTAATGCAGGAGTAGGTTTAATAATGAATAGGAAAATAGGAATGCGGGTAAGCTACTACAAACAGCATAGTGAACGCATAATTGTGGCCAAGATAGATACGCAGCCCACACCTACTACAGTAGTACAAGTTTATATGCCAACTAGCTCTGCAGATGACGAAGAAATTGAAGAAATGTATGATGAAATAAAAGGAATTATTCAGATAGTGAAGGGAGACGAAAATTTAATAGTCATGGGTGACTGGAATTCGAGTGTAGGAAAAGGGAGAGAAGGAAACGTAGTAGGTGAATATGGATTGGGGCTAGGAAATGAAAGAGGAAGCCGCCTGGTAGAATTTTGCACAGAGCACAACTTAATCATAGCTAACACTTGGTTTAAGAATCATGATAGAAGGTTGTATACACGGAAGAACCCTGGAGATACTAAAAGGTATCAGATAGATTATATAATGGTAAGACAGAGATTTAGGAACCAGGTTTTAAATTGTAAGACATTTCCAGGGGCAGATGTGGACTCTGACCACAAGCTATTGGTTATGACCTGTAGATTAAAACTGAAGAAACTGCAAAAAGGTGGGAATTTAAGGAGATGGGACCTGGATAAACTGAAAGAACCAGAGGTTGTACAGAGTTTCAGGAAGAGCATAAGGGAACAATTGACAGGAATGGGGGAAAGAAATACAGTAGAAGAAGAATGGGTAGCTTTGAGGGATGAAGTAGTGAAGGCAGCAGAGCATCAAGTAGGTAAAAAGACGAGGGCTAGTAGAAATCCTTGGGTAACAGAAGAAATATTGAATTTAATTGATGAAAGGAGAAAATATAAAAATGCAGTAAATGAAGCAGGCAAAAAGGATTACAAACGTCTCAAAAATGAGATCGACAGGAAGTGCAAAATGGCTAAGCAGGGATGGCTAGAGGACAAATGCAAGGATGTAAAGGCTTATCTCAATAGGGGTAAGATAGATACTGCCTACAGGAAAATTAAAGAGACCTTTGGAGAAAAGAGAACCACTTGTATGAACATCAAGAGCTCAGATGGAAACCCAGTTCTAAGCAAAGAAGGGAAGGCAGAAAGGTGGAAGGAGTATATAGAGGGTCTATACAAGGGCGATGTACTTGAGGACAATACTATGGAAATGGAAGATTATGTAGATGAAGATGAAATGGGAGATACGATACTGCGTGAAGAGTTTGACAGAGCACTGAAAGACCTGAGTCGAAACAAGGCCCCTGGAGTAGACAACATTCCATTGGAACTACTGACGGCCTCAGGAGAGCCAGTCCTGACAAAACTCTACCATCTGGTGAGCAAGATGTATGAAACAGGCGAAATACCCTCAGACTTCAAGAAGAATATAATAATTCCAATCCCAAAGAAAGCAGGTGATGACAGATGTGAAAATTACCGAACAATCAGTTTAATAAGCCACAGCTGCAAAATACTAACACGAATTCTTTACAGAAAAACTAGTAGAAGCCGACCTCGGGGAAGATCAGTTTGGATTCCGTAGAAATACTGGAACACGTGAGGCAATACTGACCTTACGACTTATCTTAGAAGAAAGATTAAGGAAAGGCAAACCTACGTTTCTAGCATTTGTAGACTTAGAGAAAGCTTTTGACAATGTTGACTGGAATACTCTCTTTCAAATTCTAAAGGTGGCAGGGGTAAAATACAGGGAGCGAAAGGTTATTTACAATTTGTACAGAAACCAGATGGCAGTTATAAGAGTCGAGGGGCATGAAAGGGAAACAGTGGTTGGGAAGGGAGTAAGACAGGGTTGTAGCCTCTCCCCGATGTTATTCAATCTGTACATTGAGCAAGCAGTAAAGGAAACAAAAGAAAAATTCGGAGTAGGTATTAAAATCCATGGAGAAGAAATAAAAACTTTGAGGTTCGCCGATGACATTGTAATTCTGTCAGAGACAGCAAAGGACTTGGAAGAGCAGTTGAACGGAATGGACAGTGTCTTGAAAGGAGGATATAAGATGAACATCAACAAAAGCAAAACGAGGATAATGGAATGTAGTCGAATTAAGTCAGGTGATGTTGAGGGTATTAGATTAGGAAATGAGACACTTAAAGTAGTAAAGGAGTTTTTCTATTTGGGGAGCAAAATAACTGATGATGGTCGAAGTAGAGAGGATATAAAATGTAGACTGGCAATGGCAAGGAAAGCGTTTCTGAAGAAGAGAAATTTGTTAACATCGAGTATAGATTTAAGTGTCAGGAAGTCATTTCTGAAAGTATTTGTATGGAGTGTAGCCATGTATGGAAGCGAAACATGGACGATAAATAGTTTGGACAAGAAGAGAATAGAAGCTTTCGAAATGTGGTGCTACAGAAGAATGCTGAAGATTAGATGGGTAGATCACGTAACTAATGAGGAAGTATTGAATAGGATTGGTGAGAAGAGAAGTTTGTGGCACAACTTGACCAGAAGAAGGGATCGGTTGGTAGGACATGTTCTGAGGCATAAAGGGATCATCAATTTAGTATTGGAGGGCAGCGTGGAGGGTAAAAATCGTAGGGGGAGACCAAGAGATGAATACACTAAGCAGATTCAGAAGGATGTAGGATGCAGTAGGTACTGGGAGATGAAGAAGCTTGCACAGGATAGAGTAGCATGGAGAGGTGCATCAAACCAGTCTCAGGACTGAAGACCACAACAACAACAACAACAACAACAACAACAGGTTATAAATGCTTACAATTATTGCTGGCATCAGGTATGCTGCCTTCTTTAATTCCGTGTATTTACCCCACAACAATTTTTTTAAAATGTGCTCTATGTTTATTAAGTGCCCGAATTGATGTAAAATGCATATTTTTGCGTATCTTACATAGCATTTTTTTAATTTATGGTTTTTGACTTTACTGAGAATACAAACAAAAATAATAGAAATACAGTGGCATAATACAATAATAGCAGTGATAACTATTATAACATAACTGTGTAGCCTATATCACTATTATCAATACTACATGATGGAAGTAATGAATAAAAAAGTATTGCGTGTTACAATCACATTTTTGTTGTCAAGTTTTCCCTCTTACATCTATACATTATTCGTCTAGGACATCTTTGTAAAACTCCTTTGCAGCATCTGGAATTTCAAAACACTTCAGCAAGACAGGCACATCTTTCTTCTTATCTTTGCATAACATATTTTGTTTTGGTAAAAGCGTAGACGTTAGTACTGTTGGATGGCATGATTGCTTTCGCCTCAGGATGTCAACTTGTACTGTATCTCCAGAGTATGTATCACTTACTGACACATGGTGGCTCTCTGTGTATTTATATTTTTTATGTCGTTTTTAATGGTAATAGTTACTTCCTTATGAACCCTTTCTGTTGTATCGCCTCCTCTCCTTTCCTTTGGCAACCTTCTTCCTTCATGGAACCTGCTTGCTGAGTAGGATAAACTATCGTTTGACGTGCCAGATACTCCTTGGAAAGTGGCAGCACAAACAGGGATCATTTCATCATTCCTTTTTCTAAAGGTACGCTTAACTGGCACTGTTTTCTTCCTTTTTGTATTCTGGGCGTCCATCATCGTGCGCTGAGATGAAGAAATATTAATAAATTTGAACATAAACTTAATTTGATCCATTTTATTTAATAATATCACGGGATTATGAATGTGGGAAATATCTTCGTAGCAGAGATCAGTAGCTTTGCATTTTTTCATTCCTTTAGCTTTTGAAGGCGTAACCTCAAGTCCGTGACTGTATATAAGATTCTGCTTCCACTAGCAAAACTTCTTTGTAGACGTACGCATGAGCGTCAGGTGAATATTTGTCTAAAAGTAAACCGCAGGTGTCGCGACAACAATGAAGTCTGGTTCCAGCATATTCCCACCAGTAACCATTGTTACAGAAATGAGTGAGTAACAACTCTTAAAGCAATCAGTATACCCCATTATCGTTAACTGCTTTCTGCAGAAACAGAGCGGAGACACTAGAGAGTAATTATAATGCATTTGTCAACTATTGCTGTGACTCTAAGAATGCATATCTCGTGTTTTGCTAAAACATTGTGATTTGTTCCTACACACAGCAGTAGTCGACTTTTGCTAAAACTTGGTTCAAGGGTTGATGTAAAACGCCAACATTATGTCATTGCCATGCCTAGCTCAATTTTGAAATTTTTTGCATACACCGAGTTTTGAAAAAACGCTCCATTTTACCTTTTGCAGAATGCAGCGATAATCTCGGCGGCGGTCGGTTGTTGTATGCGTTTCCTCTCGTACCTGTTGACCTGACAAAATTATGCAAGCCTCTGACTGAATTTAACAGTCTAAAACTCCCCTATGTTCCCGGGGAGAGGAAAACTGTAGGCTTCCCTAGTTAAGACAAATGGCTTTGTACGCTCACCAACGCTGCACGACGTGCATAATGTTGCCCTCAAATATTCTCGCAAGAACGTTAACTATAATGGATCTTTTCGTGTCCTCCACTACGAAGATATACAAGAAATCCAACAAAATTCGGTTGACACAGAGCTTCGTGAATCAACAAAGTGTTCACAGAAAAATTTCTCTCCCGGCGTCACCACAGAGTATTAAGAGCTCCGTGGAACACACGACACCTCCTGAGAGATAGTGGCCTCGGTTATCCCTACGTAACTGACTACATTGTTGCTAACTTCCCCCACTGTACTGCACCTTCGCTTCTTTCCACGACTGGTATCGGCCAATGGGCGTGCTTGCTACTGTCCGTCGTCACTTACTCGGCCAATCTCCTTAAGAGACTCCTGCATATGCTGACATCTTCCTCAACAACCAGCGTTCGAGATTCCCCGTTTGCGTTAAAAGCCCCACGACGCCAGGTGCTCAGCATGTGAAGCACACGCACTGCCCACGGTAGAATCACGTGATTTTATGTTTACGGAAGGCCCCAAACGCTGCATTTTGTGCTTTCGTCTCACGCAAATCGAAGGGCCGCGTCCATTGTCCACTAATTGGCCTCCCTGCTGCATGGGTCGCTCTGTTGTGGCTCGCTAAGCGTATTTCCATGTAGCGCTTCTGCGCTGTTAACTGGCAAACTTCTTTCACTTCAGTTCCACTTTACTGCCAAAATATTACGTATTTGTCTGCATATTAGGAAGACTGGAATTGTTAGTACTGTGTACATGCAAGCCACGTATGTTCTTATTAGACTTCGTACTATCCAAATTACCTAATTGCGTTCAAAGTATGGCTTGTGACGTAAAATGAATCTGCTTGACGAGTAGAATCGACCTAACGAGCAAATTAACATGTTAGATGGTAAAAATTACCCTGCCACCTTACAACACGACAAAAGATTTCCACCGATCGACTGAAATGAAAGAACCTTCCCTTCTCGGTTATTTTTTTCAACTCAAGTTATTTTTTTACTTTTCGACAAAGCAACATTTTCTGGAAAAGTACATAAGCATTTCGTGTGCTTCACGTTCAAGTATTTGTTTAAATTTATACCAAGATAAGCGATAGCAACTTCATAGTTTGACTGGAACTTGAACGTTCACCGTAACTCACATTGTTATTAATCTTTGTATCGGAGCTAAAATGCTTGACGAGAAGATGGTGCAAACTGTCAGTTCTGTGAATGTTTTCTTTTCAACTTCGTTGGTTTTCGTACGTATGTAAATCAACCACAACTAGGTACATAGAGACAGGTAAGTTACAAATATACGAAACTGACACTCATTTTGGGAATGTAGGATCACACATATAACCTTTGACTCATCTATGAAATATTTTTGCCTCCGTTTGACAATTGTTTTCATGTCTTGCAATCGATGTCACATTTTTAGCTGCATTCAGACACACTGTTTAATATCCATAATTCATTTGTTTGGGCCTACTGTTGTTTACATTAACAAACATCCCTACTTATGAACTGTCTAAAAATCAAAATTGGTTCAAAAATAGTTTGTACTGGATTTTGATAAAAACTGTTAACTGTATGGCTGCCAATGAGTGAACAGATATTTCGCATCTTCCATTTCTCACTCTCAATCAGTAAATACGTTGCATTTTTCCTGTGGTCGTTTACTGTGATGACGCATTGGCTCCAGCTACGGCACCGAAATGGTAACAAACACGGCACTCATAAGAAGAACAGATAGAGCAAACTTATCTCAGAGTAAATGCTCCTAAAGGGGAAAATTATAAGGTGAACACAAAGCTGAAGACAATAATACGAGTCAAGGACATAATTAACAACTTGTGGCCGATGGCATGGGATAAGATCAAGCTTTATCCAAACCGTGGGTCATTAATGATTAACGATAAACTGTGCTATAAGGAAATGTAACGTCAAACCTATGTCATTGCTGTGATACAGACGCCCTCTGCAGCATTTGTCATATGTATTAATCTCAGACACGCTCACTAATTAAAATGTAAGAATCACTTTGCTGTCTTATCGTGTTCAATAATTGATTGTCTCTGGCCCTAGTGCACTACGTTGTCCCCTGTAGTCTCTGATTTTAATAAGACAGTTAGCAGTAGTAGCACAGCAAGGTTCCTACAAGGATAGATAACGACCTTGTCACATCCAGTGTCAGATTACACATCCAGTATCACGTTACATACTTGCGCTCCTTTGATTCAGGGCCATTTCTCACTCCCCTTCCCCTCGGAAATGACCAGGAACTGATAACGGTCACCCAGAGGAAATCCCCTCCTCCATTTCACCTCGTCATCCCCCCCCCCCCCCTGGACCAATGAGGATCAAGCAGCCCCACCCATCTTCATCTTTTATCACTGGGGCACTTGAGTGGGGGGGGGGGGGTTCACTCTGGAGCTGGGCAGCATAGGGAGAGCATCAAATGGTTCAAATGGCTATGAGCATTATGGGACTTAACTTCTGTGGTCATCAGTCTCCTAGAACTTAGAACTACTTAAACCCAACTAACCTAAGGACATCACACACATCCATGCCCGAGGCAGGATTCGAACCTGCGACCGTAGCAGTCCCGCGGTTCCGGACTGCGCGCCTAGAACCACTAGACCACCGCGGCCGGCGGAGAGCATCAGCCTGTATCTATTTCTTGACAACAAATTTTATTAAGTCACATCACTCATGGTCTGTTAATTACAAACTAACATTTCGTCATGTTACGCACCAACAGAGACCTCACCCAGCCAGTTATGTAAGTACTCTTATTCTTACACAATTTTATGTATTTATTCAAATTTTTCACATTATTCGTATACTCCTCAATTTTACACGTTTTTCACCCATCTTCTTATTTTTCCGTATTTTGATCAATTCTATATACATATTTCCAGCTTTATTTCGTTTTTTATCCAATTATGAGAGCTCCATCCCGCTGTTCCCGACAATATGTTGACATGGTGATGCTCTCTGCCAATCACAATGCAGTATGCTCCCAAACTGTCATTGCTTTAAAGCACTTCCTCCCCAACTTCATCTTTTATAGCTAGGGTTCAGTCTGAAGTTGGGCAGCATAGGGAGAGGATCAGATTGCGCCTATTTGTTAACAACAGATTAAATCATCTGAAGTCTATTTGTTAAAAACAATTTAATATTACGTCGTCCTAGGCAACAGCAGAGACCACACTCAGGCATTTATGCACACAATATGATCAAAAGTGTCTGAACAGCTGGCTGAAAATGACAAACAAGATTGTGGCGCCATCCATCGGTAATGCTGGAACTCAGTATGGTGTTGACCCACCCTTAGCCTTGATGACAGCTTTCACTCTCGCTGGCATACTTTCAATCAGGTGCTGGAAAGTTTCTTGGGAAATGGCAGCCCATTCTTCACGGAGTGCTGCACTGACGAGAGGTATCGATGTCGGTCGGTGAGGCCTGGCACGAAGTCAGCGTTCCAAAACATCCCAAAGGTGTTCTATAGGATTCAGGTCAGGACTCTGTGCAGGCCAGTCCATTACAGGGATGTTAATGACGTGTAACCACTCCACCACAGGCCGTGCAATGTGAATAGGTGCTCAACCATGTTGAAAGATGCAGTCACCATCCCCGAATTGTTCTTCAACAGTGGGAGCAAGAAGGTGTTTAAAACATCAATGTAGGCCTGTGCTGTGATAGTGCCACGCAAAACAACAAGGTGTGCAAGCCCCCTCCATGAAAAACACGACCACACCATAATACCACCGCCTTCGAATTTTACTGTTGGGACTATAGATGCTGGCAAAAGACGTTCACCGGGCATTCGCCATACCCATACCCTGCCATCGGATCGCCACACAACGTTTTTCCACTGTTCAATCGTCCAATGTTTGCGCTCCTTACACCGAGGTAGGCGTCGTTTGCCATTTACAGGCGTGATGTGTGGCTTATGAGCAGCTGCTCGACCATGAAATCCAAGTTTTCTCACCTCGCATCTAACTGTCATAGTACTTGCAGTGGATTCTGATGCAGTTTGGAATTCCTGTGTGATGGTCTGGACAGATGTCTGCCTATTACACTTATGACCCTCTTCAACTGTCAGCGGTCTCTGTCAGTCAACAGACGAGGTCGACCTGTATGCTTTTGTGCTGTACGTGTGCCTGCACGTTTCCACTTCACTATCACATCGGAAACAGTGGCCATAGGGATGTTTAGGAGTGTGGAAATCTTGCGTACAGACGTATGACACAAGTGACACCCAATCACCTGACTACGTTCGAAGTCTGTGAGTTCCGCGGAGTGCCCCATTCTGCTCTCCCAAGATGTCTAATGACTACTCAGGTCGCTGATATGAGTACCTGGCAGTAGGTGGCAGCACTATGCACCTAATATGAAAAAACGTATGTTTCTGGGGGTGTCTGGATACTTTTGATCACATAGTGTAAGTACTCTCATGCTTTCACAATTTCACCGATTATTCTACATCTTTCGCATTTTACTCAATTATGCAAGTGCCGAACCACAGTTCTATACGTCACATCAACATCACAATGGACGCGACATCACATCAGTGTTGCATCATCTCGCATCAACATCATAATGCTCTCAGCCAAAGACAATGACAATGGGCCCAATTTATTTATCATTACTAACGAGTGTTAGAAACGAACATATCGCTGGAAATAAATGTTATTGCAAATTCGGTGAGTACTACAGATTTCCAACCTAAGATACAGTATGTACAGGAAATATTACACCACGATTGAGCTGATTCACTATCACATTACTAGAATATTTGAAATCACAGCAAAATTCAGATGCTTCCAGTCAAAGATAGTGTGTTTGTAGTCAGCGCTACAAAATACGCATCTAGAGAGCTCACTATTGAAAAGCATGTCGCATGCAGGGTAGCCCTGAGCTCCAATGTGTGATATATAGCCCCGCACACGGCCCGCCGCCCCACCCAACAATGACCGAGAAAATTGCTTTATAATAGGTGTAATCGTTTCCAACCTGGTTGCTAGCACAAAAGACCCTGCTGCTGCACCAGTTCTAACCGAGATAACTGCACCCAACAGTAATAATGACATACACATCCCAACATGTTGGTGGGAATAGCAAAGACTGCTACTAATATGCACTTAGATTATGAGAAACTTCCCCCTGGTTAATGCAGGTCGAACGACCAGGTGAGATAACGCTAGGGTACAGAATGTGTCGAGCAGCCGCGACCGCCGTCGAATCCCTTGCCACTATGCCAACACTATGCCATACCATCTCCCTAGGAATGGTACATAAATTCGCACTGTTTAAACTACACATACGTGTTATCGTCTGTGACATGACCAACCTGGTGGCTGGCACCGGTAGGGCGCCAGGGGCTGCGGCGGCCGGCGGCGCCAGGGGCAGTGCCGTACACAAAGCAGGATTACTTAGGATTGACATTTGGATGAAAAGTGCCCTTGCTGCATGGTGTTTATGAGAGTTAGATGTAAAAAAAATAGGAAGCCAGACTTGGTGATGTAAGCAACAAAAGCATATATACACTTGTACATTTACATATGGAATATGGAAAAATACCGAAAAATGGAAAAAAATGTGAAAAAGTCACAATTTCGGTAAAATACGGATACGACTTGGTCATACAGGGTATCTGACTTTATAATTAGGAAGCAGCCTAAATTTTTTGTTACATTAACACTAGATCGAAATGTCTGTAGATCACTGTTGGATACTTGCCTACAAGGAAGAGAGAACTATTAGAATCACTGTACCATTTGCTCTCAGGTTGACTGAGAGATCAACACTATAGGTTGAGAGAGAGTTGCAATCCCTTGGGAAAAAATATATGGAGTCGATTACTTACACAGACGGAGGAAGGAAGTGACATAAAGTCACACATACACTTAGTAATCAAAAAAGCACTTTGCAGGTGCGGTAATCTTGTGAGTTAGAGCCAGGCTTCTAAAAAAAAAAAAAATCTGAAGGCGATTCTTCCAAATTTACGGTGTCAGATCCAGTACAGGCGTCTTCTTTTTTAAAAAACGACGAAGCTTCAATTTTTATTTGCAAACCACATGAAATCGAAAGATACAGAGGCTCAATCATCATAAAAGCGTATTTGAAAATATATTTTTGCCCATGGTGGTGAGCATAACTATATATATGAGTCATAGTGTGAGTTTGGTTCAAATGGCTCTGACCACTATGGGACTTAACTTCGGAGGACATCAGTCCCCTAGAACTTAGAACTACTTAAACCTAACAAATCTAAGGACATCACACACATCCATGCCCGAGGCAGGATTCGAGCCTGCGACCGTAGCGGTCGCGCGGTTCCAGACTGTAGCGCCTAGAACCACTCGGCCTCTCTGGCCGGCTAGTGTGAGTTTTTCTGAAACTATTTGTATGGAGTGTAGCCATGTATGGAATTGAAACATGGACGATAAACAGTTTAGACAAGAAAAAAACACAAGTTTTGAAATGTGATGCTACAGAAGAATGCTGAAGGTTAGATGTGTAGATAATGTAAATAATGAGGTGGTATTGAATAGAACAGAGGAGACAAGAAAGTTGTGGCACAACTTGACTAGAAGAAGGGGTCGGTTGGTAGGACATGTTGTGAGGCATCAAGGGACCATCGATTTAGTATTGGTGGCAAGAGTGGAGGGTAAGACTCGTAGAGGGAGACCAAGAGATGAATACACTAAAACAGGTTGGATTCAGAAGGATGTAGCTTGCAGTAGTTACTCGGAGATGAAGAAGTTTGCACAGGACAGAGTAGCATGGAGAGCTGCATCAAACCAGTCTGAAGACCACAACAACAATAACAGTGTGAGGCATCTTTGTCAGTTGTTTGCATGTCGAGCGAATAAGAATACAATCCAGATCAAATTGTTTCATACTGTTGATTATACAGAGCATCAAGGTAAACAATGCGTTCTGGGTAATGACATTCACCTTATCATTGCCCTAATAGTATCCCTTTTGTTTGCAGCTAGTATATTTAGAAAAATAATGTGGCCTACCCCGTCATTAACGACAGAGATGAATGCAGTGGTCTTCTGTATTTAACAGGCAATGCGAAAGTTACTTTTTTCATTTGTAGTTTGGACGTCGAGAGAGAAACAATGCGGGCAAAGATTATTTGTCTCATACTGTTGATTACAGGCAACACATGGAAATGGAAATATCGTGTGGCTAGGGCCTCCCGTCGGGTAGACCGCTCGCCTGGTGCAAGTCTTTCGAGTTGACGCCACTTCGGCGACTTGCGTGTCGATGGGGAGGAAATGATGATGATAAGGACAACACAACACCCAACCCTGAGCGGAGAAAATCTCCGACCCAGCTGGGAATCGAACCCGGGCCGTTAGGTGTGACATTCCTGTCGCGCTGACCACTCAGCTACCAGGGACGGACTACGCAACACATAGGTAAGCATTACTTTTTTGCGTTACACAGTTGTTGAATAAAACCAGATATTGCCCCTATTTTCTTTATGTTTCGGACGTGGCCAAGAAAAGATTTTCTACAGGCAAAACAGGCTGTCACTGCTGCTGCTGGTTTATTGATACAAAATCTACTGAGAAATTTAAAATAACTTTTGACACCTTGCAAGACAGATTGAAGAGCGGAAATGAATCGGACTTGAAAGAGAGTCCTACTCTGAATAACATATTTTCAAATAAATCACGTGGTAGTGCTCATCCTATAGAATCTAATCTTATCCATTGTTTCAGATGAGTACAAGATACACTGCGAAAGGCAAAACAAGCAATTTCCGCAGGTTTATCAATTGAAAAGGCATCTAAAACTCTTAAACTACCTCGCAATACACTGTAATACAGATTAAAGGGTGGAAATGAATCGAACGCGAATGTAATCTCAACTTTGGCATCACATAGTTGTTGAATAAGACCATGTACTGATCACACTTAAAGAAAAAATAAATAAATAAATATGCGTCAGATGGGTAGACAATGGGCTGTAGAACATTTGGAAAAGGCGAAACAGATTATTGTTGCGGGTTTATCAATTAATAAAACAGATGACATTTTTAAAATAACTGGAAGCATACTGCAAATCAGATTAAAGAGAGGAAATAAATAGGCACCGAGCTGACGAGCTTTGATTATCGCCTGAAGTTTACTTTGGCTGCCGAAAACATTAGTGTGAAGCACTAGGAGACGGCATTTGATGACATTCCACACGGTTGATGAAAGTCCACAAAAAGTTCATTACACAGATCCGGAAACTGTCCACCTATTTATTGATTCAGATCGAACAACATGCATTGGGTTATGCGAATAGATGGCGAGTGATCATATTCGTTTCCATATAAGAACTGAAAACATTAGCCAAAAAACTGAGCACGTTTGACGTCAACAGTGTATGGCGCGTGAGCACGCACAGCTAACAGCTTGCAAAAGATAACGCTGCAGCCTTACCTGTCGCAAGGCCACAGCCGTTGCTGTGTGGGCTTGCATAACCATTGCAACCTGCGACGAACACACTAACACTTTAATTATCGCGTCGTATTTGATAAAAATATTATTTATCACACTTTATTTTACTTTTTAACACAAAGTTGTGTTGTGGAGCAGCGAGGCGTGTCTGCCTAATCTGTTTTCAAAAAATGGTTCAAATGGCTCTGAGCACTATGGGACTTAACATCTATGGTCATCAGTCCCCTATAACTTAGAACTACTTAAACCTAACTAACCTAAGGACAGCACACAACACCCAGCCATCACGAGGCAGAGAAAATCCCTGACTCCGCCGGGAATCGAACCCGGGAACCCGGGCGTGGGAAGCGAGAACGCTACCGCACTACCGCGAGATGCGGGCAATCTGTTTTCATCTGCAACACATACATAAACGAGAGAGACATTGTGTTCCTGGGAATATCTCGAGGACGTGTCCTCAGTCCTTGGGAAATGTACGTTACAAATAGGATGCGAAAAATACTTGCTTACTAATGCCTACTAATCATATTAAAAGCTGGAAAAATATCGCACAGGAAGCTATCAGTTGATACTGATCGTCAGGAGTGCCAACATCGCAGTCGCTGGCTTCGCAAGAGATGTAAGTACACCAAGCGCTACTACTAATAATAATCTATATATTCTGCTTAGCAGATACTTTCTGCAGTACATGAGAGCGAGGATCCCAGAGTCTGGGGAGCGCAGTGTGCAACGTAAGACCGTCAGTGCTGGAAAAAGAGCGGCGCTGAGCGGCACTGAGCGCAAAATGCGTCACCACCGGAACTGGAGCAACGGTGCTGGTTGATCAGAAGGACTTCCTCAACGGCAGTAAAATAGGCGTAATACACAGTGGAAAACAGAGCAACACAGACACAGTCGATTTTGGAATTATTGATACGTAGTTGGTCCGTATATGAAAATGTCAGTTTCTGCTTACAAAGCTCACGCAGTGGAGGAATAAGAGTCGTTAATGTTCCATTTATAAAAGAAGACTGTTGTTGCGTTCGCGACAGTGTTTATCTCTCACATATAAAGTCACTGGTGATCTCAATACTTTCAAAGATGTCAATGAGCAAATAATACGAGGGTTGGAACTTAAATACTGGCAACTATTTATTCACAACCGACACAAAAGAGTTACATGTTTGCACCTGTTACTGTCCTTCAAAGTAATCACCAGTGTTGTGTAGAACCCGTTGCCAGAGATGTGGAAGGCGTAGTATACCGTTAGCGGAGCCTGTTCTGTTGATGGTGCGAATGGAGCGGTCTAAACTTATGGTGATTCTCGTGTACGACTGTGATGGTGTTATCCTAAAAAATTACGTTCCTCCACGGCAGACCGTCAGTGCAAAGTATTACTGTTCGTTTTTGGAGCATCACCGGCGACCAGCTTTGCGAAAGAAGCGGCGAAACTTTCTGCGCAACCCTCCCATCATTTTGTACAACAATGCGCGGGCGCATGCAGCGCAAGCTGTGGCTGCTCTGTTCGGTCGATGGTCGATGGGACTGGGAAGTACTGTACCATCCACCATACTCCCCGGACTTACGTCCTTGTGATTTTGATTTGATTCCGAAGATGAAGGAACCATTTCGTGGCATTCGCATCAGAACTGTTCCAGAGATTCGACATGCAGTAGACCGCTCCATTCGCACCATCAACAGGACAGGCTCTGCTAACGGTATACTAAGCCTTCCACATCGCTGGCAACAGGTCCTACACGACGCTGGCGACTACCTTGAAGGACAGGAACAGGTGCAAACATGTAACTCTTTTGTATCGGTTGTGAATTTATAGTTGCCACTATTTAAGTTTCAACCCTCGTATAATCGCTTCAGAGTGAGCGTTAGTGAGTGTTTCACTGTTTCTGAAGTACACGATTGGTACTAATGTATGCACTACACAGAACTATTGCTATTCTAGCATAAGAAGCTGGTCCATTGCTACATTAAGGATATATTAATCATAATATACACAGTCTGCCTGCAAAATGATATTCAGGGACATCTCGATTTCATTAATGCCGATACAGCAGTGAAATCTTGGTTGTTTAATGGACTTGTTTCAAATATCTATTCAGATTGCAAGAAACTGCTGTTTGCAGTAGATGAGGCTGTGAAAAGTGTGGAGGATGATGTAGAATGTGCCTTAGATTCACATATTTGCAAAGTATAAATTGTGAAAGTTCCCTGTGAAAATTTTCGTATAATATAATCCTTATTATTACATACTGTTCGTTTTTCCTTTTGTTTCTCACCAATGTATTAAAATGATGAGGTAATTTTGATACAGTTGTGTATGTAAACAAGAAATGTTTACTAGACAACACAGGTGTGCACATTATTCTTGGTGTAATAAACACGGAAATGATGCATAATCTCATGACTCTGCAATCATTTTTAATATAGTGCCATAAGTGTGCTTATGAACAAAGTTCTCTTTGGCTTTCACAGAAATAATTTAACTTGACACCAACTTTTATGCATCATAACTTTTTGTAGAGGTCTGTAACCATACTTGCAGCAATCACGATTGTCAGTGATCAATGATGGTCAATGATCAGTGGTGGTCAGTGATCACAGTGAATCAGCAGTATGTGTGAAGCGTCTCGGTGCTTGCAGCTGTCACTAGAGGACAGTAGCTGAGTGTATGGATGGGGATGATGGTAGTGCGGGTTGTGGCAGTAGCAGTGGCAGTACCACCACCACCACCACCACCACCACCACCACTAGCAGCAGCAGCAGCAGCACTTGTGGAAGACCTACTCCCCTGGGTAACAAGTTTGTTTAAATAAAGAGAATGAGGAAATTAAATATGCTCCAAAGTCCAATATCTGCAAAAAACAGCTAGACATACTCGAAGTGGACCTCGAATAACTTTTGTTGGGCAATGTGTCAGCAAAATCTCTGGTAGCACAGGAACTAAAAACTATAAAAAGAGGTATCTCCAATGCTAATTGTAGGGAGCGAAAGGCATTGAGAACCTTAAAGAAAAAACAAGGGTGACAAGGGCAACAGTTTGATATTACTTAATAAGACAGAATATATTGAAAAAGTGTTAACATTCCTCAACCCTGTACAATTCACTAAGTTACCTACTGTTCCCACGGTGGAATATGCTATAGAAGTAGATAACCATATTAAAACCTTCAAATCCATATTTACTGATAGTGATTCCAAATACCTCACAAACATGAACCCAATAGCAGCCAGATTGTATGGGTTACCTAAGTTCCTGTAAGACCTGAAGAGTCTTCAGTTTCAAAACCTTCCCATAAGTTATTAAAACAAAAATTTAGATAAAAATTTGGAGTATATAATTCACATGCATTAGTGAAAAACTAAAAGATGTGCCCTTTCCATCTAGTGTAGAGCTAGTCTCATTTAATGTTAGCAGCTTATTTTCCAATATTCCTATTGCAGAGGCACTATATGTTTAAACAGAAGTGTTATATAAAACTAGAAAAAATCCAGTGGAGACAGAGGATATAAGATTGTCAACTGAGACATGCCTAATGCAGTACTGTCTCCAGTTTCAACAAATCAAATGGTTCAAATGGCTCTGAGCACTATGCGACTTCACTTCTGAGGTCATCAGTCACCTAGAACTTAATTAAATCTAACTAACCTAAGGACATCACACACACATCCATGCCCGAGGCAGGATTCGAATCTGCGACCGTAGCGGTCGCTCGGTTCCAGACTGTAGCGCCTAGAACCGCACGGCCACTCCGGCCGGCCCAGTTTCAACAGACACTGCACAGTCTGTCAGATGGATTGGCAGTGGGCTCCCTCCCCCCCCCCCTTATTACCTGAAATGTTTATGGATGATTTTCAACATTTTTGGATAAAATGCCTTTAAGTTCTAAAATACGACACTGGGCTAGGTAGCTGGATGGTTTACTGCTCTTGTGGACAATTATCACCAGACAATTAAAAAAAATTAGCATTTGAATTCAGACAACAGTAAAATTAAGTTTACAATCAATTCGGGAGAACACTCAGTAATCTTTTTAGATCCCACCATTGACATTACTAAGCAGCAGTATTTTTACAGGAAAGTAACTTCTACAGATACAGTAATACCTGCCAGTTCCCAGCATCACATAACACAAGCAAGACCTGCACTTCATAGGGCAGCGCCTAATATCTATACCACAAACCAAACCAGATTTTGAAAATGAACTAAAAATAATTTTAGAAATAGCATACAGCAGTGGTTGTAGTCCTACTCCAATTGACGACATATTCATAAAATGAAGAGACAGTGCATGACACGACACTGATAACAAATTGGCCCCCATGCTACATGTAGGTAGGACTTCAGAGGTATTTGCAAAGAGAGTAAAATCCAGAAAATATACTCCAGCTTTGTACACTGGGAATACTGTTGCTCACATACTGTTCTACAGCAAAGATGAGATTCCTTCCTTAGAACAGAGAGGAATTTAGAGTATTTCCTGCAACCAGTGTGGCAAATTATATGTTGGTCAATCAGTTAGGACTACAACTATTAGACTGGCTGATCATGAAAGGAATTGGTGACTGAAAAAGAAAGAGATTCCACATTTGCTCTCAATGAATGTCATTTATAATGATATTAAATGCCGTGCTTTCCATAGAGGAAGCAAAGGCAGAAAACTAATATTATTAAAAATTCTAGCCATTAATAAGCACCAATCAAAGATCCTGATCTGGTCCTTAATGACCAAACACTGTTCAATTTCTCATCCTATTTGGCTTATACATTCACATACTTTAATCTTTGAACATACTGTAATATAAGATTTATCTGTTCAGAGCCTCTTTGGAAATTACATTATGCTTGTGTTTTTGTATTGATATAGTTATAATATGTCACATATCTTTGAAAAACAATCTTTGTATCGCTATGAACTCTTACTGAAGTTCTGTGGAATATCTGTTTATTATGAAGTTATCTGGAGATGCCTTATGAAGCTGAAGCCGGTTCAGGACGAACTATTAAATAAATATTATTGTGGAACATTAATACTGTATTTTCATGTTTTTAATATGCCTATCGAAGAAGCGATATAATATTCCGTAAAAGACATAACGTTCCTATCCTTTCCCAGCTTTGGTTTTAAGTGTAGATCAAGTGGATTTAGACTTAGGACAAGGTAGATTCAAATTTAGGGTGATAGTTGTTTAAATTTTGATCTCAGATGGATGGGAGAAAATTCTCTGAACTAATTACAGTTGGACTTTAACTTCGGAGAAGCGGTTTGTGATGTCAGAGAAAAACCAGTGGCCGTCTGGTATCCTACGCTTACAGTAAATGACCTTACAGTCATGGAGGATGTGCTCATATCTACAGGTCAGCCAATTTGGAGTGCGATGTCATAAGGTTGGGGAAAACCCAGCAAATCTGACAACTATGGAATCTGCATTCACATACCACAGGCCAGCTCTCTTCGATTCTGAGATCATAGTACGATTGCACTCACATTTCATTCCCAGGTCACTATCTTGGATCGCCATTTTGGATTATGACATGACAGTAGGGCTCCACTCATATTCCACAGACCTGTTACATCAGTTTCTTCAATTTCACACCACAGACCAAAACACCATCGTGGATGTTCTGAAATTTCCACCAGTTCATATTTAGGACAACTGCCATACTTCCACAGTGACATCATAGGACTGGTTGGGGGGGGGGGGGGGAGCCGGGTAATCTGCCGCACAATTCGGGTATTTGGAATTCCCTACCATTTTTTAGTTTCTCTACATTTGTTTTTAATTTCTGGTTGTTATATGTGTAGGACAACTGGCCTACGTCAGTGAGGGACAAATCTGGAGACAATGCATATCATCAATGAAGGGGTATATCTAGCAACAATGCAGAATGCACTTGGACTTGCACAGCTATACTATTAACATGTTTGCCCAGCATACAGACGTGAGATGTTCATGCTGAAAAGCACTCAGATGTGGAGGGACCTGCAGGGCTATCTTTAATGAGCCTACAAAATTCACTCATCTGAAACATGAAGAGACGCTTTCAAGTTACTCTACAGAGTAAGTTTAGCATCAAATAATAAATGGAGATCACTTCTGAAACTTGAAGACGACAATCATGTATCACGAACTAAAAAGTGAATAAAGACGTGTGGTTGTTGTGGCACAGTTGGCAGAGCAGTAGTTGTTGTAATCGTAATAGGTTTCACGTAGACTTGAGGTCATAGATTCAAACCAACGTTTCAAATAGCAGAGCTTCTATACCATCAATGATTAAAACCGTTAGTCCCTTCCACAGCTTCCTGTGATACATCTCCCACACAAATTTTTTACTAAATTCCCCATACAACATAGTGGAAAAATACGTACGCCACTGATAAGTACAAAGTACATCGTTTAATTATTGTAAATATCTCTCTCTCTCTCTCTCTCTCTCTCTCTCTCTCTCTCTCTCTGTGTGTGTGTGTGTGTGTGTGTGTGTGTGTGTGTGTGTGTTTGTGTTAGTGTGTAGTGTAGTGTACTGTACTATGTGTGCATGGTTTAACTCGATTTATTTTTGTTTCCAGATGATGTTGTGGAGTACCCCTGACAATGACATCGAAACAGGAGTATAGGTCCATATTAAGCACGGATTTCATCCTAAATTCAAGTCAAAGTAAATGTGACGTCACTGCGATTTTGTGTGAACATGAATAGAACCCAGCTGTGATTCTTGAAAACCCGAGTTATTGTGACACTTATGTAATATTTTCCCCTGTGTTATAACTGAATCACAATTGCAGGCATGTCTCATCGAAATACCCCAGCGCCTTCAGTGGCACTGGTGATCACAGTGCAGGTGACTCCCCATGAATAATCAAACTTGAAACTTCCTGGCAGATTAAAACTGTGTGCCCGGCCGAGACTCGAACTCGGGACCTTTGCCTATCGCGGGCAAGTGCTCTACCATCTGAGCTACTGAAGCACGACTCACGCCCGGTCCTCACAGCTTTACTTCTGCTAGTATCTCGTCTCCTCAAACTTTTTAATAAAACAGAATTGACTCACATGTAGTAACAGCTCTTCAAGAATTTAATATATATAGCAGTTAATGTCATACAACGTGCACTGGATGAGAGATTGAGCTGGTAGCCATACGTTTATAATTTCCACAAAGCATTATGGATCAATTTGCTAGACTCTCGTGAGAAACTCCAAATCCCACGGAAGACGATGAGGCTTAACATTTCAGTGTGTGCTGCATGTCGATATGCAGAATTATGTATGTGTTCACAACACATGACGTAGGCATAGAATTAGTTCTTATTGAAGTCTGTATATATATATGACTATATGCAAAAATAAATTAAGTGTATATGACAACTGTGTTCCTTTTCGTATAAGATCCTGTATTTGGTCGTGCAGTCATATTGTCTTTACGATGAACAGTTTGACGAAACATCCATTTCACAATGACTTTGTGGCAACTATCTGGTCTGAGAATAACTTGGAAAAATAGAATAAGAAGAATGGATCACTACTACTAGACAGCATCAGGTCGATAATTGTTGGTCTCAAGAAGGTACACGTATATTCAAAAACATTATTTCATCCCAAATACCAATTACTTAAGGAAATACTTGCAGGTATTACACATAAGACTTGCACAGAAAGTGACAATGTCCCGACATCCGAAGAAGTAAAACCTAATATTGTATTCATATTCGACGATCACAGTGGAAAATCAAGACCAAGTACAGAAATAATTCTGCTTCAAGCTGACATCTTCTACCTAAAACAGAAATACCCTATGATTTCAAAGCAGCTGATAAGAGATAATACGAACCTTATTATTCCATTCAAACACGATAATATGGATGTAAAACACATTTTGCCAGACACATGTACGAAGCGACATGACATTCGATAAATTTACAACTTTGTGTGAAGATTGCAGGAATCATTCGCAGTAATGATTTTTGGTTATTGATAATGTGAGGGAACTGAATGATGATCGAGACCGATGCAATTTTTAGGACGCTTTGAATAGACGATGACGTGTATATATGGTGAAATAAAAGGGTAATTGCATCAGGACAAGTTCGTGCGAACGTCCATCCACAGTCAGTCTGACAGAGGAAGGCAGAATATTCATCCGCGTGTGGTGTGAAAATTCAGACACTCGATAATAGTATTAAACTTTGTACTACTAGCTTTTGAAGTACTCAACAAAAGTGTCAGGTAATTAAATACTTACCCTCATACCATTTTGTGATTAATCGATAAGTTAAAGTCAAAAGTTGATGCAACTGAAAAGAAGCCAAACGGTAGTGTATATAAGCTGTATAGTATTTCGAGGAGTATATAACAACGTGTTGACAAATCGTCGAAGCATGCAAGACTACCTGGGAGAAACTACGATTACTGAGGATAAGGCGTTCAGAAAGAGACCTCTCACTCAGAGAAATGTATAGACATGACACAGAACCTATCAAACGACTCTCGATGGCGAAAGAAGAAGAAGGAGAAGAAGATGCTATTGGTGGTTCATTAAACATTACAGCGATAGCTGGCTAGAGATAAAATATGGAGTAAGTTAGAAAAAATCGTGAATGCTGGGTACTCAACATTTAAGTTAAACAAAAAATGCAATATAGACAGGTAACAGAGAATTTGAGACAACGCCCAATTTACTGAATCTCGTATTCTTAAGACCTACAAAACTCAACAACTATTCACCAAAAGATATAGACATGTAGTGTCCAATATTGTGTATGATAGAACTATGTAATAAAGCCCATGAAATAGGAGAAGTATGAAAACATTATTAAACCTGCGCTAGCAGACATGTCTGGCATTGACATTATCGACATTAAGAAGAGGAAACTTAGCAACCGGCCTCCCTGATATACGTACGCTACATGCCTGGCAAACAACTGCTCGCGACCCGTTCCCTTCCAGCGAGAGCACCCCTCTCCCAATGGTCTCGCGCAGTGCCGTCACGGCTCCGTCGCAGTCAACGTCGACCTGAATTGCAGTCTTACCTATTCCCTATACGCTAACGTAGCAAGACACAAACAGCTAAAACTCTGATTTTTGTCTACGTCTACATGATTACTCTGCAATTCACATTTAACTGCTTGGCAGAGGGTTCATCGAACCACAATCATACTATCTCTCTACCATTCCACCCCCGAACAGCGCACGGGGAAAACGAACACCTAAACCTTTCTGTTCGAGCTCTGACTTCTCTTATTTTATTTTGATGATCATTCCTACCTATGTAGGTTGGGCTCAACAAAATATTTTCGCATTCGGAAGAGAAAGTTGGTGACTGAAATTTCGTAAATAGATCTCGCCGCGACGAAAAACGTCTTTGCTTTAATGACCTCCATCCCAACTCGCGTATCATATCTGCCACACTCTCTCCCCTATTACGTGAAAATACAAAACGAGCTGCCCTTTTTTTGCACCCTTTCGATGTCCTCCGTCAATCCCACCTGGTAAGGATCCCACACCGCGCAGCAATATTCTAACAGAGGACGAACGAGTGTAGTGTAAGCTGTCTCTTTAGTGGACTTGTTGCATCTTCTAAGTGTCCTGCCAATGAAACGCAACCTTTGGCTCGCCTTCCCCACAACATTATCTACGTGGTCTTTCCAACTGAAGTTGTTCGTAACTTTAACACCCAGGTACTTAGTTGAATTGACAGCCTTGAGAATTGTACTATATATCGAGTAATCGAATTCCAACGTATTTCTTTTGGAACTCATGTGGATCATCTCACACTTTTCGTTATTTAGCGTCAACTGCCACCTGCCACACCATACAGCAATCTTTTCTAAATCGCTTTGCAACTGATACTGGTCTTCGAATGACCTTACTAGACGGTAAATTACAGCATCATCTGCGAACAACCTAAGAGAACTGCTCAGATTGTCACCCAGGTCATTTACATAGATCAAGAACAGCAGAGGTCCCAGGACGCTTCCCCGATAAGAGGATTTACTCGATGATTTGCTGTCTATTACTACGAACTGCGACCTTCCTGACAGGAAATCACGAATGCAGTCGCACAACTGATACGATACCCCGTAGGCCCCTAGCTTGATTAGAAGTCGCTTGTGAGGAACGGTGTCAAAAGCTTTCCGGAAATCTAGAAATACGGAATCAACTTGAGATCCCCTGTCGATAGCGGCCATTACTTTGTGCGAATAAAGAGCTAGATGCGTTGCACAAGAACGATGTTTTCTGAAACCATGCTGATTGCGTATCAATAGATCGTTCCCTTCGAGGTGATTCATAATGTTTGAATACAGTATATGCTCCAAAACCCTACTGCAAACCGACGTCAATGAAATAGGTCTGTAGTTCGATGGATTACTCCTACTTCTTAAACACTGGTGCGACCTGCGCAATTTTCCAATCTGTAGGTACAGATCTATCGGTGAGCGAGCGGTTGTATATTATTGCTAAGTAGGGAGCTATTGTATCAGCGTAATCTGAAAGGAACCTAATCGGTATACAATCTGGACCTGAAGACTTGCCCGTATCAAGCGATTTGAGTTGCTTCGCAACCCCTAAGGTATCTACTTGTAAGAAACTCATGCTAGCAGCTGTTCGTGTTTCAAATTCTGGAATATTCCATTCGTCTTCCCTGGTGAAGGAATTTCGGAAAACTGCGTTCAATAACTCCGCTTTAGCGGCACAGTCGTCGGTAACAGTACCATCGGCACTGCGCAGCGAAGGTATTGACTGCGTCTTGCCGCTTGTGTACTTTACATACGACCAGAATTTCTTCGGATTTTCTACCAAATTTCGAGACAATGTTTCGTTGTGGAACCTATTAAAGGCATCTCGCATTGAAGTCCGTGCCAAATTTCGCGCGTCTGTAAATTTTAGCCAATCTTCGGGATTTCGTGTTCTTCTGAACTTCGCATGCTTTCTCCGTTGCCTCTGCAACAGCGTTCGGACCTGTTTTGTGTACCACGGGGGATCAGTTCCATCTCTTACCAATTTATGAGGTATGAATCTCTCAATTGCTGTTGAATTTGAGCCACATCTCGTCTACATTTGCATAGTCAGTTCGGAAGGAATGGAGATTGTCTCTTAGGAAGGCTTCTAGTGACACTTTATCCACTTTTTTAAATAAAATTATTTTGCGTTTGTTTCTGGTGGATTTGGAAGAAACGGTATTGAGCCTAGCTACAACGACCTTGTGATCACTAATCCCTGTATCAGTCATGATGCTCTCTATTAGCTCTGGATTGTTAGTGGCCAAGAGGTCAAGTGTGTTTTCGCAACCATTTACAATTTGCGTGGGTTCGTGGACTAACTGCTCGAAATAATTTTCGGAGAAAGCATTGGCTATTTGTCTCAGACTCTTATACTTAAGACATATTTAAATGGTTAGGTTAAATTTATTTAACTTGCTCTTGACAAAATATGCAATACTGATATTAATTTGCGTTTTAGCCAAACGCACTTGATGCTCCAACGAATCACTGACCACTGCATCACTCACAGTAGACGAGTGCTCGTTTTTCCCGCGCGCCGTTCGAGAGTGCAATGGTAGAGACAGCTTGGAGGTGGTTCATTGAACCCTCTGCCAGGCATTTAATTGTGAATAGCAATCACGCTGACATAGACGTAGATCAAAGTTAGCGACCGAGTGTGGATTTGCCGCGCAGTACGTAACCAGACCGATATTCAGAGGCGGATCTACCACACGTCACATCTGGGATAGGGCTCACAGGTGGACCAACCACGCGTTACGTCCGAAGATGTGTTCTATGTTCGAAGTTGGGTTCAGCAGCGGCAGGACCTAGTCCTAGGAGTCATCCGCGACACATGCCCATAAGCAGACATACAGAAAACAGAGCAAACGCACTGCAAATGTGCAATATGTGGGTGGAGGCTATACTACGCCTCCCGATCAGAAAAATAGTGCATTTGCAGGTGTTGGTACCTGTACAACATTTACAAGCAATTTTAGATCACGGAACGAGAGGTGATGTCATGATCGCAAGGGTAGAAGTGACATAAAAACTCTACATAATTGCGAAAAAAGACGGGAAATACGTATAAATTGACGGAAAATAGACTGAAATGTGGGGAAATTGAGGAAGCACTTGCGTGTCTTGTGGTTCGCGCAAAATAGTTCTTGTAGATGGGAGCAAGTGAGCGACTGCAAGAGGAATTCGAGAAAACGTCGACATAGAAGCGAAGGGAACCAGAGTAACAGTCACTTTTTCCGTCGAGGCAGCATTCTACTGTATGTCTATTGAGTTAACAGTGATAACGCGAGTTGACTACTGTATTTGACGCTTTTCACGAAAAGCCTCTAAACCTACATGCATCTGCGTCAAAGGGTAACAGAGAGAGACAGAACACGGGGTGATCGATTGAGATGGAGCTGCAACGAGGTAGGATTTAATGGCAGATGATGCATTCTGGAGAGGGAGATTTTGCTACAGGTCATTTTTTCTGCTGTTCTGTCAGGATGCAAAAGTCGCGTGACATAGCCTGCGTTCGACTCGCATACAATCACGTATACTGTATGTGACTCAGAGCACTGTCTACTCGCGATCGATAACAGCAAACCTCTCGGTCATCAGAGGACTTGCGTCTCATGTGTGATGAAACGTGACCCTCCTATTTCGATACGTCCCTCTACAAGGACGAAGATTTATGCGATGTAATCCATTCCTCTGTCGCATCTTGGGTATAGAATACAGACTTCAGTTTCATAACTAAAATGATTCTAAGTTAGTGATAGGTGTTTGTGAGACACTGCAATCCTCATATATACATCTGCTTGACAGATGTGCTGTTTACAGAGTTAGTGGCTGCATGACGTGTAATTTCACAAGTTGGGCGCCGCTGCTATGTGTTTATCTGTTTCGTTGTAAGAGGTATTCTCCATTACTAACCATCATTTTGTACAGCACTGATTCTGGCACAGTATAATTTCTGAACTGTGATCGGATGTGAGCAGTGGGCACTATACATCTCTGGAAAGCTATATTGTGCATATATCACACAGAGCCACAATTTTAAGGAAGAGATTTTTTTTTATTGTGCTGTTTGTTACCATAGTAGAGTAACCTGTCATGCGACGGAAATATATTACTTACAGAGGGATATTAATAGCGCTCCGTTCCACATGACTGATAGGTCGGAAACTGAAGCGATCTAACATTATAGCCTCCCGGGTTCCCGGGTTCGATTCCCGGCGGGGTCAGGGATTTTCTCTGCCTCGTGATGACTGGGTGTTGTGTGCTGTCCTTAGGTTAGTTAGGTTTATGTAGTTCTAAGTTCTAGGGGACTGATGACCATAGATGTAAAGTCCCATAGTGCTCAGAGCCATTTGAACCATTATAGCCTGTTTTAAGTGCAGAACCGTGTAACCTTAGGAGTGAGTGTGTTTATGTTCTCTCTTACCAATACCCTCTTGGTACTGATCCCAGACACTTGAACAATACTTTAAAATTGATAGAGTAGTTGATTTACGTAAAATGTTTCGAACACCATCTGTCTGGAGCTCCATCATGCTTAAAAACCACCCGTTTCTTGTTCTTGTTAATCGCCTACTATTATAACACTATCAAATCTGTTACTATACATGGATAAGGGGTGCTAACCTCCTCCACAAGGACGCATCTGGAGAAATCTTGTGTACTTGGATGGG
Source organism: Schistocerca cancellata (assembly GCF_023864275.1). Classification (NCBI taxonomy): domain Eukaryota; kingdom Metazoa; phylum Arthropoda; class Insecta; order Orthoptera; family Acrididae; genus Schistocerca; species Schistocerca cancellata. The sequence goes on from NC_064630.1 coordinate 33,226,230, forward strand.
CGATGACTCGGCAAGGTCCATTCATTCATGAGACGCAGAATGTAGCGGTCTACTTCTGGTCAGCTGCAGAATAAATCGGTAATGGTGCGGTAGGGTGGGTAGGTCAAAGACAGTGCGAGAGGGTCTTTCAGTCTCTAATTTTATCCTAAGACTGCAAGAACGTTCTGTGACTCCCATCCGCATAGAGATAGATCGTAAATTATGCTCTATGCTGGAGATGCTAGAAATATGTACAGCACTGTCTGGTATACTTTGATGATGTATATGTTCGAGAATTAACAGTGGATGGACGTACTGCATAGTCATGTATCAACATTCACAATGATACTCGCAAAGTAGAGAATGGGAGGTTTAGCGATGATACTGAAATTGGAGAACATGCTGTCGCTGAAATTACTGTAAAGTTGCTAAATTTGTTCCCACTATTAACTGTGATGTTTATTATTACAGTACATCGACGGTGTCTTTTCCGTCCCATCCGTCCACTGGTATGCTGTTGGTCACCACATGATTGACTGATATCATTTGTTTGAGATGGAGAAAGAGTTTTGGTGGAGGGTAAACACCTTTTGGGGATGGCTAGCACCGAAACAGTGATAGCGTACATGACTGCAATATGAGGAATCAGTCGAAACGGAAAGCAGAGCCATCAGCTATTCCATCACTGTGACAAATGAGTTTAAATGTAGAGGATGTCAATCACCTTCGGACTGCAGTTTGGAAACGCTCCACAACGCCGCCAACTCTTCCAGGTTTTTTATGTTGTAACTGCCTTTTATTTAAAATTATCCAGTGTGTGTGGTGTGTTATGGTAGCAGCAGTAACAACATATTTTACACCATGGGACTTCTAGTTTTCTGCGAGAGGCAATGGATCAGAACGTGTTAATGTCAATCTAGAAACTGACGTGGACCTCGAAGTGATAGAAAAAACAAAATGTATGGCAGTGTACAAAGCGTGTTACAATAGAAAAAATAGCAATGTTTCAAACAATGACACAGGGTCATCGGGAGCGTCTCTTGCGACTCGCAGTGTAGTCTGTGGAGTAAGGTCATCCTCTGACAGTACAGGTGATGAAACTTTAAACTGGTCTGAGTAGTGGATCAATACCTGTATGTTTAATAGTATCTCCCCATCTCCTCAGCACCGGCACACATACGGTATTTGTTTTCGATATATGGTAGGAAAGATGTGCGATAAAAATCTTATCGAGTTCTCTATTGGATGAAGTTAGTGCAGCTTTTATAGTTCGTAATTTTTCTCTGTTGGATGGTACAGAATAACGATGATAGCACGTTGGGGTGATAGACGTGAATGGTCCCTGTGGGACACGCATCTGCTTCAGACTGCAGTATCTGTATGTAGTTTGGGGAACTCACCACAAGCCAGTAGCAAAATCCGCGTCCTTCTCCCAGTTCCCATACTGTCTTTTAAACTACCTCGTGTTGCATGAGAAGCCTTTGTTTGACGCTGACCTTACACATCGTAAACTGTTTGTGGAGCTACGACAACCTGTTCCTATTTCCACCGAATGGTCAAAACACAGTCCTGTCGCACTAACTCAGATCACTCTATTTCTACACAGGTTGCAGAAGGTGGTAGGTATAGCTCTCTCCGACTTCTGCTCAGTTCCAACTTAAATTGGAACGATTACATGTGCAAAGCTGCAGAAATGACAGCAGTTGCAAGAGGCATGGGGACTGTCTAAATTTTACTGTAGCAGATAGGTTCGAAAAAGGTGACTCGTTTCGAGATACGAGAGTTCCAGAAATATGATTCACTAGTGGCTGTAATCATTAACGGGCTTCTCCATAGGATCCAAGGCAGGTATGTGGTTGAATGGAAAGACTTGATTCCAAATCCCAGACAGCAGTTCTAGCAGATAGCGTAAAACTAGAGATCTGAAAAGCCTGTGTACATTTCTTATGACCTCAGTCAGCACACTGTCTACTGTTTGTGGTTGTTCTCAATCAATCTTCGCCTATAACCCAGTGGATATATCGCAGAGCCTCTACAATGGCATCGAGACAGAATGCGTTACAAATAGTGGAGAAATATCAAGAGGCAGCATGAGGGAGTTGCAAATACCGGTTCCTATCACCTTCCTTAGCCAAGTCACTTTCTAAATTCCGTAATTTTATTACGAGGTTGCACTGTAGGTGATGTGCAACCGCACTGTTGACCTGATAATATACACTCCGGCAATCACTGTCTATGTTCAGTGGCGTGGTATTTATCTGGAAAAACAACTTCGTAGGTAATGCCATACCTCGATTTATAAAGCTGGTATAACTTTTAACATGGATACTTACGTGCACCTGTATAACCAAGACTGCTTGTGACAGTAATATCGTCGTGTTCTTTAACATCTGGCGGTTTGTAAGACGATTACGTCTCTGTTTCTAAGATACAGTGGTACCACTCGCAAGAAAAACTTACGAGACATGTTCACCCATTGCTGATTTTCGGTCACTATTATTTCGTATCGCTGGCCATCAGTTATTGGCCAAGTATTATACTTAGTAGTAGGGGGATGCATGATAGGTTCACCTTGAGCATTAGGCTTATAAAGTATGTGTGTGTGTGTTCTGACATGTGCAAAGGAAATGACTATGTCCAGTCGTAAGGAAGGTCTGGATTTGACGTGGTATACTGTGACAGCAAAGAGAAGAGCATGTCGAGTCATAAGAATGATAAAGATATTTCTATTTCCAGAGCCACAGCCATCAGCAGGGTGTATTTCTGATACTTCGCTGATTGTCAAATGTCATCCAATTGAGACCGCGATCATAATATTTAATTTTAAGTACAGTATTAAATTTATATGTGGCCAGTTTTCTAGGATGATTCTGCCTATGCCTGCTTGGCTTGCAGCTCCGGTGACCTGCGGTGGGAATGAATCATTAGTTCACCTAACGGTAAGAGCTGTCTGAATGGAGAGGCCTGTTGGGGTGCAGGAATGTAGCTGACTTATCTGTGTCGTCCTCTAGACGGCCGAATAGCGAAGTAATACTTAGTATGTGTTGGACAGCTATCGTGATCGCGTGAAAATTTGAGAAGATTCAATATGGACGCGTGTTTGCACTGGATCATTATGAACTTCCATGTAAATTATCCGGTTGATTGCTTCTGCACATTTCATGCCTTTATTTAGTTGAGAGAACATCGATTGTGCTGTGTGCATCTAGCAGGTGAAAGACAGGTGGAAGACATGTTTGCTGGTTCTCTAGACATGAGAAACACCTTAGTTGACTTTGTAAATTTCAGGGATGATTTGGAATCTGTTACATCATCGACAACGGTATTTGCGAGTGGAAATATCAGTTTCCTTTATTTGTTTCCACATAAAGGTCTTCGCAGACAGGATAAGTTTCTCCATACTCAGTGGTTTACAGCACACTCCACCTCGCTAAGTTTCGGGTTTCTAGAGAAATAGTTTCCAGTCTATATCTTTGGAATTATGTAGTGCAAGCGTTACTGATACGCAAGCGATATTGCTATGTGCTTGATATTGAGAAGTATCGCGTAAATGGTATAATATTCCGGCAAACCATGTGAAAATACGTGTTCTTGTAATACTAGAATCTGGAGATTGGTGTAGAAAGCAAGCAAGGAAGCAAGCAGGTCGGCACCAGAAACGGCGACGCCTCTGTGCCGAGGGGAATCGACCCAGCCTTCGTACAACAGTCTTCGCGGAATATGTAGGAGTGTCTCGCAAAATGGCTTGATATTCTGGCAGACCATGTGAAATTACATACGTTCTTGCAATCCCAGAGTCTGGAGATAGTTGTGAAAAGCAAGGAAGCAAGCAGGTCGGCGCCAGAAACAGTAACACCTCTGTGCCGACCCGAATTTGTAGAACAGTTCTGAGAGTGACTTCAGTCCACTGAGGGTGCTCTGGTCACGCACCAGGAGTAGATGAGCGCTCGACCTCGTGGGAAATATCTAGTGCAGCGAGGAGTATACCTACTGTGCATACACTTATGCTCTCTGTCTTTGATGTATATGTATGTGTGTCTGGCGGTCGGTAGGTATATGGATGATACAAATGGGGCGATTTTGTATGGTGCAGGATACGAATTGTATGTTTACTACATTGACACGGTACACAGTGATATATTGTCTGGTTGGAGATCGGTTTCACAGTCTAATATTCAAGCTTCCATTCTCAGTGGTAGTGCAGTGTAATTGAGTAAGAGTCTTTCCGTATTTGACGGTCTGTAGTCCACTTTGTAGGGTTTAATTGTCAGTGCAATATGGCGATTTGTACAAAATAGCTTTGCCGCTTAAAGTCTGCTCTGCAGAAAGAAGAAAAGGGCGGACAGTGCTTCCACACCAGTGGCATCAGTAATTTGATGAGTAAATTCAGTAAGAGCCAATCATAATGCTCCATTCATTCACAAGACATCCTTTGTGTCGGGATGTGGGAACCACTACATACTGGTGAGAACATTTGCATTTCAGAGATGTTTGTTGAAAGCAGGACTTAACGATTTCCAGGAAGGGTAACACATGATGGACCAGATGCTACGTCAGGACCATCAGGGGGAATGCATTCGGCGTTATTCTGGTCTATTTTCGTAATAAACAGGTTCTGTTAGGACAAAAATTTCCATCATGAAAGCTTGTACAAAAGTAACTGTTAACTATTTCAGGGACACTACACAATTTCCGAGAGGTAGACTTGGCTCTTATTTACATAGGCATGTGACATCAGTATAACATTGAGAACCTTTTAGATGCACTTACAATGATGTGTAGCTACGTGAGCATTTCACTGCGATGTGGCAGCCACATTTGGCTGGTAAACACATGCAGAGCTAGACGCAGCTCACATGTGCCATTAGGATTGCTAGGAACAATGCAGCCTGTGCTATTCTCGGAAGCATTGGTACAGATTTCTATAGTGCAACAAGTGACGTCAATATACACAGGTAGAGAGGTATTACGCCAGCAACGGTAAACACACGCATGCACCACCCAGAGGCGTCTGTTGTATGGGACAGGCGTGAGCACGCCACCTGGCGTGCGCACCTTGGACTTCTGTACGTGGGCAGTTTGCTGATACGTTGCGGTTGACGTTAGTTCAAAAACGTTTTTTATGTGCAGTGAGTGTTTGTGCACTGAATTATTTTCTGCCGTTTAAGCGCTGTGAGCGTGTTTTCATAGTGTTACACATGCATTACCTTTTGACAATTTACGAGTTTTTTCGTGTCTGTTGCATTATTTCAACAGTTGACATTTATTAAGTGTGTTTGCAGAGCCTTTTACATGCATTATTTTGACAATTTACGAGCTGTTTGTGTCTCTGCACATCAGCGAACTGCATTATTTCGGTGATTTACGGGTAGTTTGCAGGTCTGTAGACTATTTAGTGCGACCTCAAGCATGCCACGGTGAGTGTATTGTATCAGTGTAATAAATGAACTATGCGAAATCCGTCCCTAAATAAATTGTATGCATTATTTCGACAGTTTATAATTAGTGAGCATGTTTGCACATCAGTGAACTGCATTATTTCAGAGATTTACGAGTAGTTTGCAGTTCTGTAGGCTGTCTATTGCGACACCAAGTACGTCAGAGCATGTGTTTTGTATCAGTATAATAAATAAACTACATGAAATCTGTCCCTAAATAAATTGTTCCAAAATAAATAAAGTCCACTCCTTCCTCTCTCCAGCACCCCAGCACAGGCTGAGTCCTTTTCCCGCCATTCAGCCCCCCCCCAGTCCGCCATCTTGGATTACATCACAGGAGGGACAACAACGCCCTCTAGTGGCAGTACTGTGTTCAAGGTCAGTTCAAATCCAGACCTCATGGTGAAGACACTGGATGGATGGAGCTACTGCCTCAAATTCTTTAAATAAACACTGAATCCTACCCAGCACAGGCTGAGTCCTTTTCCCACCAAGCCGGCCACGGTGGTCTAGCTGTTCTAGGCGCTCAGTCCGGAACCGTGCGAGTGCTACGGTCGCAGGTTCGAATCCTGCCTCGGGGATGGATGTGTGTGATGTCCTTAGGTTAGTTAGGTTTAAGTAGTTCTAAGTTCTAGGGGATTGATGACCACAGATGTTAAGTCCCATAGTGCTCAGAGCCATTTGAACCATTTTTTTCCCACCAATTCCTAGGAAGAGGTGGTGGTCAGATGACTTAGGTTAGTGGAAGTAGCCCAAGTGACCTATTTTCCCGCCATTTTCTTAGATTAGTGGAGGTAGCCGTGGTGTGTTGCATAGTCTTGCTGGAATTTGAACTTCCTGCCATTTTCTGTGGGAGGGGCAGGGACAGGGTTAGGTTAGTAGAGGTAGCCCAATTGACCTATCTCCCCACCAAAATTTGAACTTCCCGCCATGATGTCATTGTGATGTTGCCATATCTATCACCGCCATCTTGAATAAATTTGGCAACAATGGAGAGTGGGACCACACAGCACAACTTACGTTGTGTTCCGTTGACGCCTGTACAAGGCAGCATCGTTTGTGATGCTGTCAAGAGCACAGAGACTCGACCAACGAGGTGTGTGGAGTCGTGCGCTCTTCTCAGTAAGAGCCGATCCAGCCTGAACTGAATCTGTTACACTCAAAAGAGAATGCGCAAATGACAACAAGCAGAGGATTCGTGCATCTGTGAAAAGATCTACACATGAAGCATACAACTGCTACTACCGCCATACATTTGCAAAAGATCTGGCAGAGAACCCAAGAAAATTATGGTCTCACGTAAAATCGCTGAGTGAGCCTAAGGTTCCCATCCGATCACTTGTTGACCAGTCTGTTGTGACAGTTGAAGATAACAAAACGAAAGCCGATTTTTTGAATTTCACATTCAAGATATTGTTGATGAACGAGAATTGCACAACATATCGTCATTTGACAATCGAATATAATCCCGTCTGCATGACATGGTAATAAGCATACCAGGCATACAGAAACGGCTGAAGGAGTTGAAAACAAACAAGTCACCATGTCCCGATCGCGTGCCATTCGGTTTTTCAAAGAGTACTCTACGGCATCACAGCCTCAGCTTACGTTTATTGTGAATCTCCTGCCCAGCGCAAAGTTCCAAGCGACTGGAAAAAAAGGGCAGGTGACTCCAGGGTAAAATAACAAGATCCGCAAAATTACAGACCAATATCCCTAACTTCTGTTTGCTGCAGAATCCTTGAACATATTTTCAGTTCGAATATAATAAACTTTCCTGAGACTGAGAAGCTTACGTCCACGAATCAGCATGGTTTTAGACAGCATCGCTCGTACGAAACTCAGCTCGCCCTTCTCGTACATGATGTACTGCGAACTGTGGATGAAGGGTAACAGGCAGATTCAATATTTCTAGATTTTCGGAAAGCATCTGGCATGGTGCACCCTTGCAGGGTGTTAAAGAATGTGGGAGCATATGGAATAGGTTCAAAGATGTATGAGTGGTTCTACGACTTCTTAAGTTATCGAACCCAGAATGCTGATCAAGACGGTGAGTGTTCATCAGACAATGGTATCGTCAGGAGTCCTCCAGGGAAGTGTGATAGAACCGCTATTATTCTCTATATATACAAATGATTTGGTGGGCAGAGTGAGCGGTTGTTTTATGATGGTGCTGTGGTGTTCGGTAAGGTGTCGAAGTTGAATGGCTTTAGGAGGATGCAAGGTGACATAGAGAAAATGATGTGGCAGCTAGCCTTAAATGCAGAAAAACATAGGTTAATATGGATGAGTAGTAAAAACAAAACCCATAACATTCGGATGCAACATTAGAAGTCTCCTGCTTGACAGCTTACTCCTGCAGCTTACTCCTGCAGCTGAGGTGGGGCTGGTATGGTGTTTCCGTTCGATTCGAATATAATTTGTTTAAATTTATTATCTACATAATTGGTTTCGTGTTACCATCACAAGGAGCTGAGATATCGATAGCTAACGGCGGTCTGGAGAGAGGGAAAATTGGTGTGAAAAATGAATCACCCTGTTCTAGGCTGCTAGAGAGAGGAGGAATGCACTTTATTTATTTTTGGACAATTTTTTTAGCTACGGATTTCACCTAATTTATTTATTACGATAAAGCAAAACACTCACCCTAACATGCTTGGAGTCACAATATACAGCTTACAGACCACCAAAGTACTCCTATATAATGCATTACACTGATGTGCAGAGACGCAAACAACTCGTAAATTACGAGATCGCGCAGTGGCTAGCGTACTGAACTTGCATTCGGGAGGAAGATGGTTCAATCCCGCGTCCGGCCATCCTGAATTAGGTTTCCTGTGATTTCCCTAAATCGCTCCGGGCAAATGCCGGGATGGTTCCATTGAAAGGGCACGGCCCACTTCCTTCCCCGTCTTTCCCTAATCTGATGCGACCGATGAACTCGCTGTCTGGTCTCCTCCGTCAAACAACCCAACTCCTAAATTACCGAAATAATCCAGTACACACCATGCATATCACTGTAATAACGCATGCAAACAAGGCTTAAACACCCGAAAATAATTCAATGCCCAAACACTCAATGCAAGTAAAAGAGAAAAAAAAACTTATCAACCACTCGAACCCTGATTCGACTGGATGGAAAGCCTAAGTGCACCCCCTAACACATACAAACTCTCCAGATGTGGGAGACTGACCCAAATATCCATCCTCATTACATAATTACCCACAAAGATCGTTCCTAATTACACAACTATATGCATAGGGCTGCACAAGGACAGCTTAAAATCACAAAAAATAACTATAACATACAATTGATCTTATCGTTCTTGTAAAAAAAAAAAAGTCCCAGTACCACTCCAAACTCACGCAAATATCGCAATTAATCACAAAGATCGGACCTAATTATACAACTATATGCATAGCACTGCACAAATACGGTTTAAAATCGCAAAAACTGACAACTCATGTTATCCTGCTGGGAAAGAAATTATACCATTCCAAACTATGCGTAGCACTGTAAAAGAACGGCTCAAAACCGCAAAACTGACAACTGGTGTTATCCTGTTGTGAAAAAAATTATACCTCTCGAAACCAGTGAGAGAAACAGTCAAACTCTACCCTACACCTACAAGCTGGGGCGGGATCGTTCAACTGACCACATACCAGTGTTGGACAGATAGGAGTTAAAAACAGTGTATTACCTGCAGGCATATACCATCTTTCACTGTTTGATTTCAGAGTTCACTATACATGCCTACTAAAAAATCATCCTAACCGAAGCCAATACACGCTAACACAGCTGACGCGAAAAAAAAAGATTCATCACCCTACTTGGGGAAATACTCATCCTAAAAGACTGCCTTCTCATCCATCTACAATCACAAACTATGGAATGGAGCTAGTATGCCGACAGTCTCCCTGCCAGTTCTGAAGCCAAGACGAAAGTTCCGCCGGCTGAATGGGGCGCCCCCAACCAAAATGCCTCGATAGCAGTTCTAGATATAACAGGACAGGCCCCCAACACCTCTCTTTCTTAGACTTTGTTTCACAACACTAGGACATTCCGGCAGCGGTCTTGTATGGGTCTCGTCCGCTCCATTATTTATTTAACATCTACTACACTCCTCTAATAAAGCAAAACATTCCCAACCATAATAAATGCCCTCTTTCCACGAAAACAGACAAAGTCCATTTTTATGTCCAAAATTGGTAGTCTTCTACGTTCGACTGAGACAACTGTCACGTCTACGAAGACATTTACGTGGAAACCGATATTTCCACTCGCGAATACAGATCTCGGTGATGTAGCATATTCCGAATCACACCCTATAATTTACAAAATCGAATAACGTCTTTCTCATATCTAGAGAACCGGCAAACGTATCTTCAACCTCGGAAATACACCCCGCTGACAGCTGTAGCTCTGGAAATAGAAATACCTTTACCATTCTTATGACTTGACATACACCAGTATTAGGGCAAGGTTGTTTCTGAGCCACTCTGCATTGTTGCCAGATGTATCCAACATGTCGGCGATGATGTCATTCCTGATGGCGGATTTTGGCGGGAAGTTTGAATTTTGGTGGGTAGATTGGTCAATTGGGCTACCTCCACTAACCCTCAACCCCAGAAAATGGTGAGAAGTTCCAATTCCATCAGGAGAATGGAACCTCTACTAACCTAAGAAAATCGCAGGAAGATAGGTCACTCGGGCTACCTCCACTAACCTAAATCACCCGACCACCACCTCTTCCTAGGAACTGGCGCCAAGTTTTAATTTTGGCGCTAAAGAAAGGTCACTTGGGCTGTCTGTACCAACTTAAGAACATGGTGAGAAAGAAAGGGCAGTTGGTCCACCTCCACTAGTCTAAATCAGACATCCGCCGTCTCCTCCTAGGGATTGGCAGGAAGTTTGAATTTTGGAGGGAAGATAGGTTACGTGGTCTATCTCTACTAACCTAAGAAAATGGCGGGAAAGAGAGGGCAGTTTGTTTACCAGCACTAACATAAGACCATCATATCGTACTAATGATTGGCGCGAAGTTTGAATTTTGGCAGTAAAGAAAGCTCACTCGGGCTATCTCTACTTACCTAAGAAAAGGCAGGAAAGAAATGGCACCTGGGCGACCTCCACTAACCTAAGTCACCCCATTGTCCTAGGGATCGGCGGGAAATTTGAATTTTGGTGGTAAAGAAAGGCCACAAAAGAGCATTTGGTCTACCTCCACTAACCTAAGTCACTAGACCGCCACCTCTTCCTCGGTATTGGTGGGAAAATGACTCAGACAGCGCTGGACTGGAGGAAGGAGTGTACTTTATTTATTTTGGAACAATTTATTTAGGGATGGATTTTAAAGATAGTACATTTATCACTATTTATCACAGTGATACAGAACAAGCGCTCTGACATGCCACACAGCCTACAGACCTGCAAAGCACTGATAAATAATACAATACATTTACGCCACGAGAGCCAAACAACTCGTAAATATTCAAAATAATAATCCAGCTAAAGACTCTGCAAATATGTTTGCTAATTGTCAACTGTCGAAATCATGCACTAGTCTTTATTTTAACAATTTAAGGCACTACCACCATCCAGTGTGTTTGCCACAAGGTCTAGAGTTCAACTGACCTAGTACACAGTACCACAACCAGGGGGTGGTGTCGTCCGTTCTGTGGCGTAATCCAAGATGGCGGTTATGACGTCAGCTGATGACACAAGTACCGTTATCCAAGATGGCGGGAAAAAGTGTGTCCTGCATGAGGTCTGAACCTAGTTAGATTAGAGATTAGATTAGTTTTTCGTTCCATAGATCCATGTTGAGGAGATCATCGTGGATGTGGAATTTGTCAATTTTTTTAAAGCTGAAATAACAATACTAATAGTTTGAATATATACAATACATCATTTGTTTCTATTAAAAAATTCGTCAATGGAGTGGAAGGAGTTGGCCACTAGTAAGTCTTTCAGGCTCCTTTTAAACTGCAAGAAAATTTTTTATGTTTGCTGGCAAACTATTGAAGATGAGTGTTCCTGAGTAGTGGACCCCTGTTTGAACTAAAGTAAGTGCTTTGAAGTCCTTGTGCAGATCATTTTTGTTCCTGCTATTGTATGTATGAACTGAGCTGTTTGTTGGAAAAAGAGATATATTATTTAGGAAAAATTTCATTAAGGAGTAAATATACTGGGAGGCAGTAGTTAGTATACCCAGTTCTTTGAAGAGGTTTCTACAGGACATCCGTGAATTTACTCCAGAAATAATACGTATTACACGCTTTTGGACTCTGAAAACTTTTGTTTGACTTGAAGAGTTACTCCAAAATAATATACCATATGACATTATGGAATGAAAGTAGGCAAAGTATGCAAGCTTTTTCATTTTTATGTCGCCTATGTCTGCTAAAACTCGAATTGCAAATACAGATTTGTTTAGGCGTTTCTGCAGTTCTGTGGTGAGCTCCACCCAACTTAATTTATTGTCAAGTTGTAATCCCAGGAATTTAAGACTGTCAACCTCTTCTATCTGCTCTTCTTCATACTTTATGCATATGCTGCATGGAAGCCTCTTACACGTTCTGAATTGCATATAGTGCGTCTTTTCGAAGTTTAATGTCAGTGAGTTGGCTTTAAATCATTTATTAATATCCATGAAAATATCATTAGCAGATCTTTCTAGAACTACACTCGACATACTGTATATTGCAATACTTGTGTCATCTGCAAACAAAACGAACTCTGCTTCTGGCAGTGTAACTGATGAGAGATCATTAATGTACACAAGAAAAAGCAAGTACTGCCACCAGATAGTGCTGTCGTCCATTCTGTAATGTAATACCAAGATGGTGGGAAAATGGCGGGAAACAGTGTGGTCTGAACCTAGTACACAGTACTGTCACCAGAGGACGCTGTCATCCATTCTGTGACATAACCCAAGATGCTCGTTTGAGTCCCTCAAGCATGAGTAAAGGGCATCCCCTTCATACTTGATACCTGAGAATTTCCTCTGGACATACATGATCACCTAGCGAAATGACACAGCCTGTGGTGGGCTGTTAGAGAGAGGAAGGAGTGTACTTTATTTATTTTGGAAGAATTTATTTAGGGACCAATTTGAGATAGTATATTTATCATACTGATACATAACACACGCTCTGACATGCTTGGGTCACGTCACACAGCCCACAGATCATTAAACTACTCTTAAATAACGCTCTGCAGACATGCAAACGACTCCTAAATTTCCAAAATAATTTCAGTACAGACATGCAAAGTCATCCTAAATAATGCAGTACTCAGATGTGCAGACACAAAATCAACTCTTAAACTGTCCAAATAACACAACACAGCACAACACAACATAGCACAGCCTATAGACCTGCATGCAAAATAATGCAACAGACACGCAAACAACACACGCAGGCACCACTCGCTGGCCCCTGTCCAATGGACCGCACAGTAGGCTAGGGGCAGCCCCCATGAAGTGATGAGGCTGTCAACTGGCAAGCCGCGCACAGATGCTCATTCGGGTCCCTCAAGCATGAGGTGGAGGCATCCCCTTCATACTTGATAACTGAGAAATTCCTCTGGAAATATGTGATCACCTAGGGGCCCGTTGATGGGAGTGAAGACCTATTTGCAGACAGCAGACACTCCAAGGTGGGCCGCACGTGCATGTGTTCACTGCTGCTGGTGTGAAACCTCCCTCTACCTGCAAGCTAATTGTCGAGTGGTGCTGCAGAAATCCATTCCAGAATAGCACAAGCTGCGTTCTCCCTAGTGATTCTAATGGACCATGCATGACGTGTGGCTGATGCATCGCCGCACATAACTACATTCCATCGCTAGTGCATCTAGCAACATTCTCAATGTTATATTGAAGCCACATGGCTGTCTAAAATAATAACCAAGTCGAACTCTAGGAAATGGCATAGTGACCCAGAAATACTTAATGTGCACTTTTGTAGGAATTTTCGTGATGTCTTAGCTTGTATGCACGGAAATTCTTGCCCTAACAGAACATATTTACGAAAATAGCGCAGAATAACATCGAATGCAGTGTTCCTAATGGTCCTAAAATGGTACCCCGTCCATCACCTGTTACCCTTCCTGCTTTCAACACACACAAACGTTCACACCGCTATGTAGAGACTCCTGTATCCCAGCACAAAGGATGTCTTGAGAATGAATCGAGCATTATGACTGACTCTTATGGAATTTACTTGACGAATTACTGATGCCGCCAGTATCGAAGCATCATCCGCCTTTTCTATCTTTCTGCAGACAAGACTTTAAGTGGGAAAAAAGCTATTTCACACAGACCGCCATATTGCACCGACAATTAAACCCTGCAAAGTGACCCTACATATCGTCAACCATGGAAAGACTCTTTACTCAATTACACTGCTCTTCCACTGAGGACAGGAGCTTGAATATTAAAGCCCAAAACCGAGCTCCAACCCAGCAATATACCACTGCGTACCATGCCGATGCACTAAACATACAATTCCTATCCTGCATCATACAAAATCATCCCTTTCACATCATTCGTACATATACCGCGAAGACAAGCGGCACAGTAGATATACTTGCGGCAGTAGACAAGTCCTTGCGAGGTCAGCAGCCATCCACTCCCGGCAGGTGACCAGAGCGCCCTCAGCGGGCTGAAGTCACTGTGAGAACTGTTCTACAATTCAGGCTCGCTCCCCCTCGACACAAACGCATTACTGTTTCTGGTCCGGACATGCTTGCTTGCTCACTTTTCATGTCGATACCTCATGCTTAAGGGCAGTGCGTGGTTTGATAGCTGATGGCTGAGTCACTTCGTTGGGGCTGCCTGTACACTCTACTGGACAGGGGGTGGCAGAGGGTGCTTGCACACGTTGATTGCATTATTTTGGGAGCAGGTCTGTAGGCTGTGCTATGCATTATTTGGGCAGTTTACGAGTATTGAGCATGTCTACACATCTGTGTACTGCATTATTTAGGAGCAGTCTGTAAGTGTGTAATGAAATTATTTCGGAAAATTGGGAGTTGTTTGTGTGTCTTCAGACTTTTATATAGAAGTAGTTTACATGTCTGTGGGCTGTGTGGGACGGCCCACAAGCATGTCTTTTTTTCATTTCATAATTGAATATCAAAATCGTACATTCATTTATGGAATATAAATTAGAACTTCTCACCATTTTTTGGGGTTGAGGGTTAGTGGAGGTAGCCCAATTGACCAATCTACCCACCAAAATTCAAACTTCCCGCCAAAATCCGCCATCAGGAATGACATCATCGCCGACATGTTGGATACATCTGGCAACAATGCAGAGTGGCTCAGAAACAACCTTGCCCTAATACTGGTGTATGTCAAGTCATAAGAATGGTAAAGGTATTTCTATTTCCAGAGCTACAGCTGTCAGCGGGGTGTATTTCCGAGGTTGAAGATACGTTTGCCGGTTCTCTAGATATGAGAAAGACGTTATTCGATTTTGTAAATTATAGGGTGTGATTCGGAATATGCTACATCACCGAGATCTGTATTCGCGAGTGGAAATATCGGTTTCCACGTAAATGTCTTCGTAGACGTGACAATTGTCTCAGTCGAACGTAGAAGACTATACCAATTTTGGTCATAAAACTGGGCTTTGTCTGTTTTCGTGGAAAGAGGGCATTTATTATGGTTGGGAATGTTTTGCTTTATTATAGGAGTGTAGCTGATGTTAAATAAATAATGGAGCGGACGAGTCCCATACAAGACCGCTGCCGGAATGTCCTAGTGTTGTGAAACAAAGTCTAAGAAAGAGAGGTGTTGGGGGCCTGTCCTGTTATATCTAGAACTGCTGTCGAAGCATTTCGGTTGGCGGCGCCCCATTCAGCCGGCGGAACTTTCGTCTTGGCTTCAGAACTGGCAGGGAGAGTGTCGGCATACTAGCTCCATTCCATAGTTTGTGATTGTAGATGGATGAAAGGCAGTCTTTTAGGATGAGGATTTCTCCGAGTGGTGTGGTGTTTTTTTTTCCGCATCAGCTGTGATAGCGTGTATTGACTTTGTTTAGGATGATTTTTAAATAGGCATGTGTAGTGAACTCTGACATCAATCAACTAAAGATGGTATATACCTGCAGGTAATACACTGTTTGTAACTCCTATCTGTCCAACACCGGTATATGGTCAGTTGAACATTTTCCCCCCATAGCTTGTAGGTGTAGGGTAGAGTTTGAATGTTTCTGTCACTCGTTTCGAGTAGTATAATTTTTTTCCCAACAGGATAACACCAGTTGTCAGTTTTGCGATTTTAAGCTGTCCTTGTGCAATGCTACGCATATATTTGTGTAATTAGGAACGATCTTTGTGATTAATTACGTAATTAGTATGGATATTTGGGTCAGTCTCCCACATCTGGCGAATCTGAATATGTTAGGGGGTGCACTTAGGCTTTCCATCCAGTCGAATCAGGGTTCGAATCGTTGATGAGTTTTTTTTACTTGCACTGAGCGTTTGTGCATTGAATTATTTTCGGGTGTTTATGCATTGTTTGCATGCGTTATTTCAGTGATATGCATGGTGTGTACTGGATTATTTCGGTAATTTAGGAGTTGGGTTGTTTGAGGGAGGAGACCAGACAGCGAGTTCATCGGTCGCATCAGATTAGGGAAAGACGGGGAAGGAAGTGGGCCGTGCCCCTTCAAAGGAACCATCCCGGCATTTGCTTGGATCTATTTAGGGAAATCATGGAATAAAGAAATCAGGATGGCTGGACTTGGGATTGAACAGTCATCCTCTCTAATGCGACTCCAGTGTGCTTGCCACTGCGCGACCTCGTAACTTACGAGTTGTTTGCGTCTCTGCACATCAGCTTAATCCATTATTTAGGAGTACATTTGAGGTCTGTAACCTGTATATTGTTACTCAAGGCACGTTAGGCTGAGTGTTTTGTATTAGCGTAATAAATAAATTAGGTGAAATCCGTAGATAAATAAATTGTCCAAAAAATAAATAAGGTACACTCCTTCCTCTCTCCGGCAGCCCAGAACAGGCTGATTCGTTTTGCACACCAATTTTCCCTCCCTCCTGGCCGCTGACCGGGTGAGTGTTTTGTATCAGCGTGCGTATCAACGCGCTCTGTCGCCCATGACACATAGACAGCCGGACGACAATATGACATATGGCGAAGCGCTGTAGTAGCAGCGAGGTAGGTCAGTTGCCTCTCGTGCAAAACAGGACTTTACTCTTCATATGTTCAGCTATCGATATCTCAGCGTCTTGTGACAGTATCACGAAACTAATGATTTAGATAACAAATTTAAACAAATTATATTCGAACTTGTAACGCCGGAAATGCATATCCTCCTATTTCCATCTATTGCATTGCAATTTTTTTTCCTTATTTTGTTACCTGAACATATAACATTTCTGTGTCTTTGTATATTGTAATTGTTTTACTATTTGTATATATAAGCATTTATGTCGATTTATAATTGGTTTGTTTTGTGAATATTATTTGTATTTATACGCTGGGTCTGGCCTAGGTAAAAACTATGCTATCGCACGAATACATCGATAGGTCGTGTGGAGAACCAAAGTGTTTAGGACCTTTGGTAGTGTTAACTCTGCCGCGTGGAGCGCGGGCTGAGCAGAGAGGGTCTGGCTGGGGTGGTGCAGTGGAGCAGGTGTGTTGTGTGAAGCTCCTGCGAGTTGCCGCGCTTTCGGGGTTTGGCAGAATGTAATTGCGCTCGACTTGCGATGACAGTTTCTGACATGGTGTCGCGGACGGGAAGCATTAGCTGGCGCACATCAAGAGCCCGTTTCGCCTGCTGACCGTGTCGAGAAGAAGGCGCGCCAACATCCAGCTTCAGCAACAGCGACGGCTGACAATGAGTGACTGTCGCCACCTCCTCAATCGACGGCTTCAAACCTTCAATCAGCCAACAAGGAAGACTGGAAGCACGTAAAGTTTTAGAACTGTATGGCAGACCTCAGCTTTTCAAACTTTTAAAATTGTTGCATCACAAAATTACAGCAATTTAGCATGAACGTTTGTTGCTCATTGTCCCAATTGCATTACCAAGCAGGGTCCCTTCCTTTTCCGGAATGAACCCAAGTGTCGTTGAAATTCAAACGCCAGCATCTTCGATTTCACTGCTTTAATTTCAAAGTTCAGTTAAGGTATTCATAGCTGGCTACAATATTCAGATTACACAAGCACAAATTAAGAGTGCGAGTTTTGTTACTCTATTTTAGCTTACCTGTGACTGCAGCTCAGCTTGGTACGTACTAAATTTTACTACTGTTAATTGTTCAGAATCATTTAATTCAAGTTCAAAGTAAATCCCTTATTTCTAAATTGCGTAGATTCAAGTAGGTTTTGAAATGATTGTTGAGGTAGTCCAAGACTAACCGTATTTTACTGAATTTCGATGTGCTTCAGAAAGAAAACTCACTATTAACTTCAGTCACTAAATTAACTTTCGATTTTCCTGTTTTATTAATTCTTTTGCTAAATTAAGTCAGAGTGTAGCGAAATTTATTACTTCTGACAAACTTTCAGTTTTCACACTACACGTGTTAACCTTCAGTTGCCACGCTTCTAGTGCTAATTATATGTGTAATAACCTTTCTTTTTCAGTTACTATAGTAATTGTCCCTAAGACTGGCGACCGTAATTTCCCCCAAATCTCAAATATCTAATCACCGCTAGTTAATTGTTAACGTAACGTCCTCACATTTACTTTCTTTATTAACTTTACCCCTTTTCAAAATTAATTTCCACCAGTTTCATTTGCATTTTTCCTTTCATTTAGATGTAACCCTTTCCTCCCTCTTTACCGACAGATTAACTTTGGTGACAATTGCTTTTCCCAAATTTCCATTAGGTACACGCGGTTTAATTTTTCACTGTCATTAAGGTCGATAAGTGAGGAGGAGGTTACAAACTGAATGGAAACACCATACAACCCCCCCCCCCCTCAGCTACAGGAGTAAGCTCTTAGAGTAAAATAGTTGAACATTTTCTAAGATGATGGCGAGCACACTTGATGGTGGTACTGCATATAATTGTTTAAATAAAGACTTATGTCCAGTGCATGTAATACAGCTATCGATATCTGAGCCTCTCGTGGAACTGAATGAGCAACACGATACTAACTCCCATCAGCTGCAGGAGTAAGCTCTTTGAGCAAAATTCGAAATTCCAAAAAATGGTTCAAATGGCTCTGAGCACTATGGGACTTAACATCTATGGTCATCAGTCCCCTAGAACTTAGAACTACTTAAACCTAACTAACCTAAGGACATCACACAACACCCAGTCATCACGAGGCAGAGAAAATCCCTGACCCCGCCGGGAATCGGCCCCGGGACCCGGGCGTGGGAAGCGAGAACGCTACCGCACGACCACGAGCTGCGGACTCGAAATTCCAAGAGGATGGCGAACACACTTGATGGTAGAACTACCTCTAATTGTTTAAATAAAGACTTACGTCCAGTTCCTAGGAAGAGTCGACTTAGGTTAGTGGAGGTAGCCCAAGTGCAATTTATTTCCCGCGATTGTCTCAGGTTAGCAGAGGTAGCCCAATTTACCTATTTCCCACCAAAAGCAGAAATTTTGGATAATGGCCACACTTGATGCTGGTAGTGGCTCTAATTGTTTAAATAAAGACTTATGTCCAGAGCTGAATGAGTGCATGTAATACAGCTATCAATATCTCAGCTTCTTGTGATGGTAACACGAAACTAATGCTGTAGGTAGACAATAACTTTATAAAATTTAATCATATTTAATCAAAGTCACAGACATTTAAAGCAACTTAAACAAATTTAAAGAAATTTTGAAAAATTACATTCAAATTAAATGTAACCTTTTAGAGCTACATTCACGCACATTTTTCACGAGGATGGCGAAGACAACTGTTGGTGGTACTGCTTGTAATTGATTAAATAGAGACTTATGTCCAGAGCTGAATGAGTGCATGTAATACAGCTATCGATATCTCAACCTCTTGTGGTGGTAACACAAAACTAATGCCGTAGGCAGACAATAAATTTAAACAAATTTAAATAAATTTAAAGGAGTTTATAGAAATTTAAACAAATTTATAAAAATGATATTCCTTGATTGTAAGCTCTTAGAGCAAAATTCGTGTACATTTTCCAAGAGGATGGCGAAGACCATCGTTGGTGGAACTGGTTATAATTGTTTAAATAAAGACTTATGTCCATTTCCTAGGAAGCGGTTAGTGGAGGTAGCCTCACTGCCCTTTCTTTCCCGCCATTTTCTTAGGTTAGTACATGTATACCAATTCACCTATCTTCCCGCCAAAATTCAAACTTCCCGCGAGTTCGTAGGACGAGATGGCGGTCGGGTGACTTAGGTTAGTAGAGGTAGCCCAATTGACCTATCTTACAGCCATTTTGGATATCGGTACTCGCATCATCAGCTGACGTCACGGTCGCCATCTTGAACGACGTGAGTCGTGTCATCTGCTGACGGCACGGCCACCATATTGGATAATGGTACTTGGGGTGACCTACTTTGGGGTGATGCTCTCTTTGCCCCACTACTGCCATTGCATACATCATAATGCCATGGAACACAGGCAGACATCTCGCTGCTTTCTTTCCACAGGTAGCCACATAAATCTTTGATTACTCCTCCTTACATGAGAAAGAAGTATCAAGGATCAGGTCCAGAACTTCGCTTTGGCAATTTCTATTCGAAATTCGAGGCTTTATTGTGAAAAATGTACAAGAAATTTACGATTCAAAGTACTGGCCATCGCTGGCCTTTACTTTCTCCAGTCTTCGGGCACCATACGAATCCCGCTACTTTCTCCAGTCTTCGGGCACCATACGAATCCCGCTGCGGTGTAACTGGACTTATTTTGAGGAGATTCATGAATCTATCCTATTTTGCACTTGTTGATACGACCAGACGTGTTGATCGACTAGGCCGTGAGCCATTGATCGAAAAAGGTGGTAGTCATGGAGGTCAGTGTCTGGAGACTAAGGCGGGTAAGGTATTCTTTCCAATTCAACGTTTTCAAGAACGTTTTGGCAGCTTTCGCGACATGGGGTCGAGCACTGTTACGCTGCAAAATCAATTTTTCATGTCTGTCACTGTATTGTTGCCGTTTATCTTTCCATGCTCGGCTCAAACGCATCAGCTGCTTTTAATAACGATCTCCTGTGACTGTTTCCGTCAGTTTCAGTAGCTCCGAAACTTCCTTTCCTCTACCGCAACGCCGGTCGTCGACGACAAAATCAATGTTCTTGAAGCGTGAAACGATTCTGTGGACGTTCTTTCACTAACAAGTCTTCCCTGGCATCTTTGTGAGCCTCTGCCACAGATTTCACCACTTTGAAGCAGAAAATTAAAGTTTTCCGCTAACGAGGTGATGTGGGGTCGTAAGCTGAGATATTAAATCGAGAATAATATTATATTACATGATATTGTCAGTGGAAGCAGGGGGCAATTTTCTGTATTTTAGAGTGTAGTATCCTTTTAGAACACTTTATTGCCTAGATTGCAAGTTTTGTTGCATAGATAACCAGTTTCAGCCAGTTCAATAGCCATCTTGAGATCCATAATCCCAGAACTTGCAACATATTAGACATTGTGTAGAGTACTGAGGACTCTCGCCTAGCTCAATAAAAAAAGAAAAAGAAGAAAAAAGAATCTGAGAGAATAACCATACGTAGTACAAAACGCCAACTTGCATGACCTGAGAACCGGTTGAAGTTATCCGCTCACGGAAACGGGCAAACTGCAACTGGTTCACATGTCATGCAGGGTGGCGTGTTATATTGCTTATGGTTATTGTCTCAGATATTTTTTGCGCTATGTGAGAGTGCCCATACTCTATAGAATGTTTAATATGTTGCAAGTTCTGAGACTATGGATCTGAAGATGGCCATTGAACTGGTTGAAACTGGTTATCTATGCAACAAAACTTGCGATCTAGGCAATAAAGTGTTCTAAAAGGATAGTATACTCCCATTGGAGAATAACTTTATGGTGCAATCACAAATCGACAAATATTTTGATGGCGTTATGTTTACAAATGACTAAGCTTATTGTATGACACTTAAGACCAATGACCTGCACCACTACTTGCCGCTACTGCTATCTACTGCAAAACAATGGAAGCAAAGTTGTCGACCTGCTGTCGTCCTCGCGATCTGACTAGTGGTAAACATCATCTGCAAAAGATCTAAAGGGGTTGCTCAGATTGTCTCCTAAGTAGTTTATATGGTTTTTGATCAAAAGTAGCCGGAAGCCAGTATGCGATGCGGAATCGATCACTAGATGTGACGAGAGACGGACCCGCCAGTATGAAAGGAGGCAGGAAGTACTGTATTGTCTGCACAGAAGCGGTAATATCGGAATGGTTCTGTCAGATGAGCTCAGTGACTTCGAATGTGGACTAAAAACTGGAGGTTACCTGAGTAACAAGTCCATCGGGGTCATTTCAGCTATTCTAAATCTGCCGAAGTCCGCTGTTGGTGATGTGATTGTGAAGAGAAAATGCGAAGTAACAACCACTGCTGAACCAGGACCTGGCAGACCACATATATTGACCGGATTGGGAGCGGTTGTTAAAAATACGTGGAAATCAGAGAAAGGAACCACTGGTGAGTTTCAAAGTGCTATCAGCAGTCCAGCTAGCACAGTGACTGTGTGCAGGGACTTAAAAAGAATGGGGTACAACAGTTGAACAGATCCTCATAAGCCACACATTACTGTCGTCTGTGCTAATTGACCCTTGAGGTGGTATGAAGAGCGATGGGGGTGGACGCCTGGAAACGAATGATTTGCAGTGTTGACTCATACTGTATCCTGTGACAACCCGACGGCCGGGTTTTGGTTAGGTGAATGGCTGAAGAACTTTACCTGCCGTAATGAGCAGAGCCAGCGGTGAAGTATGGAGGAGGTAGCGCAACTGTACGGATGTGTTTTTCGTGGTTAGGATATGGTCTGCTTACTGAGCTTAAGTCAACGCTAAATGTAGAAGGATATGAATACATCTTACAGCATTATGTACCGCATACAGTAGAGGAACAGTTCAATGAAAGAGATTGTTTATTTCAGACAGCGGAACATGTCATGGTGAGGTAATGGCTTGTGGACACTAATGTTCCCGAAATGGACAGGCCTTCCCGGAGTCCCGAGCTGCACCCAATGGAACAGTTCTGGGATAAGTTATTATATCGACTTCGCTTCAGACCATAGCGTCCAACATCACTAGCTTCTCTGGTTTCGGGTCTTGAACAATAATAGACTGCCATTCCTCCACAGACATCCGGACACCTCACTGAAAGTTTCCCCAGCAGTGTTCAAAACGTCAAAAAGGCGTAGAATGGTAACATCCCATTAATAGGTGTCCAAATACTTTTGATAAGATAGCGTGTAGATTAGGAACACTTCCCTGATAAACGCCAGATACTACTTTCACTTGGCGATTTTTCGTCAATTACTATGAACCGCTACATTTCTGAAAGGAACTGAGCGAGACAGCGCAGTGGTTAGCACGCTGGACGCGCTTGCGGGACAACGAGGGTTCGCATCCAACTATCCTGATTTAGGTTTTCCGTGATTTCCTTAAATCTATCATGGCAAATTCCGGGATAGTTTCTTTGAAAGAGCACGGCCGATTTCCTTCCCATCCTTGAATCATTCCGAGCTTGTACTCCGTCTTTGATGATAGCAATTTCGATGCGATGTTAACATTAATCTTTCTTCCTTCCTTCTGAAAGTAAATCAAGAGTAAATTACATTTGGTACTACAGTTTTGTTGTTCGTGTTCATGACGGATAGATGGATGCTTCTTTTGAGACTTAATTCAACAGCCACTTATTCTGGTCTCCGGTTTTACGAAATCTTCTTTCTGTGTTATCGTTGAGCGACTTAGGATAAGTAATGATGTTTAAGATCAAGATTATCTTCTTCTGGTCTGACGAAGTCTACGTCGTTAGAGGCCGTTGTTTATAACTATCACTCCAATAAACGTATAGCGGAATCATGTACACGCGAGATTCAAGTTTCTAGTAGACTTATTACAAAAAAATTAAGAATCGCGTCAATCTTGAACACTTTTTTATTTCTATAGTTTTCACTGATATGCTCTACAACAGTAGTCTCCCTTATTGTCGTTTTTGTGGATACTGGCTACTCCACAGCCGTTTCTTTCGCTGTCATACAAGTTCTACTCAGCTTTCCTTAACATCCTTTCACGAAACATGCCAAACGATTGTTACAGTTTAGAATACGTTTTGACTGTTCCTATGTACAGGATACGTTATAAACGAAAGGAAATGTTCCCAGGAAAGTATGCTGCTTTTCTTATTTTCTCCTGGATTTATTTTTTTACAATACACAGATAAAATATAATCACAAACAGGATATTGTATAATATCAAGATTTAGAACCGTTTTACTCCTTAAGATGACTTACATGCTACACCTTATGGTTTGTAGCGGCTTGCCGATAGAGAAAATGCGCAAAAATTCATCTCGTCGTTAAGTACAAGAAACCAATGAGAACTTCTCACAACTGTCTTGGCACTCTGCTGTCTTCACCATTACACGATGCTGACAATGAGAAGAGTGTATCAAGTGATGTTGGGCTTTACGTCAGCTCCTTCCTACCTAGTATTAGATCAGCAGTTCCGCACTGTTTCGGTCTAGTTGATACACATCGCGACAACGGCTACTGGCAGACTCTTTGCAACTTTGCAGGGTAACAAACGCGGAGTATGTTGACTTACCCCTTATCTACGACTCTTCAAATGTAAGGTACTTGTACCTAAAGTCTATTCACCGAGAGCTGGGACGAAACATAAACAGTGTCACGTGAGCGACTACGCTGGTTTCCAGAGAAAGCATTCGGTGTTCACGTGATACGTAGGGGTGTGGAAAATTCTTGGCGCACGCTTTGCGGCTGGCGGCGTTCGGCTGGCTGCCGAGCTGTCACAGCGGACCGTGAGAAACCTGGGCAACAATGTATGAAATAAATCTAACAATAATGTTAAAATAACGTTAAACTGGGTTCATTCTGTCGAAGCAGATTTATTTTCATTCAGGTTGCTAGCAAAACGCTCCATTCAAACACAATTAACTGTTAATTTTAATAACAATACCAGTAATAATAATTATAAAGGACGAAACAAGGTTCACTCTGTCGAACTTGAACTGTTTTCATTGAGGTTTATAACAAACCGCTCCTCTCTCTCGTCTATAATGCAGTCTAATTTCCACATTAGTGTTTCCACTTTTTCTACGACATGGAGGACGTTCCAAGCCTCTGCAGTCACTGTTCTTACTGCTACTTCTAGCAGTACTTTAACTTCCGGTATTTTGTATGTTTTGTTTTTCGCTGCAACATAGCCTTTGATTCTGGCCCACACTAACTCGATGGCGTTTAATTCACAGTGGTACGGAGGAATTCTGAGAGCAGTTTTCCCTGCATTCTTCGCCATTTCATCTATTGCGTATTCGTTGTGCGCTGTTCAGTGATTTTTAACTAAGTTCTTTCTTGAACATACCGTCTTCGAAATCGATGTTTTTAGATTTTAGCCACTCTGATATTTCGTGCTTATTGGAATTCGCATTTTCTCCGAGAATGGTGCGGCGCGTTATCAAGAACAATAACTGCATTTTCCTGAAGCCCAGGAAGAACATCTTGAAAGCACTTCTCGAAGGTTTCGGCGCACATCTCCTCATGATAATATCAACTTTTCTTGGATTCGAAAGTCCATAAACATCCTTCAACGAACCCTGCTTTGCTGCCAATGTGTGCGATAATCAGACGTTTCCCATTACCTGATGGGCCCCTGCTTCCGGTGGATAATCCGGACAGAAACGCTTGTTTTGAGGAATTTATAGTGTCATCTACGCAGGCGTAACTTCTGGTATGTCCTGCATTCACCCACGTCTCGTCCAAATAGTAAATGGGTCTGCCTTCATCTCTGAACCGTTTAATGGTTCGAAGATAACGCCGCCTCCACAAAATGATGTCATCCCTGTCTATTAGCATGCTATCGCGCCCACACCGGACATATTTGAAATTCTTTTCTCTCAATAACTTATAAAATATAGTTGTCCGAAATTTGCCCAGATCTGCATCTTCGTTCACAGCTGTAAGCACTTTGTCAATTGTTGGAAATTCGTTACGAAAAAAAAAAAATTCGTGTACTTTCCTTCGTATCGCATTTCTATCGAAGTCATCAACACTTTCAGAAAGTTTCTGTCGTAATTTTCCTTTCTTGGGAGACTTCAAAGAGTGTGTAGCCTTGTACTCACTTATCACACGATACACTGAAGAACGTCCAACACCTGTAGCTGCAGCTGTTTTCGAAACAATGTCACTCATCGACTGCTCTGGATGAAACAGTTCCGTTTTATACACATTAAGCACCACGTGCTTCTCAGAAGAACTTAATGATTTCTTCTTTGCTCGCTTCTTTGGAGGACTCAGAACTGACACTTCGACCTCGCTCGCTGAATCCGTGGATGACATAACGAGGACAGCCGTATCTGATGCTAATGAAATAAGTGAATATATAAAAATAAGAAACCATGCGATGCTATTGGATGCGCACATAAATAGTGAATGCTCAGCGTAGCTACAAACACGTTTACTTACACTAATAATCAACAACTAGTCTTTCAAGCGTCTTTCTTTACACATCAACTTAAGATACCCTGAAATCGCCGCTGTACAACACCCACTAACGAGCTCACACCTGCAACTGAGACGGCCACACTGACTCAGCACCGTGCCTGCGAACCGCACAGTGCATCGCTCACAAAGGACAAACGGTTGCACCTATTGCATTCGAACAAACTACAAAATTAAATTCAAACCTTTCTGAAACTTTTCTCGCTTACACCCCCACAAAAAAATTTAAAGGGGAAAAGTTTGTCGCTTACTATATTTCGGATGATCATTTGGTAAAAGTTCTGCATGAGACGTGAGATTTTAATTTATTACTTCACTATTACTGACTCTATTGGGTAGAAAATTTGCAGGCGTCATCAACATATAGTCCTGAAGGCAATTATAAAATTATTTTGCTGTGTGACACACAGTTTAGCAGATATGGCGTGATAAATATAGAGTAACGCGAAAAAACAACTTTTCCTGAAAGCTTAAATATTTCTCTTTTTCAGTGACAATAAATTTTAATGTAACGTAAAAAAAGGTGTCGGAAGGTTGTTCTCGGATCACTTTATCATGTTCAGGTGCCAAATTATAAAAAACACTAATTTCATATTTTAATTTCTGACGCCCCTGCCTTGTACACCCCTCGATGGCAGTGCTGTGGTCACGCGCCTTGCCGTGTTTACAGTACATCTCTTGTTTCGGTGAATGGAGTATAGAAAAATTAGCCCCATGTGCCTGCAGCCAGCAAAATACTTTAGTTATTAGATGCCTGGTAGACTGCGGTTTCGAAACAGTGGCTTATAAAGTAAGTTTTAACCTAATTTTTGATAGCTTCTTAAGTATAAGAGAGGTCTCAATTACGATATGATATCATATTACAACTTTTTCTGTTAATCTAGCGAATACTACAACCAAAGTTTACACCACCCACATTAAGCATCCACATTAAACGTAAAACAAAGGAGATTTACAGGAAATGCGGCTCAAAACTATAATTTGGGTAAATAAAGCTGTTCGAGTACTTCTGACTGATTGTTGCCACTCAAATACAACATATACTGGCAATGTTTGGTTTAACTAACATTCGTATTTTATATTGTTTTCTTACATTCGTTCTCTAAAACGAAGTCCAAAAAATAAAAAAATAAAATAAATAAATAAATACACATTAATATTCTTCCTTATCTGTTCCCCCAATACCAACGTATTGCAAAGCACGCAGTATTTAAACATAAACAGTAGTTTGAATAAACTAACTTACTGTACTATATTAGTAACGCACAAAACAACTATTTAATCTTGTAGTAATGACTGGTGCCAAACAGTTCCTCCTTGTGTTTTTGTGTATGGGTGTCGATGAGTATTTTCGTGCTTCGTCCCCTCATAACCTTACTTTACAATTTTTTAAATTTCTGCCGGCCGCTGTGGCCGAGCGGTTCTAGGCACATCAGTCCGGAACCGCGCTGCTGCTACGGTCGCAGGTTCGAATCCTGCCTCGGGCATGGATGTGTGTGATGTCCTTAGGTTAGTTAGGTTAAGTAGTTCTAAGTCTAGGGGACTGATGACCTCAGATGTTAAATCCCATAGTGCTTGGAGCCATTTTAAATTTCTGAAGCAAAAATGAATCTGCTTCTTTTGGTTACTACATTTTTGTCCTCTACATTCAATTTCATTTGCTAATTTCTGCTATTTTTAAGTTCACCAAGAATTTGGTTTATTTTGTTAAATAATTTGCTCAAATAGTTTTGACAATAGAGAATGTATGAAATTTTTCATTTATTCATTGCTTCCTTAAGAGAGAATGAAACAGAAGGATTAGTACGTCGCAGCTACAGAATGCTCAATTTTTACTGATATCATAAAGCTTAAGAACGACTACTTTGCCTCTGTATTTCATATTAAGTGCCTCCAAATTTTCGTAGTAGAAGAGTTTTGTCATTCAGGCAGCAAAATAACTGGTAATGTCGAAAGTAGAGAGGAAAAAATGTCAATTTGAGAGTTGCTGCTTTAAGGTGCAAAACGGTCGTTATTTGAGTCAAGAGCAGATCATCTACTTTCGGCCGCTATGTAACTTTTGTTGTACGTGCTGCCATCTGCTAGATCTTTTCAGCAGAAAACCCGACGTCACCAGAAATTCTCTGACATTTAAAAGCAAGCTGTCGGGCTCCAGCCACGACATTCAGCATCCATTCTAAACCACCCTTTAAACACACTTAACGCGGATTCGGGATCAGGGAAGGCCAGGCCATTAGCTCTCCTCGGCTGCACACAAAGGATGTAACGGTCAGTAGAGACGGACCACACTCTCCTATTGGGGAAAGAAGTCGGCTGTGTCCTTTTCAGAGGAACCATCCTGGCATATTTGCCTTAGCCGATTTAAGATAATAGCCGGAAATCTGAATCAGGACGGCAGGAAGGGCACGTGACCCGCAGCTCTGCGGAATGCGGGTACAGTGCCTCCCCACCGCGTTCGGAGCTTGCACACAAAGGTGAACACGATTAGCCCGTAACGCTTGGTAATATCTCATGGCAAATCTGCTCTTCCCTCGCTCATAGCTGAGGTCCCAAGGTGCGGGCGTCTCCTGAGTCAAATTCAAATAAATGTAAAATCGTTGCCCCAGTTAAAATGCAGGTCGTGTAGTTACTCCTCTAAACACCCAGTTCTACAGCGACGCACCTCCAAATTTTTCACTAATTATTTCGTCCGTAGAAACAGTCTCCGAATACATCTCGAAGCACAACCAATAACATAACATTGTTTCTCGTTTTGTTAAAACCACAAGTTGTTAAGCTGCCGTAATCAATGCAGCTGGTCTTATCCAATATCCATTATAACTCTCCATTCCCATTGAAGTAGCATAAACGTCAAGTGTCATACTATTAAGAAATCAGAAATTCCGACAACAGACTTAAGGCCGTATGGAATTTAATGAAACAAGAGACACGACTACCAGCCACAGAAAAGGATAACATGAATACTGAATTAAATGGAAGGGCTGTACATGATTAGTCACAATTAGCTACTATCATTTCTTCAATACTGAATTAAATGGAAGGGCTGTACATGATTAGTCACAATTAGCAACTATAATTTCTTCAATATGGTAGAAAATATATAGGGACAAACATATCAGAAGAAAAATAACAGCAGTACGCGAATATGAATGTATCACCAACTACTACTTCTGAAATTAAGAAAATTATACATTCTCTTAAAAATAAAAGCTCTTTTAGATTTGGTGGTGTTTCCAGCAGAGTGCTAAAAATCTGTTGCCATGTAACACTATCTTATTTGAAATAACTCAAGAGATTGAAATGTGCCATTGTTAAACCCTTCTATAAAAAAGGTGAGAGGAGAGATTCCAATTACTACCGAGCTGTTTCACTGCTGACTTCATTTTCCACAATTTTTGAGAAAATGATGTCTTCTAGGTTACTATCCCACCTGAGCAACAGTAATATCCTCAGTAAACCATAGTTTGGCTTTCAAAAAGGTTGCTCTACTGAGAAGGCCATTTATAAGTTCACCCACCAAATACTACAAGTATTACATAATAAAACAGCACCAGCTGGTATTTTCTGCTACATTTGTAAGGCATTTGACTGTATGACTTACAACATTCTCCTAGATAAACAGAGGTTTTGTGGGATTGATGATACAGCCAGCCAACGGATTGTGTCATATATAACAAAGCGAATGCAGAAGGTTGTACTCAATAATCCAATCGACGTAATCAGCAGCGATAGCAGGAGGAGTTGCTCAAACAGTATCAATTAAATGTCAGTTAAGTATATTTCGATTTTGACTGAGGAGAAATCACGTATCGGTTCCCCAAGACTCAATGTTACGTCTGTTATTGTTTCTCATACATGTAAATGGTCTTCTGTCTAATATACAACAAGCAGTATTACTTCTTTTTGCAGATGATATTAGTATTGTAATCAGTTCAAGCATACATACAACAACAGAAGGACCTGTAAAGAATATTCTTAAATGTATGACTGAGTGGTTTTCTGCAAATGGTCACACTCACAAGTTTGAAAACACTCTTTTAAAACATGCAATATATTCGGCCTGCATATCTAAAAGTAACTGTAACACAGGGTGAGGAATTAATAAATAGGGTGTAAACTTCAAAGTTCTTCGGTGTTCATAATGATGAGAATTTAAACTGAAAGAAACAGATTTTGGAACTCCCAAAGCAATTTAATTCAGCCACATTTGCACTTTAAATCATTGCAAATCTTCTGGAGAGGCAAATCAGTAAGCTGACATATTCTGCATATTTTCATTCACTGATGTCATATGGAGTAAGTAATATGGGGTAAGCCATCTTTAAGAACAAAGTCTTCACTGCCACGATCATCTTGTAGACATATGTCTAGGGAGTTGGGCATTCTGAATATTGTTATTCCCTTTTGTAGTTTGTTATAAATAATCGACTGCAGTTCAGAAGGAACAATACTGTACATAACTACAATACCAGAAGGAAAAATGACATTCATTACTATATCCAGGTTGCCTTTAGCATGAAAAGGGATGCGCAATGCTGCAAATAAAATTTTTGATCACTTACCCGGTGATACAAAACGTATAACATAGAGCAAAGTTAAATACTGTATGAAAACAAACTGAAAAAATTTCTCCTTGACAACGGAAGAATTTCTATTACTGTAACGTGTAAAAGATTGTGGGTAAGGACTGATAACTCACATCTGTGTATTTAATGATAATAATAATAATGAACCAAACCTACAAACGTTCAGCACGTAGCTATATTTATAGATTAATTTGCGATGTGAATGTAAAAGACTTGTTCCACATCATTAGGATTTATCGTGCAGATGATCAATGGTACATGACACTAACAAACTAACCTGCTGAATAGTTTCTTTTTTTTTTTTTTTTTAATCTGTCAGTCGGAATCAGAATTTCTCATATAGTATTACACGCTGATAAACTGATATTTTCCCTTTCATTTCAGTGTGCCACATTTCCATGACTCACTGCTATCCCGCTTTTCTGTGATGTCGTTTCTCACACATCCTGCTCTCTAGGGATGAGACATTAGCTGTCGCTCACGTCGACCACGGCATTCGTGCCTCATTTCTTGCATCACTTATTGTTTAGCTTGTATGAAGGCCAAATCGCCTGTCTCATTACATTTCTCGTCGAGGAACTAGCACCGACTCCCGTTGAGCCAGCAGTATAAACGCGTCCGCAGTTCCTAAGAGTTTGAAGTTACCACAGTCGTTCCAGGATTTGCTTGCACCACATCGTTTCTGGCGTAACTACAT
The DNA here is from genome assembly GCF_023864275.1 of Schistocerca cancellata. Taxonomy (NCBI): domain Eukaryota; kingdom Metazoa; phylum Arthropoda; class Insecta; order Orthoptera; family Acrididae; genus Schistocerca; species Schistocerca cancellata. The sequence continues at coordinate 33,257,596 of NC_064630.1, forward strand.
TCTTTATTACGAACATAGCTATTGTCTCTGGTTCTTTTGTACTGCCTTTAAATCCTATGTAAATGAGAAGTTTGTTGTGGCTGTTCAAGGCAAGGAAGAACAGAAAAATACAAATAAACAAAATGGTTCAAATGGTTCTGAGCACTATGGGACTTAACATCTGAGGTCATCAGTCCCCTAGAACTTAGAACTACTTAAACCTAACTAACCTAAGGACATCACACACATCCATGCCCGAGGCAGGATTCGAACCTGCGACCGTAGCGGTCGCAGACCGAAGCGCCTAGAACGGCTCGGCCACAACGGCCGGCTACAAATAAACAGCATGATGACGTGATGATGTTACAAACTGTCAGGGATGATGGAGAATATGAAAAGTATCAATTTGACGGACGGGACGCTGGTCCGGAAACGACTGAGTCGAAATTTATATGCGAAGATCGTTCTGATACCTGTGACAGTGGAATACATGTGCCATTACTGTTGTTGCTAAGATTGAATGGCAGGCAACTTTCAGAGGTGGTAAAAAAAGGTCCTTACTATCTCCTCCAAAAATATGGAAAACAATGATCTTGCAGTAGGAAAGATATGTTTCACAGTATCGATGATGAACAAGTGCTCACAGCTCCTAACGTATGCATTTTAGAGTCCATGTTTGGAAGACATTTTCGTTGTTTTGGTCAGTACTACCACTTCTGAAAGTTGCTTATTGGATGTTAGGAACAGTATTTCACTGTCAGAGGTATTGTTATAAGTTTCGCTTACAAGTTTCGACTCGGTCGTTTCCGGACTATGGCGCATTACCTGAAATTGATACGTTTACACTTCTCTGTCATTCCTGGAAGTTTGTAGCATCATCATGGAATTTCCCTATATAAGACGGTGGTTGAATTTACAGCGACATACGGCATGGAATGCTGAGAAATTGCAAAAACAATCGAGGATAAGTTAACAACCCTGGAAAAGGACCATCTGCGACGTGCAGCGCGACTGTAGCATATCACAAACGAAAGAGTTCAGAACACGGTTTCGTGCACAAGGGGATCAGATTCGAAAGACTGATAAATCGGTAATAGTATGGTCCCGTTAAGAGGAATATTGTCCGGAGAGACACAGAAGAAACGGCCGCCCGAGAAAGTCATGCTAGGAGTGAGAGAGAATATGCAACTGAGGGACTTGCAGGAAGGCGAGTGGCAAAATAGATAACTGTGCAGTTCGAAATACTGTACCAAAACAATCCGTGGGATATCTGCCTAAGGTAAAGTACATTAAGTAATAAAAGTGCAATACTTTCATTGCGACGAATAAATGGTGCATATGTCCTGCTAACAGCATGTAAGCGAAATTGTACATTTGTCTCATTGTGTATATGAAGAAAGAAGAAGACGTACCGTGGTGACAGTGAAGGAAACTGTCTGTTGCAACAGTGCGGTATGGCATTGCATCAGACACACTGATACATAAACACTAGAGTTTAGTAAGGAAAATTACGTCGGTGAAGAGGAGAAACATGTACTTTTACACTTTAACACGCTACTAGCCAAGCAAGGGGGTTGTTGCCCACAATTGCTGTTCGAACAGTCGACAACGCAAGATAATCGCTAGTGCAAATTCCGCAGAGAACCATAACACAAACGTACTTTCGCAGTCTAAAAGTAAAGGTAACAATTACAGCTGACTACTCACTTGACGGTATTGTTTCAATAGCAGATGCTTAAAGTTGTTCATCTTAGTGAACGTGAGATGGGTTTTATGAATTGTGGGAAAACAGAGGATTCGAAGATTTGGTACATCCAGAATTCTCACCAGATTTGGCACCCTCTCACTTCTACCCATTTCCACATCTAATGAAATTCGCAGATGTAAAATGTTTAAGTCCAATAGTGGGGTTATGGGACTCGTGTCGGGATTTCGCAGATTTTTCGGAACCTTAGTTCAGGGATGGAACCTGCATATCTATTTAAGAATGCTGACCCACAACAATGACTCTTTCACATTTTCCAGCGAAGGCCCACTCGAGTGCACTGATGCAACTAGAGAAAACAAAACAATCGAAAGGTTGGCAGAATGGCGCCGGGTGCCCCAGTTAACGGTGCGTCAGACTTCGGTTGCTGGCCGGGCCGCGGCGCGGCCGGCCAACATCTGCCGCGGCAGCTGCAGCCGCAGCCTCAGGAGCAGCAGCACCGCAGTCTGGCCGCTCCGCTCGGCTGCCCGCTTGCAGCAAGAAAAGCCAGGCCTGGCCTTGCAGGCCCGCCGTCCCCGGACCCGCCGCAGCTTCTGGAGAAAGTGAGCCAGCAAGCCAGACCGGCCAGACGCTCAAATGGCAGACGTCACTCAGTCGGCACGCCATCTCCCTCTGCCCTGTAAGGTTGCCACCTATGTTACGGCGGTCGCAACAGACCGTCTTCTGCACCGACTAGCCTAGCGGGGAAACGCGCGAGTGTTCGCGTGCAAAACGATCGACATCTCGCTATACAAAGCAGTTTTGCTCCGATTAAAACTACTTTGTGACTGTGACGGGGAGGCAGTGTTGCTGGCGTCCTGCCAGCCACGCTTCACAAGACGCCGCACGTACCTACTATACGGGCAGCTCAGTGAGGCTCAAGAAAGAATTGCGATTGGCTGGCGACTGGCCATTACCCCTCGACTTGCTGAAACGTCAGTCACAATCAGTTTGTATATAGTATCTGAGATCCATGTGCAATATGCAGGGCTAATCTTTTGTCTTCAGCCGTAATAGAAGGGGGGAGTGGGGAAAACAACCTCCACTCGCACTGTGACTGCAGCAGGATCACGGGAGCAAATCCAGCTTCATTCGTGGAATGCATCTACGAAATCAATGATATGTGTTTCGTACCCAGCATCCACCATCACTGTAGATAGTGAGCTTCCTTTTCCGTGCGCCCCCTCCCCCCCCCCCCCCCCCAAATGAACCGGATATTCTTTCATCAGTCATTCTCGTAAAAACAGTCCAAACACTCCACAGCGAAAAGGGATAAAGCATTCAACTATGGTTATTACGGTGCGGCTGCGTGCAGCGTTGTTAGATCACCAAGGTTGCCGGTCGCCCAGGACGAAAACACTAATTGGCCAACGTCTTACAATTTCTACCGGTTCAGAACGGGTAACATTCAACTTTCCATTGGCGGAACGTTCCAAACCGACGACAGAGCCATGGTCATAGACTGCTCCTCGCTAACTAATATAGACTATTCGATGTTCCTAAACAGTCCTTTGCTTGCTGTTCTGAACTCTTCAATGACCACAGATTATTCTACAAATATAGACGATTCGATGTCGAATGACTGTTCTATCTTTTACAAGCTGTAGACAAAAACGGTACGAACCGCACGAGTCAGAAATTTGACTTTTACCAGCCAGTCGAAGAGGCAGGATTTAGAAAGAGATTCAGCACTGTTGACCATATCCAAGCAGTACGCACACTGACAGAAATAAATACACGGAGAGTAGTGCCCTACGTCACATGGCTTTTATAGACTACCAGAAGGCATTCGACGCAATCGAAACCTGACCAGTATTGAGGACGATGAATAAAGCCCGCATTGAATATAAATATAGCGAAATAAATCGCTATATTTAGGAAAATGACACTCTACATGTGAAAATAAAGGACGACTGGATCACTGGAAAGGTTCCTGTAAGAACTGACAGCAGGCATACAGACAAAGTCTCGCGTATGTTATTCATCTTGGCCCCGGAACCTGGGGACAGTTATCAACGTAGATGGAAGAGGTCTCGACCATCTTCGCTTTGCAGATGATATCATCCTCTATAGCAGTGATACAAACGAACTGTCAACAATGATCCGAGAAGACAAAGATGCTTCCCAGGCCCCAAAATTAACCTTCAAAAGACCTTTGTCAGTATTATGGCTTCCACTGAGAACCCTGTTCTTGAACTAATAAACAAATACATTTATTTGGAACATGAAATCCAACTTGGAAAACACAACCAGACAGCAGAGATCAGTTGGCCTCTCCTGGATAGCATTCTGGAAACTTGGCTGAATTCTCTGTAAGCCGACTATCACTAAAAATTTAAAAATAAAGTTTTATGACACAACAAGCAGCACAAATCGTCTCCGGATCTGCAGAAGGGCGCTGGAAGGAGCAACGCTTTCAGTGAGTCTGAGACACGAAGAGCTGAGGATAACAGCGGAAGTCGACGACATTTTCGAGCGGGAAGCGAAACTGAAGTGGCGTTGGGCAGGAGACGTGGTCAGGAGCAACTTCAAATCGATCAAAACACTGACGCAGTGGCGTTCGTGGGAGAAGATAACTCTCGGACGTTCTTTCGGGAGGTAGAGAGACGACATCCAAAAAGACGAGGGAAAAAACAGGACCCAGACCGCCCAGAAAAGATCGGCGAGGAATTCTGTGGAAGGAGCCTGCGTCCGGGTGTGAATGTCTAGAGGCTCAAGGGGGAGACGACTGTTCTTTGGTTTCTAATATAGATTGTTTGCTGGGCCATTAATGTTCTTTGTGTTTTTCCAGCGCTGACTCGCCACAGCAAACACACTTTCCACAAATTCTTCCACACATTCAATTGTCTTTTAGAGTAATCTACCACGTCTTCTTTATGTCCCTTCTTCATTTCTATAATCGTCATTTTACAGACTGCTACTTGTAGACTGGGTTGTCTCACGCGCAATATCACGGCTGAGATTAAAGTGAACGAATGAAGTTTTCATCCAGTCGACTTCGAGATTGTAAATAAAGGAGCACAAGACAACAGACCAGGGTGTTGACGGAAATCGAACGCCAGTACAGCCCAGCATTCGTTTAGGGTGACTTACGGAGAACGCGAAAAACTAAACGGGGGTAGTCTCTCAGTCCAAAATAAAAAAAAAATGGTGTTTGGGATAAAATAAAAACATGCCAGATAGTGACAAAATGCTTCCTTCTGCTTTGCAACAAAGTGTCAGGAATGAAACCTTCGACAGTCGAAGTTACAGCAAAGAAACAACAAAGTTATGGTTCAACTTTATTTACCGAACAAATCTCACAGCAAATTTATTTTTCTGTATGAGACCCTGATAAAACACTTTTGCCACCATTGCCCATATTTGTTACGTCAGTATTAATGTACAATCAGTAGTGTACAATTTCATTCACTTCTGTGCTGCTCCGACATTCGATGGCAAATAGTATGTCATGCTAGGCTCTTCGAATAGCGCCGTTGTATCGTTATCGTTGGGAATACTCCTCTACCCTCTCCCCTCCCCTATCTCCCACTTCCCACCTCCCGTTATTCGTTAGGAATACTCTGCCGCCGATATAATTCTTTAATTTTTCCTCAGACGAGACCAGCAATGATTCCATCCTGGGCTCACGTCACTATGACGCATTCCTTTGGAAATAATGTGTCGGGTTCTTTCTTTACAAAGTAATCTGGTTTCTTTGTGATCAGTTAGTAATAGTGCAAGATTTTCAGTGATGAAATTGTTATCATCAGTGGCGGGTTCACAAAATCGTTCAAATGGCTCTGAGCACTATGGGACTCAACTGCTGTGGTCATAAGTCCCCTAGAACTTAGACCTACTTAAACCTAACTAACCTAAGGACATCACACACATCCATGCCCGAGGCAGGATTCGAACCTGCAACCGTAGCGGTCGTGCGGTTCCAGACTGTAGCGCCTTTAACCGCTCGGCCACTACGGCCGGCGGCGGGTTCACACTGATTACATTGTTTCAAACACTTTATATCTCATTTAGTTTCCGAGCCACTGCTAATTGTGTGAAAAGTGGTAAAGTGTTTTTCGCGATTTTTACAATATCTGATTTACGGAATCCACGGTGCAACATGAAATTTTGTGAAAACAGAAAGCCATTTAAGGAAACGTTCGAACTTTGGAAACATTTTGCAGAGATGCCCAAGAGGAGCACGACACTCATAGCCGAGTGTCAAAGTGATGCCGGCAGGTGTACTGCAATGTTAAGAATGGATATCTGGATTCAAAAGTGGTTGTAAATCTACTAAGGATAACCATCGACTCGAAAGACCATCATTGTCCACTGATGGCACTCACATTCAGAAATTCAAGAGACCGGATGCGAGTTACAGCAGTTTGTCCGAGAGCCTGGAGAAGAAAATGTCTAAATCTCAGTTCTTGTCATATGATTCTCAAATGAACATGCAAAGAGTTGCACCATATTCCGTTTGACGTTTGATGACCAAAGAGCAAAAGAAAGTTGGAGTGGATATATCCAGGGAACTCACAGAACAAGCTGTCAATGAAAATTTCATGCAAACGATTATCACAGACAATGTTTAGATTGATGGCTGCAATGAAAAATAGAAAAAAGGTCCGCTCGTCACAGAGGGTTGAGCAGATCTCTATGCCCAAGAGGAGCACGACACTCATAACCGAGTGTCAAAGTGATGCCGGCAGTTCAGGTAATAAAAACTAAATGTTCAGTGTGATAGTGTCCGCAGCTGCGATGAATTTTCTGAATGATTTCCTTAAGCCTTCAGCTGCCATTTTCTTTATTTCCTGTACGATTGTACAATTACGGCCTTAGGCCATTTTCAAGTATCTAAAACGGAAGTTTTATACATTGGATACATTAGTGACACTTTTGGTTTTGATATAGGAACAAGTCATATCTATAGATATACTAGGCGCATTATAACTTACTTTACTAATGATTTTTTGGTAACAGATTATGTCATATTCGTCGTTGCTCCTATGATATCATATCATGCTCATAAATTAGTTCGAGGTGTTCACGCTATTTCAGGAGCATGTTACGTACTTAACACTAGGAAGATTATAATTATTTTACAGAATTTTGCTACTTAGCTTGCATATGCTTTTGTTCTCAGTTGCATTTAATTATTGTTCGCCATTTGTGTAGGTATGACTGTATGTAATTTCTTTATAATAATTTGTAAATATTTGTTCTGTTATTGTAGAAGCTTTGCAAGTAGTGCTCCTAAAATAGCGTGAACACCTCGAATTAATTTATGGGCATGATATGATGTCATAGGAGCAACGACGTGTATGACATAATCTGTTACCGAAAAATCATGCGTAAAGTAACTTATAATGCGCCTAGTATATTTACAGATAAGACTTGTATCTATATCAAAATCACAAGTGTCACTAATGTATCTAAAGTATGAAACTTTCGGTTAGATACTTGAAAATGGCCTAAGGCCGAAATTGTACAATCGTACAGGAAATAAGGGAAATGGCAGCTGAAGGCTTCAAGAAATCATTCAAAAAAATTAAATGGTCCAGCTCGATGCCTCAAGCGCAAATCTGAAATAATGCATACGTGTTGCCAGTCGAAGAATGCACAAGATAATGCGATTAAGTCATTCAGTAGTATTATCAACGTCCCTTCTAAAACCAAAGCTGAGTAAGTTACACAACAACAGTTTCAGTTATCAAAGCAAGGAGCGATAATAAATGTCCTAATATGTACCAGTATTTAGAGTCCTGCATCTAGGGTTTGCACCTGGTGATGGCACTGAATTCGCAACAATATTGCTGATGCCAGTTGACAGTTATAATCTGAAGCGGTGAGAAAACGGTCAGACAGGAGATGTGCTTTCTGCCTGCTAGTAACAGCACTCATCTTCCACAGGCCATGAGTCATCCTGGCGGCTTCACGGGCGTCAAACGTACGTCAACTAACGATATCTTCCGGTAGACCTCCCGCTCTGCTGTCAGGTTCGTCCACAGGTAAATGCTACAATGATCTAATTGCAATTACCATACATGAAAGAGGCGCTTTGTGTGATGAGTAATATCGATACGCAGTGTAATGAAAGGCCAATACCGTAGTGATAATTTATGTGACCGTACGGCAATACATTTACGACAAAAGTGCTAGACAAATTTGTTAGTGTAGGAACAACTGACAGCCATTTGAGCCCTTTTCATCAGCAGATAAGATTTTCATAAGGTAGTTTGTGTCATTACCTTCAAAACATTTTGCTTACTTTAGTCACTGTATCAACTGTAGTATTACAACGGAAAATTAGTGTATACCATTAATAATTTCCTGAAAAGTAAACGACGTTTAAACATGCGGCCCGAGAGGATGAATCAGTAAGAAATTCGTCCGGAAAAATATTTCATAGAGGTGGAAATCGCTAATTTCCTGCAAGTCTTCTTCTTCTTTTCCTTTGCGTTTATCCCGTCCAGGACGGGTCCCACTGTTTAATTCTGACAAATTTATTTTTATTTAACGTTATGGCCGGATGCCCTTCGCCACGCTCTATGGAAGTCATGTTCGCCATCTGTTTGTGAAACGTGTAAACTTTGTTCTGCGCGTCATGGTATTTTAACTGTGCGTGTGTGGGTTGTTGGGACCATCGCAACATTTGCCTAAATGAGGGGATGAATCCGCATAGGAACCACAATCACGTGTTCCGTGCACCGTACAGGATCTGTTGAGAAACAGCTGTTCTGGTGGTACAGTAGTACACCCGCCACAAAAATTCTCTGTTTTATTTCATGTACTCAGAGAAGCTTCAATACATCGACAATATTCTATTCCTCGTATGTTCTACATGAAGCAGGACGCAGGAAGTTTACTGCAGGTCGCTGTAACAGCTGTGATTTCCGACGTACTCGGCTCTGCCACTGGTGTATACCGACGTTTACCTCCACCCAGCTTTTCAGGTGATCTTTTTCCTCGTTTCGGCGCCAATTTTAACCTCTGGGCCCTGTGCTGTGCAGTGGGCAGACTTACATGTGTGGAGCAGTGGCTTCTGGACAACATGGCGAGGCGGCGTTCGATGCCTGGTTTGGCTGCTCAGCAGAGGTTATTGTGCGGCACAGAACTGGCGAGCGATTTGGTGCAATGTGGCCCGCATACTCGCCGTTATATACTTTTACCAATGCGTTTTAAACATATTTTAATAAGCTGTAATACGCTGCCTAATAATTTTTCTAATTTTTGAATACTTCCTTTAATAATGACTTAATATGTTTTTATGATTCATGCCCACGTAGTAATAATACTTAGCCTCATATGTTTGGCTTAACCGAGCATTAATTAAGTACTGTTGCTAGAATCTCAAATTCAATTTGTTTCGCTTTCGCTATTGGGAAATTGTATCGTAATTAAAATTTACGATCCACTGTAATATTCTCGTCTGAAAAAATAATAATCTCTTCCAAACGCATGGATTTCGGTGTACCTTCGTTTGGTCTTCCCGTGATATAAAACACTTGAAAGCTTTCAATCTATATAAGTAAATGTATTCTTATTTGAAACAAGATGAAACGTGTAAAAGATGTGCTCTGCGTGTGGTTCAAATGGACGGCAGTTTTATTTGCTACGAATGACATTGATTGTGATGAACAAGCTCATCAAACGCAGAACATATAACAGGTCAGTCGCTATAAAAACTACATAATTTGTAAAAATGTGAAACATTCTGAGATCGACAAAAAATGTTTCAAATGGCTCTGAGAACTATGGGACTTAACTTCTAAGGTCATCAGTCCCCTAGAACTTAGAACTACTTAAACCTAACTAACCTAAGGACATCACACACACCCATGCCCGAGGCAGGATTCGAACCTGCGACCGTAGCGGTCGTGCGGTACCAGACTGTAGCACCCAGAACCGCTCGGCCACCCCGTCCGGCTGAGATCGACAGATGGTACCTGTAGTCTGCTGGCATAACGTATGAAAACGTTTTATTCCTTCAGCTTCACTACAGAGAGGTTTAGTAGCTTCAATCAACAACCAACAACGGAAAATAAGAAAAAAAAAGATTGCCTATGGTTATCTGGAGGAATGAAATTTTTTTTTTCATTATCTGAGCTATTCTACATACGAAATTGCGGGAAGAAAGTACTCGAAAATTTGTTAGAGAAGTCATGCGCCTCTCTAAAATATGGAAGTTGCTTAAAGCTACGAAAATATTTTATTGTTAAGTTCAGTGGAATAACTTCTTGTTTTCATACATTATGCCAGCGAACAACGCGTGCCACTTACACCGATGAACTGCAGTCAGTGCTGATTTGTACAGGTGCTGGTTGTGTTAAAAATTAACCAAAACTCCATCCGAACAGACCTTGGAGGGCCCGATGGTACTGACCGACCGTCGTGTCATCCACAGCTGAAGGTGCCACTGGACGGAGATACGGACGGACATGAGGTCACCACACAGCTCTCCTGATGGTTGTCAGTTTCCGAGACTGGAGCCGCTACTTCTCAATCAAGTAGCTCCTCAGTTTGTCTCACAAGGGCTCAGTGCCCTCCGCTTGCCAACAGCGCTCGGCAGACTGGACGGTCACCCATCCGAGTGATAGCCAAGCCTGACAGCGCTTAATTTCGGTGATCTGATGGGATCCGGTGTTACCACAGCAACAAGACCGTTGCCCCACTGGTTGTATTAGACTAATAATAAAACAAAATAAGTAGTGGAATAACGAAAATATTACAACATATACCTTTCCTTTAGCTTGTTCGACGTGATCAATCTGTACCACAAATTTCTAGTTCTTAGCGTCAATAAATATGAGATTTACATCTTATAACTGTTTTGTGCATTCCAAGATGTGGAGAAACGATATCTAAATCATCTTTCGTTAACATTATCAAATAAAAGAAAACCCTTCAAAACTAAGCGGCTGAGCCTTCCCGTCTGCGTCTCCGGCCGTACGACACTTTCTTTCTCTGTGCACAGTAAGTGGAGCTGACAGGCAGACAGAACACTGATGAACCCGTTTTCGTAAGCTCACCACAGCCTCGCATATATTGCAGCTACTAAAGCAACTGCTTTACAAATTCTTCACTTGCAAACACGAGTATACATTAGTAAAACGTATAATGTAACCCACAAAAGTTCAAGCTTTACACCCGTGCTGTCTTCGTCGCAGCAGTTACAACGTAAGCTCAGTGGCAGAGTCTTGCGTTTGATATTATAGCGATGAAACGACTAATCAGAAAATAACAAAGACACGCCTGCGAATAGAACAATGTTGAATCTTTATTTAAACTGTGCACACGAAATTTTTCTCGTAATATTACGGTCTGACCTCTATGACTCCTCAACGTGGACACTCACGAAAAAATGTTCGTAAATGCATACTTTCTATTAAATATTACCTAAATGTTGCCACCGCATCGTCGTCAAATGTAATGTTAATCCACTAAATAAAAGTAAGCATTTCCACGATTCCGGCAAGGTACAACACATCGATGTTCGTCATGCGATGTAACGAGAATATGAGTTCAAAGTCAGGGGTCATCCGTTAGAAATGGACAGCAGGAGTGCGGAATGGGGACGGGTCAAGACGTAGGCTAGCGTGCGGCTGGCGGGTTGCGGGCGGCGCTGGTGAGGAATGTGGCGCGGTCCCGGCCCCCCTCGCCAGGTCCGCTATCGTCGAGCGTGTTCCGAACAAAAGACGTCTCGTGGGCCGTCCACCGGCCATTAGCGGAGCTGCTATCGCAGAACGCCTCACTTCACCGCCTGCGGCGGTAAACGGCAGCGCCTGAGGCTCGACCTTGGGAGAGCGTTCGTCCCTACACTATTCAAAGCCTGCACGTCCAAGGCCCTAAGCTCGTCAGCATATTACAGTTAACCAAACTTCTCACAATATAAGGAGATATTTTTCTAAACAGTTTACTGCGGAATACACTACAATGTTACATACACAAGCTTGTTACGGGCATCTAATGTTACTTTCTTTCTAAAAAAAAGTATACCGTTATTTATTTTATGTGCAAACACCAGCTTTCACGGACGTGACTTAAAATAGGAAGATAACATTATGCTACAAGGCATCAGACAATATGTATGATGCAATCCGTAAGGAGAGATGGCCGTCAATTTTGGGATCCTCACCAAACACTTCTACTGGAAAAGATAAATATTGTACAGGCTTATAAATTGGCACTGATCGTTTTAGCCGACACAAGACAGAAGGTGAGATACGCAAAATCAACATTTTTAAGGAAGACGTTGCGATAAATCGTCATATGGTTGTAAAATTTTGAGCATCTATCCACAAAGACGAATGAAGGAGGTTTTACTTCCTGGTTAAAACAAATCAGTCAGGATCGTAAAATTAGGGAAACTGGTACCATTACACCGTTAACGACTATGTGAATCGAATTCAGATAATGATTCGTTAATTATTATGCGTCACGCACCGCCAGAGACCTGGAGAGCATAGAATTCCTGTTTTACTCTATCTTTAGAAGGAAAGTCTTTATTGAAAAACAGTCGTCTACTAAGAGTAACATGTGCCGCTCGCATAGCGGTTGGCGGCCGTAAGAACAGCATTAAGTTGTATACATTTTGTTGTGAAACTAATCATTAATTACATACAGAACTTACCTTCAATATTCCACCGAGAAATCTGTTATCGGCCTCGAATGGAATAAGATAAGTCAATATGGACTGTCAAAATTATTTTTTGAAAAGCAAGTTAACAAAACTCACGTATAATTTACAGTACAACGTACATTAATTTCTCGGTAGTGTTAGCAAGTGTTTGTAGTGTAATGGCAAATTTAATTTCTACCCAACATTAACTGAATGAATGATCCTAAATGTTAAGGGTCAGCCAGCACTCAGACACATATTTCAGTTCTAAAACTAAACTCGTGTCGAACAGGCCATGAAGGCCCAACGGTACCGACCGGCCGCCGAGTCATCCTAGGCCCATAGGCGTCACTGGATGGGCATGTGCTCGGCACACCGCTCTCCAGGCAGTATGTCAGTTTCCGAGACCGGAGCCGCCACTTCTCAATCAAGTAGCTCCTCAGTTTGCCTCACAGGGGCTGAGTGCGCCCCGATTGCCAACAGCGCTCGACAGACCTGATGGTCACCCATCCAACTACTAGCCTAGCGCGACAGCACTTATTTCGGTGAACTGACGGAAACTGGTGTTACCACTGCGGCAAGGCCATTGGTGTATTTAATTTCTACTTAACTGAAGTATGAAACGATCTGTAAAAAATGATACACTCCCTTCAGGTCTCCGGCGCACTGGTATTGGAGTCCTGATCAAAATGCTCTGGATTTATTTGAATTACCCCCAAAAGACACTGTGTAACAATGATAAAATCTTAGCTACCTACTTCGCTTTAAATTTAATTTCTACAAGTCCATACACACCTGTTACAACAATGTAAATTGCATAAGACCTACAGCCAGCCGCTGTGGTTGAGCGGTTCTAGGCGCTTCAGTCCGGAACCGCGCTGCTGCTACGGTCGCAGGTTCGAATCCTGCCTCGGGCATGGATGTGTGTGATGTCCTTAGGTTAGTTAGGTTTAAGTAGTTCTAAGTCTAGCGGACTGATGGCCTCAGATGTTTAGTCCCATAGTGCTTGGAGCCATTTGAACCATCATAAGACCTACAACTTGTGAGGATGGCTGTCGCAGAAATGCTTGATGTTAAGAAACTTTCTAGAAGAGCGGGTTTCAAGACCACGTTTAGCCAGGCATATTCAGGATATCGGGATATTTCCTGTGAAAAGGCACGGTTTGTTTCCTTCTCCACCCCTATCGAACCGAAGCTTTTGTTTGGTCTCTAAGGACTCATCATCAATGGCACTTTAAGACATATTAATCTTCTTTTCTTCCCTTTTCTCTGACATTGTAAAATGTACAAAACTAATTACCTAAAATATCAATATCACAGAAAGAAAAATTATATCCAATAAATAAATTTCATTATACTTTACAGAGTAAAACTGACAGATTGTATCCAATTTTTAGTGAAGAAGATTAATTTAGACAACAAATGCTCTTCAGCCATTATAGATATAATGGAATCGTTGCTCTCTATACAATTATTACACCAAGATGAAATTAATTTACTGCGAACACAATAATAATCCGCACATTAATAACTGCTGTCAGACAAATTTCTCTTCTAATACGTTCAGTCAAATTTCTCTTCTCGTTAATAGGCACGCCTCTATTTCAGGGAAAGTAAAAATTCTTAATCAATTTCAGCAAGAACCATGGACGCAACTCTGTTCAAAATTATTTACATAAATGACCTAAAGCAGTCGCGAACACCCATCCATGGAATCTGTTCAGACATTTCACTCTGAATGCCAACGTGCAGCACTTAACATAAGTATCACTTATTACTGACGACAGAATAAGTAGTCTAAAGAAACGTCCGGGTTAATAAAAAGCAGCATTGCTGTATAAATGTCTAGTAATTCTCTAGGCTCGAAGTGATGGACCGTCAAGACATAAAATCTAAATTTCTTCGAAAAACTGAAAATAGTAGGCGTAAAACTTTACTGCTTTCATTTTTTATGGCGCATAGTAATGCTGTGCAAGCAGATTAAATTCCATGATATACGTGTCTGAGACCAAACGCAACGAACGAGCTGCTACGCCTTCGTTTGTAGGAAAGCAACAGAAGTATCAGATCCAACTATGTTTCGAACTGTTATTATCACGCATGATATTACTAAATGGCTATTGTTGTTCAAATGGCTCTGAGCACTATGGGACTTAACATCTCAGGTCATCAGTCCCCTAGAACTTAGAACTACTTAAATCTAACCAACCTAAGGACATCACACTCATCCATGCCCGAGGCAGGATTCGAATCTGCGACACCAGCGGTCGCGCGGTTCCGGACTGAAGCGCCTAGAACCGCCCGGCCACACCGGCCCGCGGGCTATTGTTCATAGTTCAGTTCACGGTCCCTGCTGTAGGTTGCCTATGTAACTGTTTGCAGGAGTAACAAAAATTTTATATTTCACTGTTTCCCGTAATTATTGAACGAATTTAAAATATAAAATATTCTGTCATAATCTACTCATTAGGAGCTATAATTTTATGTTGGAAGTATAACTCAAGAAACTGTGTATAGGTCTTGAGGTGGCGTAACTTATCGCGCGGAGATACCCATGTTATATTCTTCGAGTATCTGAGAACGAGAGCCCCCAGCGACTTCCAGTACAAGCTGACTCAGTTAATGACGTGCACCTAATATCGCGTGGGGCCTCCTCAGGCCCTGTGGACTGCAGTGACACGGCGTGGAAGCGAGTCTACAAGTCACTGGTACTCCTCTGGAAGCAGTTGACGCCAAATCGTTCTCAAAGCGGCAGCCAATTCTCGTCTGTTTGTGGGTGCGGGATCCACGACACAGAACCCGCGTTCCATGACAACCCAGGTAAGCTCGATGGTACTAAAATTTGGGCTCTGGGATGGCCATCTCAGTCTTTGGACCCGAACCATTCCCAGGCGACGTGGGAACGATGCGGCGGTCTTGAAACGCTGCAGAACTGTCAGGGTGTTGGAAAGCTAAAAATGGGTGGAGATGGTCCACGAGGAGCTCATCATACCGTGGACCACTCAAAGTCCCTTCCAGAACAACTTAGGGGCCCATTCCATCCCAGGAAAAAGCACCAAAGACCAGAACAGAGACACCGTAGCCATGGACCACACCTTCTTGGCAGGCGGGATCCATCGAATCATATGGTATGTGCCACACACGGTGCCTCTCATCGGCATCGGGCAGCTGAAATCGTGTTTCGTCCGACCATCTGACTTTACACCATTGTTCCAGTATTCATTCCTGTTCATTGTCGAGAAATCCAAGCCGTTGTATCCGACGACGTTGGGTTAACAGCGGCACCCGCGTGCGGCGCCGGCTCTCATACCCCATGGAACGGATGCTCCTAAGGACTGACTGCTGGAAGACGTGTCTAGCACGTCCTGTGTTGAACTGAGCTGTGATTTGTTGCAGTGTTGTCGTTCTGTTGCTACTGACGATCCGTCTCAGATGTCGCCGGTCACGGTCATCGAGTGTGGCTGGACGGTCGGTAGTTCGTCTTTTGTGGACTGTGATACCCTCAGTAAACCATTCTCCTGTTATAAAGAATTGACAGAACTTCAAGAAAACCCTATTCCCGATAAAAGAGAACTGTGAGTTCAGGCAAAGACACAACCACGAACTCTAAAAACATCTAGAAAAGATCACAAACACCATTCGTAGGATGTGTATTGTTTTCTGTGGCCACGTTGCTCATATGAGTCTTACAAGTTTACTTTCTCAACAAGAAAACCAAATAGGTGCGATTCACCGAGATAGAAAAAGACCTGTAAGAAGCCGGAATAACACTAAGAGATATCCAGAATAAACTCCAAGTGATCTTGGTTTAAAAAAAACATAAAACTAAAAACTGTCAAAAGATGGGCTGCAGCGAGGAAGAAACAGTACAGAAATCGAATGCAGGAATACTGGACTAAGTTTAAAGCCAAGACGCGAGGAAAAGGAAAAGTGCAACTGAAAAAGCGAGGTCTGCAGATGACCAATACGAAAAGAAGAGCAAAAAGAAGAAGTTGGCACAGAACTGAGAAAGATAATTACACAATGCTTAGATGTTGGAAAGTGAGGAGCGAACCGTGATTTGTTTAGAGAAGGTGCAACAGGAACATCGGAAATGTCCAACAGCCGGCAGTACACCCGCACATAATATGCCAGGATAAACTGAAGAATCACGTATGAAACGCAGTTTGTTAAAAATAAGTAGGTCGATAAACTATGAAATGAAAGTACACTAGTACGTATAGGTGAAGGAAGAAGTGTATAGCAAAACTTTGATCACCAGAAGTAAAAGTTTACTAGAAATTCTGTTACGGAAACCAGCAACAGTTTACAGCGCGCAGAAACGAAAAGAGGCAGCCAAAGATTAGAAATGGGGGAATACACTATTAGATGGTTAGAGCAGTCCGAACAGTGAATGAACGAGTGAAACAAGGTAGGAAGTGAAAGCAGACGAAAATTAGAATATATGGGACACATTATCAGATTGTCTGAGGTAGAAAGAATTGTGAATGAACAGTTTAAACAATATGAGAAGCGAAGGCAGATGTTGGTCTAGTCTTCAGTCTGAAGACGAGTTTGATGCAGCTCTCCACACTTTTCTGTCCCACGCAAGCGTCTTCATCTCTGCATAACTACTGCAACCGACATCCATTTGAATTTGCTTACTGTAGTGAAGACTTGATTTTTATTTATTTTTAATCTTTCCATACACTGTACATCTATATACGTAATACTTTTCTGTTTTTAATACTTATAGTGTACTTAAAGTTTTGATATGGTTGTTATTCTCCCATGTCAATTAAAATTTTTTTTAGTTAACTATAACTTATTCTAATGAAGTTACCCTTCATTGGTATCGAAATCAGTTCAGTGCAATAAAATTTGTGAAACTTGTGCAACCAGTCGGCTGTTTTTATGCCCCATTAAAACTTAAATTGACTTTAGATATTTATGCATTCATTTAATTCAGAAACATACTAGCGGGTAGAGCAACAGACTCCATCCCTGGAGGTCCCTGGTTCAATTCTGGGTAGGGGATGTGGCCTTTTCCTATTTCCTGAGCCTCCGGAAGGGTCCCAGGTTTACTCAGCCTGCTGACGAAATGAGTACCGGTTAACTTCTCTAAGGATAAAAGGCGACGCCGGAGAGGGGCCCGCCTCCCTTCTCCCTCGTACAATGCCGTGGCAGATAGGCCCATTGTCCGGTCACAAGCTTCCGCCGCAAACTTTACTTACACATTTCTTGATATTGCCAGTACGAATTTACATCGGTCATCATTATTTATATTGATACCACAACAACAAAACTCGTTTACTACCTTTAGTGTAGCGTAACATAATCTAATTCTGTCAATGTGTTACCGTTGCTTTACTTTTGTTTATGTTCATCTTATGTTTTCTTCAACGCACTATCCATTCCGTTCAATCGCTACCATTTGAACTTCGCAGTCTCTGACAAAATTGCAACACCAATGGCAAACAGTAAAGTTTTAGTTTCTTCTCCATGAATTTTTATTCCCTTTCCAAATTTTTCTTTGGTTTTCTTCACTACTTGCTCAATGTACATATTGAATAACATCGGGAATAGACTACAACCCTGTCTTATCCCCATCTCAACTACTACTTCTCTTTCATGCCTCTCGACTCATAGCTACAGTCCGTTTCTGTGCAAGTTGTAGACAAACTTTCGTTACCAGCATTTTATCTTGGCTACTTTTGGATTTTCTAGAAATGCACACCAATCAACATTGTCAAGCGCTTACTCTAAATCTACAAACACTATAAACGTAGGCTTGCCTTTCTTCAACTCATCTTCTATGGTAAGTAGTAGGGTCAGAATCGCCTCGCATGTCTCCAGAGCCCAACGTGATCTTCCCTGAGGTCTGCTCCAAACCATCTTACTATTCTTCTGTCAATGATTCGAGTTATTATTTCCAAAATACAGCTTATTAAACTGAAAGTGCGGTAATATTCACACCCATCGTATCTGATTTCTTTACACTTGGAATTACTGTATGATTCTTGAAGTCTGAGAGTGACAGGCTCATACATCTTCCACTACAGGTGGAATAAATTTATCGTGGCTGGCTCTCCCAAGGATCTCAAAATTCTGAGGAAACGTCGCCTACTCGAGGGGCCTTGTCTCGACTTAGGTCTTTCAGTGCTCCGTCAAATTTTCCTCACATTATCGTATCTCCCATCTCGTCTGCACTAATTTCATCTTATATTTCTATAATATTATTCTCAAGTTTGTTCCCTTATACAGACTCTCTATATATTCCCTCCACTTTTCAGCTTTCCCTTCTTTGCTTCTTACTGCCTTGCCACTTTGGAATTCATACAGTTGCAAGTTTTTTCTCCAAAGATCTCTTTAAGCTTCCCATAAGCACCATCCATCTTTCCTCTAGTTGCACATGCTTTTATAGCCTTTCATTTGTCTTGTAGCCATTTCTGCTTAGCCATTTTTAGACATCTGTATACCCTTTCGCCTGTTTCATTTGCTACATTTTTATAGTTTCTCCTTTCGCCAACTGAAATCAGTATCTCCTGACTTATTGAGGATTCTGCCTTCACAATTCCAACTCTCGAATTTATCCATTTGTTTTCTATTGTATTCCTTTCCCCCGTTTCAGTCCAACGTTACCTAATTCTCCCTTTGCAGCTCTCAACAAATTCTGGTTTCTTCAACGTATTGAGGTCTCATCTCCTTGATTTCGTATAATTTTGCTGTAACTTCAGTTTTAACCTGCAGTTCATATCCAACGAATTATGGTCTGAGGTCACGTTTAGCCCTGAAAATGTTTTGCAGTTTAAGATCTGGTTTTCAAATCTCTATCTTACCATTGTATAACCACTCCGAAACTTTACGGTGTCTCCAGGTCTCTTCCACATATACAACCTTCTTTCATGATCCATTAACCAAGCGATACCGGTGGTTAAATAACGCTTTGTACAAAATTCTACCAGTCCGCTTCCTCTCCTTTTAATTCCTTTACAGCAGTCTATTTTCTCCTACAATTTTACCTTCTCTCCTTTTTCCTACTATCTAATTCCAGTTCCAGATCACAATTAAATGCTCGATTGCCTTAATGAACCGCATAATTTCTTTTATCTCATCTTGTATTGCTATAGTGGGTCTCGGCTTTGTATCTCTCTTGGCTACGATATACACTCAAGCACCAAAGAAACTGGTATAGGCAAGCGTATTCAAATACAGAAAGCCGGCTGCTGTGGCCGAGCGGTTCTAGGCGCTTCAGTCTCGAACGGCGCTGCTGCTACGGTCGCAGGTTCGAATCCTGCCTCGGGCTTCGATGTGTGTGGTGTCCTTAGGTTAGATAGGTTTAAGTAGTTCTAAGTCCACGGGACTGATGACCTCAGATGTCAAGTCCCATAGTGCTTAGAGCCATTTGAACCATTTTAAATACAGAAATATGTAAACAGGCAGAATACAGCGCTGTGGTTGGCAACGCCTATATAAAACAACACGTGTCTGTCGCAGTTGTTGTTTGGTTACTGCTGCTACAATCAGAGGTTATCAAGATTTAAGTGAGTTTGAACGTGGTGTTATAGTCGGCGCACGAGCAATGGGACACAGCATCTCCGAGGTAGCGATGAAGTGGGGATTTCACCCGTACGACCGTTTCACGAGTGTGCCGCGAATATCAGGAATCCGGTAAAATATCAAATCTCTGACATTGCCGCGGCCAGAAAAAGATCCACCAAGAACGGGACCAACGACGACTGAAGAGAATCGTTCCATATGACAGAAGTGCAAATTGCTGCACATTTTAATGCTGGGGCATCAAGAAGTGTCAGCGTGCGAACCATTCAACGAAACATCATCGATATGGGCTTTCGGAGCCGAAGGACCACTTGTACCCTTGATGACTGCACGACACAAAGCTTTACACCTCGCCTGGGGCCGTCAACACCGACACTGGACTGTTGATGATTGAAAAACGTACTGCCTGGTCGGATGAATCTCGTTTCAGATTGTATCGAGTGGATGGACGTGTACGGGTATGCAGACAACCTCATGAATCCATGGACTCGTCATGTCAACCGGGGACTGTTCAAGCTGGTGGAGGCTCCGTAACGTTGTGAGCCGTGTGCAGTTGGAATAATGTGGGACCCCTGATATGTCTACACACGACTCTGACCCGTGACACATACTAAGCATCCTGTCTGATCACTTGCATCCATTCATGCCCATTGTGCATTCCAGCAGGACAATGGGGCACCACACACGTCTAGAATTGCTACGGAGTGGCTCCAGGAGCACTCTTCTGAGTATAAACACTTGCATTGGCCACCAAACTCCCGAGACATGAATATTATTGAGCATATCTGGGATGCCTTGCAACGTGCTGTTCAGAAGAGATCTCCAACCCCTCGAACTCTTACGGATTTACGGACAGCCCCGCAGGATTCATGGTGCCATTTCCCTCCAGCACTACTTCAGATATTAGTCGAGTCCATGCCACGTCGTGTTACCCACACGATATTAAGCAGGTGTACCAGTTTCTTTGGCTCTTGAGTGTATATTCACTATGCTGTTCATAGTAGTTAACCCACGTTCATTACTGGACCCACTCCTGCGATACCCCTTTTTGTTTTTGTGTTGATAACTATGTACTCTGCTGACGAGAAATCCTGTTCTTCCTGCCACTTCTCCTCGCCAGAAATCCTGTTCATTCCGTCTCTGCACTACACTAGTTCTCCAATTTATACAACTTCAACCTACACATTTATCTTTTCCGGTTATGTAACCTGTTGTTGTTGTTTTGCTGTT
Source organism: Schistocerca cancellata (assembly GCF_023864275.1). NCBI lineage: Eukaryota > Metazoa > Arthropoda > Insecta > Orthoptera > Acrididae > Schistocerca > Schistocerca cancellata. The sequence goes on from NC_064630.1 coordinate 33,278,688, forward strand.
GTCGTCTTCAGTCCTGAGACTGGTTTGATGCAGCTCTCCATGCTACTCTATCCTGTGCAAGCTTCTTCATCTCCCAGTACCTACTGCAACCTACATCCTTCTGAATCTGCTTAGTGTATTCATCTCTTGGTCTCCCCCTACGATTTTTACCCTCCACGCTGCCTTCCAATACTAAATTGGTGATCCCTTGATGCTTATGTAACCTACCTACTCGATTAAGGGATTTAACATTCATCTGTCCAATCAACAGAATGCAAGATTTGTTTCTTCTGATGACATCCTCCTTTTCTTGGAGATTCGAATAGGGGACTATTATGTCCCAGTAATATTTTAGCAAAGCGGATGTCATCCCCATTAAATCATACAGTAGAGATGCATGTCCTCGGGAAATATAATGGCTGTACTTCCACCTTGCTTTCAGCCTTTAGTAGTACAATCACAGCAATGCCAGGCTAGCTAATATTACAAGGCTAGATGTACATCTACATGTACATCTATATTCTGCAAACGACTATGAAGTGCATGGCAGAGGGTACGTGCCACTGCACCATTTACTGGGCTTTCTCGCGCTCCATTCACATATGGATCGCGGGAAGAATGATTGCTGTAATTAGTCTTGTCTCCGTGATCCCTATGGGAGCGGATCGTAGGAGGTTGTAGCACATTTCTAGATTCGTCACTAAAGTTAGTTCTAGAGACTTTCTAAGTAGGTTTTCATGGGATAGTTTGCGTCTGTCTTCAAGCGTCAGCCCATTCAGTTCTTTGATCGTCTTCGTGACAATCTCCAATTCGAGCTACCTTCTTTGTATCCGTTTAATATACTCTTTTAGTGCTATTTGGTATGGGAATCACACACTGGAGCAATCCTCCAGGAAGAGTCACACGAGTATTTTGAATACAGCCTGCTTTGTAGATTGACTACTTTTCTCTGATGTCACGGTCACTTTCGGAATGTGTACGATCCTGTAGTAGCAGGACTGCTGGACCAGGATACTCAACGGTTCAACGTACATCGCCTGCGCCACAGCAGCAGCAGCAACAGCCCACAGGCGGTCTTCCCGATTTACCGGACCTGCTGGTCGTCTCTTCTGTACCGCCGCCACATTAGCAACAGCACCAGCCATCGCCGGAACATCCTCAGCTCGCCGAGTAAGTCACACAAGAGTACTGTTATCAGCCAACACATACAATCTGACTGCTAGTGGGTCTAAACGCGTGAATGTAGGTCTAGCACCTGACAATGACTTTAAGTAGTTATAATGTCGAAAACGCACAATGTTCCGGTGCCAGAATGCTGTATTCATGGTACGACTGGAACTACTCTAGTTGCTTGTTGGAGTATATAGATAAGAAGATGACGACCAATTATGACCCATCACACACTCCTATTGACGTTTATATGTTGCGACGTGTGGTGCCCATAGTTGATACGTATAGAAAGGCAATGCTTGAATTAACGTCAAGAGACACGAGCATATACAGTACCGAAAACATTCCATTGTTGTAAAACTGAATGATCTGTATTGCTCCAGCCGAGGGGTTCTAGGCGCTACAGTCTGGAACCACGCGACCGCTACGGTCGCAGGTTCGAATCCTGCCTCGGGCATGTATGTGTGATGTCCTTAGGTTAGTTAGGTTTAAGTAGTTCTAAGTTCTAGGGGACTGATGACCTCAGATGTTAAGTCCCTTAGTGCTCAGAGCCATTTGAACCAACTGTATTGTTCCTTAAAGATCGCAACAGACTACTTACAACTAACGATATAGTGTGAGTTTACAGCGGCAATCTGAAATGTTCGAAAAAACACAATATATCACGATACACACGAGTATTGACACTGTCGAGGAAATAACATGTGTAAACGACATAGACAGTAGACATGCACCAGAAGTATATTACGTCACTGATTTGGTGCAGATTGGGCGAAAATTTCACACAGACATTAAACGTAACTACACCGAAAAACCTTGAAAGGAAAGTATTTAATATGAAAATACCGACTAACACGAAATAATACTGCGGTTCCGTCAACATAATATGAAATCTCATACTATTTTACCTTTTAACACGAATCTAAGATCGTTTAAGACGTAAGGATTTCACTTCTCGATGTTAAAACTTAACTGTCCTGTGCAGTCGCGACATTGCACAGATTTATCGGTTTCTGTTTTTTCGTTAGACAAAACAGAGTAAATAATGGCTGCTACTGTTGCTATATCTTTGCGTTACGCCAGTGTCAGTTTTCGAAATTGGCGATGGGTGAGTCGAAGTCGATGAACTACGCATCGATATCAGAGCTGAAATAGGTTCGTGCTCGTTGCTATTAAACAGATGTACTGACTTGTACTGTTTATGTGCAATGGCGAGACAATGGCCAAGTTTCTACTTTGTTAGAATGTCCTACAGTATCACTGATGAATTTATTGCAATCGATATCAATGTGTGTACAGCGCTGACTATGGCTATAGATACATAGGATCCGTACATCTCCCGAGCCGATGCAGAGGGATTATCCGACGCAGAGTGATTACACGTTCGCCGTCGTCCGTCGCAATGGCCTCAGTTAACGTCCGATCGCGAGGCAGTCGCAGTTGTGTTGCGACGCTACTATCAGTGGCTCTGAAGATCATATTTTGTGTTGGCTTGTGCTGGAGAAGAAGGTTCTCCTTAATAAGATTCTTAGAGAAACGATATGGTCGCAGCCATTTTAATGAAGATGGATCTGTGGGTGAGCTTTCTGAAACCAGCTAACCTTTAAGAAATTACTGTATGACTAATGAAAGATTTGATCAAATTCTTGAAGGCATACGAAGCGACATAACTGGTTAATCCAACCTCAGAGTATGTACGCTCAAGGTAGTAGGAGATGTGGTAGCTTAGAAAAACAGGATGAAGAAGATATTTTTTCCGCCAATACTTCGTCTACATTCTTCGAAAACTTTCATGTTGCTTTACCACAACCATCACCTGTCGAAGCCATTGTTGAAGATATCCCATTTGTCATCCTTGGACACGATGCGTCTAACTTATTTAATGAAATCTTAACTCTAAATGACAATTTTGACACGAAGAGAAATGTTTGAACTTCAGGCTAGTGAGGCTTAGAAATGGCTTTAAATGGGTCTTCGGTATTATGACTGCGAAGAGAAGTTTAATGGAAAAAATGTACAGAAATTGAATCTGACAAAGCAGAGAGAATAGTGAAATCTATCTTCTTACTGGATGACTTTAGGTAGTGACTTTTTCAGCTCCGCGTTTACAAGATTGTTCTATCGAATCATCACTGAAATCAAGTATTTCAACAGGAACGTCCAACAGATAGTGACAGTAGGCTCAAATAGTCAGAGACACTTTGAAATCATACTTGTACTTCAACGACATCCGCACGGTTTGTGGCAAAGTGAACGCAACCAATAACAATATTTATTACTAGTTTTTAACTATTAAATACAAACTGTTACAGTGACGTAATTTAATGCAACTGCGACTTAATATTAAAATGAAGTAATATAAAATCCAGCATTAAAAATACTATAATTGATATTTACACTTTAGTAATACAGTAGTTGCAACCCGGCAGACTCCCTCAATTTAGGTTTTGTTCTGCTGGCCTCATAGGCGAGGCTCATTCGTCACAAAATCAATGGATTATCACAGCCATTATGTCCTGACGAGTTGAGATATCCGTCTAGAAACAAACGTGTCTGATCCATCAACTCGTCGGTCCATGATCGGGGTTCATCTTCTGTCGTATCGGGTTTCTGCTTCCACTGTAGACGCATTATAATCTTGGTGTCATCCGATAGTCGCCAGATAACGGATTGAGAGAATGAACGGATCCATTCCAATGTAGATTAAGCCTGTGAGAGGCGAAGACAGTTTGGAGATCGTTCAGAGTTCAAAAGATCGCTTCAAGGTACATGATTACGAATTTAACACTGAATTATTGACATATCAGAATGACTAAATAAATCATTCGAACTAGTTCAGAGACATGCTGCTACTATGGTAACAGGTTGGTGAAGTCTACAAGAAAGTGTAACATAAGTGTTCGGAGAATCCTTAAAAGAAAGACGGCGTAGTTCACGCGAATCCCTGTTAGGTAAATTTAGAGAATATGTATTCGAAGAGAACTATGAGACTATTACGTTGCCGCCAACATACATCAGGGGTAGGGAGCACGAGAAAAAGATGAGGTATATCACGGCGCTCACAGAGGCACACAGCATCGCTCGGTACACGAATGGAATTCAAAAAATAAACTCGTAATTTTGGTACGGTGTACCCTCCACCTTGCACTGTGCAGTGGCTTGTGGAGAATTTATGTAAATGTAGATGGGCAATATCGAACAATCTGTCGGACATTTGATAGTGAAGTAGATAATGAAAAAACAAAAAAAAACAAAAAAAACAATATGAACGTATTTTCTCAAAAACCAATAATATACTGTTGGTGAGTAACGCAACCAGCTAGTTGCGGTATTCAGCAAAATCATTAACGGCGGCGGAGTTCACAACATCCACACGGTAAAATAGTACTATACTATATGTAGACTTTCACTGTACTACACAGTTTATCGCTAGAAGAGTAATATTTACAAGGAAATAGAATTGCTGTACTGCAGCGAAATTTGGCGAGATAAAATAATTACTGTTTTCTTTTTCATATTCATTGCTTTGCACGAAATTCATCTACGTCGAAAAAATATTTCGGTTCCCTCAGTTTCACGTTTAAACTTTTTGCCGAATACGAAGACAATACGTTTATCTGTATCTGTGCGGCTTTTCTTACGCAGTCGGACGGCAACACCGTGGCATTAGCAGCGTCACACGCTTAGGAAAAGATGTCACGCAGGTTTAAAGACACGGACGCGAGATTTGCCAGAATCATCTATAAAGGTGCAAGAAAAATATTCTGCGTTGTCTTGTGACGGCCGGCGACGCACGCAGCAGTAAACTTGCAGTGACACGCGTGGTGTGGGGTGGCCGGGGCAAGCACTCGGCCGCCAGTCAGCTGGCGACCCCACATGTCCGCCAACACGGCCGCCGTAATCCCTGCCGCGATCCCCTGCGCCCGACGAGTGAGTAGTGACACGTGAATTTATGAATGGCGCTGGCTCGCCATTGTGAGTTGCCAGCGCTCGATTGTTTCATTGATTCAGGATTCAGGCGAGCGAAGCCATTACGGTGCCGGTCACGTTTCGCTATCTGCCTCTCTCCCTTTCTCTCTCCATCCGCGCCTCCGCCCGTCGCACGCCTCCCTTCTTCCGTATGGTCGTTTTTCCACTGACGTAACGTAACGTAACGTAAAGGCTATAATGTAGTAGTGACCTTGCACAGCCCCGTGCCCCGTGTTTACACTGGCTGTCCCACGCAAAGCCTCACTTGTTCGGGCGGAATAACAACGCGCTACAAGTCGTTTCGTGAGCTAACAGAACTTAGCTGCAACCGGGACGCAGTGACATGACCGCGCAACTGCTGCTACAGGTGTGAATAATGAACTTGCGGCTAGTATAATACCTAATTTGTTCGACAGGATGGGCAATAGGGAACTTAATTTGTTTACTTTAACGCTGCTAAACAGTGCTTGCAGATAGTTTGCGTCAAACACTTTTACATACAATGGAAAAATCTCACTTTTTCTGCTCTTTACACGAAAGCAATACAAATGTTTCCTTTTTTCTGACCATTAAAAGTTGCAAAATAACGAATTAAAACAAAGTTGCATATTTGCCCGTTAAAATATAATTATTGTCTCGTTATGAAAAATCAAGTTGCAAACTAACTTATTAAAGTATGTAGTGGCATTCTATGGTAAACTTACGTGATTACTCTTTTAACTTTAGATATCTCTTGTCAGATACGCTAAATGACAGTACAATTTCTAGCCAGCCGGTCAACAATTGTTTTTCTACCACCACTTTCTCTAGTTTTTAAATATAAATCAGCGAACCCGACAGTGCTTCGCAGTTGTTAAATACATACTGGAATTGGATATACGTCCTAACCTCCTTCTCAGCCCCCCTCTCTCTTTCCAATTTCTCTTGTCCCTTCTCTTTGTCCATTTTCTTTCCTCCCCCTCTCTCTGCGTATCACCTTCTCCCCCCCCCCTCTCTCTGTCCATCACCACCTCCCCCTTATACCTCTTCCGCTCCTCTGTCCATCTCCTTCTTTCCCCTCTCTCTGCCCATTTCCTCTCCCCTTTCTGTTTATCTCCTCTTCCCCCCCCCCCTCTGATCTTGAGCGTTGTTTGTTGTTATTGCCAACGAATCCTTGGTTGGGTATTGAGGTCATTTTCAATGAATGGGTACATTGGTCCGGACCAATGGTATATGGGGTATGAACGACCTCATCTGCTGCCGGATCTATGAGGATCGTAGCTTCAATGACGGTAGCTCGCATAGTTTTAACCTACAAATGGGTAGGACTACAAAGTTTCGGACGACTCACAGTGCGTAGTAGTATTCTAATCATAAGCTGATTAGCCATCATTACAACTTTCCTATTTTCTGTTAAAGACAAGGGAGAAAATAAAACAGCACGTAGTTGTGTAAATAACTTTTGTTTAAAATTATATAGAAGAAGAAAAATCTATATGGAAGACGCAGTAATCTGTCTAATTGCTGAAATACCCTGTTATTGTGGTTAAAACTGACTGCATGACAGAAAACGAAATCGAATATTTTCAAAAAACAACAAAATTTCTTCCTCAAAGTCAGTTCGAATAGAAAACCTGTAGTTAGTTATTTAAAAAAATATTCAGCCGATGTTCGTCTGCATATATGTTAGAGTACCGTGTAAAAATTTAAATTAATAAGTCAAGGACTTTTCCACACTTTTGCAAACAACGTTCCTCCTTCGTGTAGTACACATATATTTGTATATTACATAAATTATATTAAAAATATGTAGCCTACGTCCGTCCGAACATTTATTAGAGTATACTGGAAAAATTTGAGGTTCTTCGGACAAGAACTTTCCAGACCTTGATAACAACGCTAAAAAGGACTTTTTATATAGTAATACAGATATATCATTTGTATAAGAAAATGAAGCTATCATAATATTAATTTAGAAAACCAATTTACAAGCGTTATACGTTCATTTTTATTGCCTCGATCAAAACCAAGTTATAATGTTTTAAAAAAGGTTGCCAAATATATTTATAAGTATCGTTATCCACAAGACTCTATTCCTTACGCAAAAATATATCGTGGCTGTCGTTACAGCAGCTTCAGCACAATGTAGACGAGCTGTTCACTCTATCACTTGTCTACTTCCATGTTTCCTTAATCAAAGTCAGATTTGGCAGTTTTCATTCCGATGTAATCACTGTTCTTTAAAAATTTGTGCTAAAATACATATTTCATCCCACTGTTAAATAACTGACAGGCACAGTGGGATTTTTGGCAAAGCAACTAAACATTATTTTGCAAGCGAAATAATAGAAAAGTTTTTATTCCCGATAATGACTATTTTATTTACGCTCATTTATTTGGCTAGCTTACGTATTGTTGTTGGCTTGTACAATGCAGCTCTCCGTGCTAGCATTCCGTGCAGCCCTACATATCTTAACTAATGCAACCTACATCTATTTGAATCTGCTTACCGCACCCAAGCCATTACTTATTCGATCTACTCATCTAAGGTTCTGCATTCATCTATAGCACTAAATCTGAAAAGATTCTATTCTATCCCTGCCTAAACTATTTATTGTACACGTTTACTGTCATGAAGGCTATGTTATGGACACATTCAGAAAAGGCCTACTAGCACTTAAATTTACAATTAATATTATGAAATTTCTCTTTCTCAGAAATGCTTTTCTGCTATTGTCTGTCCGCAATTTATATCCTCCCTACTTTGGCCATCATGAGTTATTTTGCTGAGCAAATAGCAAAACTCATCGATTTCTTTTATAGTGTCTGATTTCCTACTCCTATCAGAAACAGCTGACTTAATTCTACGACATTCCGTTGCCTTCGTTTTATTTTTCTTGATTTTCATCTTATAAGCTCTTTTCAAACGCTATCCATTGCTTTCGACTGGTTTTCCAAGTCCTTTGCTGCCTCTGTCAGAATTATTATACCATATCACAGTTAATAGCTTCTAGTAACACAGTAAAGTGACATTAGTTGTTCATTTCCGTACATAAAGCTACGGCCGTTAATCATTTACACAAATTGTGGATGCTTTTACACCTGTCTACATACGTGCTTTGCACGTACGACATATTTCTTCGCGTTCCAGTCGCATATGGAGCTTGGGAAGGATGACTGCTCAAGTGCTCTTTGCGATCACTACGGCAGAAACACACCGCGGGCTCAATATCCGCAGATCGTTTGCTTAATAGCGGCTCTAAAATTTTGAAAGCAAATTTTTGTGCGATAATTTGCGTCTGTCTTCAAGATTCGGCCAATTCGCGTAGTTAAAGAAAACCTGTGTCCGCCCTGCCGCCCTTCTTTGTATGCGTCCAATATATGCTGTTGGTTCTATCTAGCATTGGCGCAAGACATTTGACCATTATTCTAAGATAAACGGCAAGGTTCCCAACATTCTTACCTGAGACAGTACCGGAGTTACCTTCACATCTATCGATGACTTCCACCCAAGATAACATGCTACGCCTCTCTACCAAGAACTCCTCAAACCAATCAAAATTACTTCGCTTCACATCACATACGACTCTACATTCGATAATAACGCAGGTGTGGTACTGAGTCAGATGATTTTTGACATACTGCATCTGTCTGACTACCTTGATCCATGAATTTCAAGACGTCACGTGACAAAACCAAAAGCTGCATTTCGCAGGACGGTTTTTTCCCGCAGTCTATGCTGGTTGGCACGAAAGAGATCAGACTGTACGCGATACCTCCTTATCGTTGACTTCAGAATACGTCAAGAATTCTACAACAGATGGACATCGTCGAAACTGGGTGGTTGTTTTGTCGATCATATCTATTATTTTTCTTGCACACACGTATGACCATTGCTTTTTTCCAGTCAGAGGGCACAGTGTTTTGTTCAAGTTATCTATGGTATATTACGTTTAAACTACCTCACCCTCAAAATCTGTATGAATCCGACAAGGATTCCAAAGGACCCCAGATCCATGTTTTATTTTATCAATTTCAGTTGTTTCTTAACGATACTGATACTAACAGCTCTAAATAAACTGGGGCAGTATTTCTGTATCTCCCTCAGTAATGAAATGTCTGAAAACAAACTTCTACCTGAGTCTGGGAACATTTGAAAACGGGGTTCAGTATTTCTAGTTTTGCTTTACATTATCTATGGTGCCACTGACAGGTTTTACATAAGAGTAAAATTTCTTTGGATTTTGTGGGATATTTTGATATAACAGTCATTGACGACTTAACACATTGCCATCTTGACAGCAAAACTTACAGGTTATTTGTGCCATTCGTTAACAAGATAATTAACGATGAAACTATTCCTGCCCCATTGGAGTCAGATTCCTTACTACAAATTACACTGAAGCGCCAGAGAACCTGGTATAGGCATGTGTATTCAAATGAAGATATACGTAAACAGGCAGAATACGTCACTGCGGTCGGACACGCCAATATAAGACAACAAGTGTCTGGCGCAATTGTTAGATGTGTTACTGCTGCTACAATCGCAGGACATCAAGACTGAAGTGAGTTTGACCATGGTGCTATAGTGGGTGCACGAGCACAGCATCTCCGAGACAGCCGGCCGCGGTGGTCTAGCGGTTCTAGGCGCTCAGTCCGGAGCCGCGCGACTGCTACGGTCGCAGGTTCGAATCCTGCCTCGGGCATGGATGTGTGTGATGTCCTTAGGTTAGTTAGGTTTAAGTAGTTCTAAGTTCTAGGGGACTGATGACCCTGGATGTTAAGTCCCATAGTGCTCAGAGCCATTTGAACCATTTTCTCCGAGACAGCGATGAAGTGGGGATTTTCCCGTACGACCATTTCACGAGTGTATTGTGAATAACAGGAATCCGGTAAAACATCAAATCTCCGACATCGCTGCGGCCGGAAAAAGATCCTCCAAGAGCGGGACCAACGACGACTGAAGAGAATCGTTCCATGTGACAGAAGTGCAACCCTTCCGCAAACTGCTGCAGATTTCAGCACTGGGCCCTCAACAAGTGTCAGCGTGCAAACCATTCAACGAAACATCATCGATATGGGCTTTCGGAGCCGAAGGCCCACTCGTGTACCCTTGATGACTGCACGACACAAAGCTTTACACCTCGCCTGGGCCCGCCAACATCGACATTGGACTGTTGATGACAGGAAACATGTTGCCTGATCGGACGAGTCTCGTTACAAATTGTATCGAGCGGATGGACGTGTACGGGTATGGAGTCAACCTCATGAATCCATGCGCCCTGTATGTCAGGAGGGGACTGTTCAAGCTGGTGGAGGCTCTGTAATGGTGTGGAGCATGTGCTTTTGGAGTGATATGGGACTCCTGATACGTCTGGATATGACTCTGACACACGTACGTAAGCATCCTGTCTGATCATCTGCATCCATTAAAGTCCATTGTGCATTCCGACGAACTTGGGTAATTCCAGCAGGACAATGCAACACCCCACACGTCCATAATTGCTACAGAGTGGCTCCAGGAACACTATTCTGAGTTTCCGATGGCGACCAAACTCCCCAGACATGAACATTATTGAGCATATCTGGGATGTCTTGCAACGTGCTGTTCAAAAGAGATCTCCACCTCCTTGTACTCTTGCGGATCATGGATAGCCCTGGAGGATTCATGGTGCCAATTCCCTCCAGAAATACTTCAGGCATTAGTCGAGTCTATGCTACGTCGCGTTGCGGCACTTCTGCGTGCTCGCGGGGGGCGCTACACGATATTAGGCAGGTGTACCAGTTTCTTTGGCTTTTCAGTGTAGTAACACGTATGAACATGAACGTCGCTACGCTAGCACTGCAGGATGAAGTGAAAAATAGTACCCCTTTCCACCGTCCCATTACTTGCTGCTCATCCCGTCTCATGTGATATTGCTACATTGACATACTTTAGTACTGTACTAATTCATTTGTTTGGACAGTGAAATATATACACATTATAAAAATGTATGTATATATGTATGTATGTGTGTGTGCGTGTGTGTGTGTGTGTGTGTGTGTGTGTGTGTGTGTGTGTGTGTTCCACATCTCTATCCAAACCAAACTTGGTACATAATTTCTTGCTGCCAGGCAACAATCGCTGTTGGGGTAAGAACCATTTATCAGGAGATATGACGTCATAAACAATGGGATGTTTGAAAACTACTGCATTATGCGTGACGTTTAAATTTATTATTTCTGTGGTGCTAACACTACTCGCAAAATATTTCGCAGACAGTATCCACATATCTCGTTGAATGTACCTACACAAATGTATCATTGTATGACGTAATTCAAGAGATATTACGTCATAAACACTGAGATGCGTAAATAACGCCGCACCATGCATTAAGTTTTAATATATTTATTCTTTCATGTACATCTACATGATTATCCAGCAATTCACAATTAAGTGCTTGGCAGAGGGTTCATCGAACCACCTTCATGCTACTTCTCTACCATTCCACTTTCGTACACGGCACGGGAAAAATAAAAACAAATCTCTGATTTCTTTTATTTTACAACGATGATCATTTCTTCCTCACACTCTGAGGAGGAAGTTAGTGATAGAAATTTCATGAAAAGGTCCTGCTGCAGCGAAAAACGGCTCTGTTTTAATGACCGCCACCCCAATTCGTGTATCATATCTGTGGAACTCTGACCCTTATTTCGCGATAGTCCGAAACAAGCTTCCCTTCCTTGAACTTTTTCAATGTCCCCCGTCAATCCTATATGATGTGGATCCCACACCGCAGTACTCCGGAAGAAAGCGGACAAGAGTAGATAAATTGCAGTCTTTGGTTTGCTTTGCCCACAACTTCATCTACGTGATCATTCTAATTTAACTTATTTTGTAATTGTAATCCCTAAGTATTTAGTTCAATTCACAGCTTTTATATTTATGTGATTACATCTACATCTACATCTACATCTAACCTCCGCGAGCCACCTTACGGTGTGTGGCGGAGGGTACTTATTGTACCACTATCTGATCCCCCCTTCCCTGTTCCATTCACGAATTGTGCGTGGGAAGAACGACTGCTTGTAAGTCTCCGTATTTGCTCTAATTTCTCGGATCTTTTCGTTGTGATCATTACGCGAGATATATGTGGGCGGTAGTAATATGTTGCCCATCTCTTCCCGGAATGTGCTCTCTCGTAATTTCGATAATAAACCTCTCCGTATTGCGTAACGCCTTTCTTGAAGTGTCCGCCACTGGAGCTTGTTCAGCATCTCCGTAACGCTCTCGCGCTGACTAAATGTCCCCATGACGAATCGCGCTGCTTTTCGCTGGATCATGTCTATCTCTTCTATTAATCCAACCTGGTAAGGGTCCCATACTGATGAGCAATACTCAAGAATGGGACGAACAAGCGTTTTGTAAGCTACTTCTTTCGTCGATGAGTCACATTTTCTTAGAATTCTTCCTATGAATCTCAACCTGGCGCCTGCTTTTCCCACTATTTGTTTTATGTGATCATTCCACTTCAGATCGCTCCGGATAGTAACTCCTAAGTATTTTACGGTCGTTACCGCTTCCAATGATTTACCACCTATGGCATAATCGTACTGGAATGGATTTCTGCCCCTATGTATGCGCATTATATTACATTTATCTACGTTTAGGGAAAGCTGCCAGCTGTCGCACCATGCATTAATCCTCTGCAGGTCTTCCTGGAGTACGTACGAGTCTTCTGATGTGGCTACTTTCTTGTAGACAACCGTGTCATCTGCAAATAGCCTCACGGAGCTACCGATGTTGTCAACTAAGTCATTTATGTATATTGTAAACAATAAAGGTCCTATCACGCTTCCTTGCGGTACTCCCGAAATTACCTCTACATCTGCAGATTTTGAACCGTTAAGAATGACATGTTGTGTTCTTTCTTCTAGGAAATCCTGAATCCAATCACAAACCTGGTCCGATATTCCGTAAGCTCGTATTTTTTTCACTAAACGTAAGTGCGGAACCGTATCAAATGCCTTCCTGAAGTCCAGGAATACGGCATCAATCTGCTCGCCAGTGTCTACGGCACTGTGAATTTCTTGGGCAAATAGGGCGAGCTGAGTTTCACATGATCTCTGTTTGCGGAATCCATGTTGGTTATGATGAAGGAGATTTGTATTATCTAAGAACGTCATAATACGAGAACACAAAACATGTTCCATTATTCTACAACAGATTGACGTAAGCGAAATAGGCCTATAATTATTCGCATCTGATTTATGACCCTTCTTGAAAATGGGAACGACCTGCGCTTTCTTCCAGTCGCTAGGTACTTTACGTTCTTCCAGCGATCTACGATAAATTGCTGATAGAAAGGGGGCAAGTTCTTTAGCATAATCACTGTAGAATCTTAAGGGTATCTCGTCTGGTCCGGATGCTTTTCCGCTACTAAGTGATAGCAGTTGTTTTTCAATTCCGATATCGTTTATTTCAATATTTTCCATTTTGGCGTCCGTGCGACGGCTGAAGTCAGGGACCGTGTTACGATTTTCCGCAGTGAAACAGTTTCGGAACACTGAATTCAGTATTTCTGCCTTTCTTCGGTCGTCCTCTGTTTCGGTGCCATCGTGGTCAACGAGTGACTGAATAGGGGATTTAGATCCGCTTACCGATTTTACATATGACCAAAACTTTTTAGGGTTCTTGTTTAGATTGTTTGCCAATGTTTTATGTTCGAATTCGTTGAATGCTTCTCTCATTGCTCTCTTTACGCTCTTTTTCGCTTCGTTCAGCTTTTCCTTATCAGCTATGATTCGACTACTCTTAAACCTATGATGAAGCTTTCTTTGTTTCCGTAGTATCTTTCGTACATGATTGTTATACCACGGTGGATCTTTCCCCTCGCTTTGGACCTTAGTCGGTACGAACTTATCTAAGGCGTACTGGACGATGTTTCTGAATTTTTTCCATTTTTGTTCCACATCCTCTTCCTCAGAAATGAACGTTTGATGGTGGTCACTCAGATATTCTGCGATTTGTGCACAATCACTCTTGTTAAGCAAATATATTTTCCTTCCTTTCTTGGCATTTCTTATTACACTTGTAGTCATTGATGCAACCACTGACTTATGATCACTGATACCCTCTTCTACATTCACGGAGTCGAAAAGTTCCGGTCTATTTGTTGCTATGAGGTCTAAAAAGTTAGCTTCACGAGTTGGTTCTCTAACTATCTGCTCGAAGTAATTCTCGGACAAGGCAGTCAGGATAATGTCACAAGAGTCTCTGTCCCTGGCTCCAGTTCTGATTGTGTGACTATCCCATTCTATACCTGGTAGATTGAAGTCTCCCCCTATTACAATAGTATGATCACGAAACTTCTTCACGACGTTCTGCAGGTTCTCTCTGAGGCGCTCAACTACTACGGTTGCTGATGCAGGTGGTCTATAGAAGCATCCGACTATCATATCTGACCCACCTTTGATACTTAGCTTAACCCAGATTATTTCACATTCGCATTCGCTAATAACTTCACTGGATATTATTGAATTCTTTACTGCTATAAATACTCCTCCACCATTGGCGTTTATCCTATCCTTGCGGTATATATTCCATTCTGTGTCTAGGATTTCGTTACTGTTCACTTCCGGTTTTAACCAACTTTCCGTTCCTAATACTATATGCGCACTATTTCCTTCAATAAGAGATACTAATTCAGGAACCTTGCCCTGGATACTCCTGCAGTTTACCAATATTACGTTAACTTTTCCTGTTTTTGGTCTCTGAGGACGGACGTTCTTTATCAACGATGATAATGTCCTCTCTGGTAAGCCGTCAGGTATTTTATCGTTTCGCCCAAGGGGGGGTCCCTCTAACCTAAAAAACCCCCGTGTGCACGCCACACGTACTCTGCTACCCTAGTAGCTGCTTCCGGTGTGTAGTGCACGCCTGACCTGTCTAGGGGGGCCCTACAGTTCTCCACCCAATAACGGAGGTCGATGAATTTGCAACCATTATAGTCGCAGAGTCGTCTGAGCCTCTGGTTTAGACCCTCCACACGGCTCCAAACCAGAGGACCGCGATCGACTCTGGGCACTATGGTGCAGATATTAAGCTCAGCTTGCACTCCGCGTGCGATGCTGGTTGTCTTCACCAAATCAGCCAGCCGCCGGAAGGAACCAAGGATGGCCTCAGAACCCAAGCGGCAGGCGTCATTCGTTCCGACATGTGCTACTATCTGCAGCCGGTCACACCCAGTGCGTTCAATAGCTGCCGGAAGGGCCTCCTCCACATTACGGACGAGACCCCCCGGCAAGCACACCGAGTGCACACTGGCATTCTTCCCCGACCTACCCGCTATTTTCCTGAGGGGCTCCATAACCCGCCTAACGTTGGAGCTCCCTATAACTAATAGGCCCACCCTCTGTGACTGTCGGGACCTTGCCGGAGAATCGGCCACTGGCCCAACAGGCGAGGCATCCTGTGGTGGCTCGGAAACGATGTCATCACCACTAGGAAGCACCCCGTACCTGTTGGAAAGGGGTAAGGCAGCTGCCACGCGGCCAGATCCCACCTTCGCCTTTCGGCCAGGCACGCGCGAGCCCACCACTGTCCGCCATTCACCCTGGAGTGATGGCTGACCGGTAAGATGCTCACTGCCGGAAGACGCAGCGACATCAGGGGTTCCATGTGACTCCAAGGCCACCGAAGTAGGCATAGGTCTCACCACAGTTGCCCCAACGCCACTACGAGCCGACGCCTGCGCCTCGAGCTCGATGAGCCTAACAGACAAAGCCTCCACCTGCCCCCGAAGAGTGGCCAATTCTCCTTGCGTCCGCTCACAACAACCACAGTCCCTACACATGACTATGTTTACCCTACTCTATACGATGACAAATTCCCAAGATAATCTTCTGATGAGCTACTCTGATAATCAAGAAACACTCACTGAGATACGAGACGCGAAAACTACGCTAGGTTTTCCCAGAAAAACTATTTAAAAGCTAAGCGCAGCAAATAAGTACAAAAACGCTTTATACAAACAGTACTCGCTGCTGCTGGTGCTCTCGCTCTGGCTGTCACAAGACAACTGCTGATTCAAGTGACTAGTGGCTAACGGCCGCGAAACAAACAAAAGACGGTTTTAGGGCGCTTTCTGTTCTAAACGATCAAGAAAACACTAAGAAATCTAACACGAAAACTACGTAATGTTTTATCAAGAACTGTTAGTTACTATGCAGAGCAGATAAACACAAATAGAATCCCTTCCTTAGTGGAAGGTCGTAAACAAAATGCAAAATAAACGCTTTATACAAACAGTACTCGCTGCTGCTGGTGCTCTCGCTCTGGCTGTCACAAGACAACTGCTGATTCAAGTGACTAGTGGCTAACGGCCGCGAAACAAACAAAAGACGGTTTTAGGGCGCTTTCTGTTCTAAACGATCAAGAAAACACTAAGAAATCTAACACGAAAACTACGTAAAGTTTTATCAAGAACTGTTAGTTACTATGCAGAGCAGATAAACACAAATAGAATCCCGTCCTTAGTGGAAGGTCGTAAACAAAATGCACAATAAACGCTTTATACAAACAGTACTCGCTGCTGCTGGTGCTCTCGCTCTGGCTGTCACAAGACAACTGAAATTTAGCATATTCTTTTCTGTGCCCATGTGGATGACTTCACACTTTTCAAGCTTTACAGTCAATCGTCACTGTTTGCACCTTACAGATATCTTGTCTAAATCACTTTTGGTCAACTGATGACATTACATAACGGTGAATGACAGCATCACCCGCACACAATCTAATGGGGCTGCTCAGATTATAGATCAGGAACAACAGAGGGCCTGTAACACTTCCTTGGGGAACACCAGATATTACTTCTGTTTTACTCGGCGACTTTCCGTCAGTTACTACGAACTGTGACTTTTCTGACAGGAAATCACAAATCCAGTTACACAACTGAGACGACACTCCGTAGGCACGCAATTTACTTAGAAATCGTTGTGAGGTACTGTGCTAAAAGCCTTCTGGAAATGTAAAAACATGAAATCAATTTGACTTACCCTGTCGATAGTACTCATTACTTCATCAGAATAAAGAGCTAGTTGTGTTTCACAAGAACGATATTTTCTGAATCGGTATTGGCTATTTGCCAACAACTAATAAATGTTAAAACTATATGAATGTACAAGCCAAATATTTGGACAACAGTCTTAGTACAGTTCTGAACTGTCATAGAAGTTGTGTGGATTACCTAGTTAGTATTAACGTATCTGATCATGGCCTAAGAAGCCAGGAGCTGGTTCATGACGAATTATCAAACAAACGTTATCGTGGAACATTAACACTGTGTTTTTAATTTTTAATATCAAAAATTTATCTGTAACTATGAAATCACATCCAAATCCCGGAAATAAATGGTTCAAATGGCTCTGAGCACTATGTGACTTAACTTCTAAGGTCATCAGTCACCTAGAACTTAGAACTAATTAAACCTAACTAACCTAAGGACATCACACACATCCATGCCCGAGGCAGGATTCGAACGTGCGACCGTAGCGGTCGCTCGGTTCCAGACTGTAGCGCCTAGAACCGCACGGCCACTCCGGCCGACCCGGAAATATTTAATGACATCATGAACAGAGTAAAAAAATCATATATACAGTTAAGCAAAATACAAAAACACTATGAAAAATAAGATGGGAAAAACAACAGAAACTAAAACACATTTTTGAAAAAAAAAAGCCGTTAAATATGAAAACAATAGGTAACCTTACTGACATACAACTCATAAACCAAGAAGTAGATTCAGCACAAAAACGACCTAAATACAATGTCAGCACAAATGTTATACACATGAAATTGGTGAATCTTATCACAAAAAGTGAATACATAATAAAATAACGAGAAAGGAACAGTAAACCAAACTTTAATCCAAGTGTGACAAGAGAGTTAGTTGCAGAAGAAATTAATGCATAATAAAAGAAAACAAAACACAAAAAGTGGGAAAGAAAAAACGGCCATAAAAACAATGAATAAACTATAAAATTATGGGACTCTCGTCACAAACGCTGACAAGGGCAACACAATGGTAGTAATACAACAGAATGAATACAAAAATAAAACCTTAGTATGTCTAGAAGACAATAACATAGGAAAGACAGCCAATGATCCTACATGAAGATACCAGAAAAATACATAGACAATTCTAAAAAATATCTCACACATACACAAAACAAGAAAGTGAAATGGCTAAAACAAAAGAAGCCAAAGGCATCTACACTAAAAAGTCTACCAAAAGTATCTGGAGTGCAGTTTAATTCATATTTGGCAGGAAGCAGAAATTTCAATACTAGGCACACAGAACACAGAAAAGCACTAAAAAGTAACAGCTGCAATTCTACAGTCACATAACGCCTTATGGATTTGAAACACGGACCAACAGTCATCAATACTAACCCAAAAATTCTCCAGTGCAGCAAAAGCCCTCCACAAAAACTGATAATTGAGGGTTGGGTTGATTTGGGGGAGGAGATCAAACAGTGAGGTCATCGGTCTCATCGGATTAGGGAAGGATGTAGAAGGAAGTCCGCCGTGCCCTTTCGAAGGAACCATCCCGGCATTTGCTTGAAGTTATTTATGGAAATCACGGAAAACCTAAATCAGGATGGCCGGACGCGGGATTGAACCGTCGTCCTCCAGAATGCGAGGCCAGTGGCCTAAATAATTGAGGAAACTACCAAATAGAGAAAGCCATATTTATTTTAAGGAAAAGAAATAATATCGAATACACAACTCTCTGCAATGGAACTCTGTTTCCTGCCCTTAAAGACAACACTAACCCATAAACACACACAAACACACACACACACACACACACACACACACACACACACACACGCGCGCGCGCGCGCGCGCACACACGCATGTACGCACATACACACAGCAGTGTCAGATAAACCTCTTGGAGATTCAGAAACCCCACCCAGAAGAAACTAGTCTACTGTCTGCAAGAGTGACACTGGAAGTTTAAATAAGTGCAGTTTTTTTATAGTGGTGACAAAGGGAAAACGAGTGAAAGTAAAACTTATAGCACACATACATACACACACACACACACACACAGGCGCGCGCGCGCGAGGAAAAGACACCCAATCTTCCGCATTTTTTATTTTTTACTTTTTTTTGAGTCATCAGTCTTCTGACTGGTTTGGTGCAGCACGCCACGAATTGCTATCCTCCTCTTCATCTCAGAGTAGCACTTGCAACCTACGCCCTCGATTATCTGCTGAAGGCTTTCCTATCTCTGTCTTCCTCTACAATTGTTGCCCTCTACAGCTCCCTCTAGTACCATGGAAATCATTCCTTGATGTCTTAATAGATGTCCTATCATCCATGTCAGTGTTTTCCACATATTCCTTTCCTTTCTGATTCTGTGCAGAACCTCCTCATTCCTCACCTTATCAGTCCACCTACTTCCCACTGTGCCAACGGTCTTGTCAAAGAGGGCGGAGGAGCGGACAGAGGTTCAGGGCACTCTCTTGTCCTTGGGGGGGGGGGGGGGGAATTGCCGCTATAGGCGGACGAATCAGCAATGAGCGACGGCTTGAAGATGCAGAAGGCAACGGAAACCACTGCATTAAATACAGATAACGTGCATTCACAGGTCATGTGGCCAGTGACTGAAAAAGTGTCATGATGATCTCTCCATTGGCAAAAGATTCCGGATAGACCCTATTCGGATCTCTGGGTGGGGACTGTCAAGGCGAGGTGACCATGAGAAATAGATTGAATAACCAACGAAAGGATAACGTTCTACGAGTCGATGCATGGAATGTCAAAAGCTAGAATGTGGTAGGAAGCTAGAAAATCTGAAAGGGGAAATACAAAGGCTCATATTAGATATGGTAGGGGTCAATGAAGTGAAATGGAAAGAAGAAAAGGATTTCTGGTCAGGTGAGTATAGGATAATATCAACAGCAGCAGAAAATGGTATAACGGGGGTAGGATTCGTTATGAATAGGAAGGTAGGGCAGAGAGTGTGTTACTTAGAAGAGCTAGGGGATCCAGTATGGAAATCAGAATTTAAGAGAGCTTTGGAGAACTGAAGATCAAATAAGGCAGAATGGACAGATAACATTACATCAGAATTTCTAAATTCGTTGAGGGAAGTGGCAACAAAACGACTGTTCGCGTTGATGTTTAGAAGAGATGAGTCTGGCGACATACCATCTGACTTACGGAAAAATATCATCCACACAGTTGCCAAGACTGCAAGAGTTGAAAAGTGCGAGAATTATAGCACAATTTGCCTAACACCTCATGCATCCAGTTTGCTGAGAAAAATAAAATACAGATGAATGGAAAAGAAAACTGAGGATGTGTTAGAAGACGATCAATTTGGCTTTAGGAAAGGTAAAGATGGAAGCAAGATCAAGAAAAATCAAGGCATGTTCGTAGGATTTGTCGGCTTGGAAAAAAGCATTCAACAATATAAAATGGTCGAAGATGTTCGAAATTCAGAAAAAAAATTACGAGTAAGCTATAAGGAGAGACAGGTAATAAACAGTATGTACAAGAGCCACTAGGGAATAATAAGACTGGACGACCAAGAACGAAGTGCTCGAATTATAAAGTATGTAATGACCGGGATGTAGTCTTTCGCCCCTACTGTTCAATCTGTACATCGAAGAAGCAATGCTGGAAATAAAAGAAAGGTTCAAGAGTGGAATTAAAATTCAATGTGAAAGGATAGAAATGATACGGTTTGCTGATGACATTGCTATCCTGAGCGAATGTGAAGAAGAATTACATGACCTGCTAAATGGAATGAACATTCTAGTGAGTACAGAATATGGACTGAGAGTAAATCGAAGAAAGACGAAAGTAATGAGAACAAGTAGAAATGAGAACAGCAAGAAACTTAACATCAGGATTGATGGTCACGAAGTGGATGAAGTTAAGGGATCCTACTACCTCGGCAGCAAAATAACCAATGATGGACGGAGCAAGGAGAACACTAAAAGCAGACTAGCGTTGGCAAAAAGGGCATTCCTGGGCAAGAGAAGGCTACTAGTATCAAATTAATTTGAGGAAGATATTTCTGAGAATGAACGTTTGAAGCACAGCATTGTATGGTAGCGAAAAAAAAGCACTGATGATAACTTCAGAGAAACACGACTAGGTAAAAGAAGAAAAATTGTGTTTGCTCATGGTTGATCTCATCCAAAAACCAATTTATTTGTAAGCCAACACAAGAGCTTAAACCCCAAGATGAATATTTAGATCTACCATTCTCGAAGACGAAAACCAAAAGCTTAACACAGCTCTGCAAGTTTGCAGAGGTATTTCTGGTATTTGCAAAAGATTGGCATCGGTGAGGGAAGACACGTAGTTCTACGGTAGATGTGAAGGCTTCTATTCCGTAATAGGTCCTCTTTTTAAAAGCATAATGCTAAAATTTGAACATGATATGACCTAGCAAAATTGCTTTTTCTGAGGTTCTAATGAGCCTGCTTTGTGAGGTTCCCTCTTCAACCGTGAATCAAAAACAAACACTTCATACCTAGCCTGTGATTTTATTGGTATTTCATGAACAGAAAGAATTGCATGCTTCAGAAAAGCTGGTGTGTTTGCTTTTTGAAAGGAACCACTATGGACTTCCCTGGACGAACTTGTACTTCGCTAGAAATTAATTACTTATCCAGTACCTGTACATACACTGACTTCCACAGAGCACACTTTGTATGATAGGAACTGTTAGTTGAGACATTATTACAAATATTTCTAGCTACATAGGTATGTAAACATTATCATATCCTGAGATAATGTCAAAAAGAGAAAACTGCAACATTTTATTTTCTTGTCGCTGTGGCATTGAAATCAGTACTTAAACGTATTTTATATATCTGCTATTCTTTAGCCTTTTTTACAACCAAAGTGAAACAATGACAATACTTCATTTGTTTCCAGGAGTCATCCACATAATTCTTAACAAGTGTTTTAAGTAATGCTAATACATGAAGAAATATATAGGTATGTTCCATGCAAAATGTATAGTTATGTACCATTTAATGACTATAATATTATATTTAACTATATGACCACTGAAAGAAAAGACTATCTCTGAAGTAAATGTCACGTTTATTCCTCCAGTAGCTCTTAGCTCTCTCTCTCTCTCTCTGTCTCTCTCTCTCTCTCTCTATAAAATGTGTGACTCCAAGGATATCAATAACTACGACATAGTGTCAGCCCTAAGATCGTTTTCTAAAATTTTTGAGAATGTAATACACCCTAGGGCTGTCACCTACCTGAGAAGTAACGGGATACTTAGTCATACACAGTTTCGATTTGAAAAGCGCTGTGTCAGCCCTAAGATCGTTTTCTAAAATTTTTGAGAATGTAATACACCCTAGGGCTGTCACCTACCTGAGAAGTAACGGTATACTTAGTCATACACAGTTTCGATTTGAAAAGCGCTATTCTACTGGGTCACTTATTTATACATTTACTGAGTACAAAATAAAATCTTTAAATAAAATATCACAAACTAGGATATTCTGCGACTTATCGAAGGGTCAGGAATAAAAACGTCTCAAAAATGAGATCGACAGGAAGTGCAAAATGGCTAAGCAGGTCAAATCTAAGGATGCAGAGGCTTATCTCACTAGGAGTAAGATAGATACTGCCTACGGAAACATTAAAGAGACCTTTGGAGAAAAGAGAACCACTTATATGAATATCAAGAACTCAGATGGAAACCCAGTTCTAAGCAAAGAAGGGAAAGCAGAAAGGTGGAAGGAGTATACAGAGGGACTATACAAGGGCGATGTACTTGAGGACAATATTATGGAAATGGAAGAGGATGTAGATGAAGATGAAATGGGAGATATGATACTGTGTGAAGAGTATGACAACTGGTTCAACTGGCTCTGAGCACTATGGAACTTAACATTGAGGTCATCAGTCCCCTAGAACTTAGAACTACTTAAACCTAACTAACCTAAGGACATCACATACATACATGCCCGAGGCAGGAATCGAAGCGGCGACCGTAGCGGTCGCGCGGTTTCAGTCTGTAGCGCCTAGAACCGCTCTGCCACATTGGCCAGCAGAGTTTAACAGAGCACTGAAAGACATAAATATAAACAAACCCTAGGGAGTAGACAACATTCCATTAGAATTACTGACAGCCTTGGGAGAGCCAGTCCTGACAAAACTCTACCATCTGGTGAGCAAGCTGTATGAGACAGGGGAAATACCCTCAGACTTCAAGAAGAATATAACAACTCCAATCCCAAAGAAAGCAGGTGTTGACAGAGGTGAAAATTACCGAACTATCAGTTCAAGCCACAGGTGCAAAATACTGACGCGAATTCTTTACAGACGAATAGAAAAACTGGTAGAAGCCGACATCGGGGAAGATCAGTTTGGATTCCGTAGAAATACAGGAACATGTGAGGCAATACTGACCCTGCGAGTTATCTTAGAAGAAGGATTAAGGAAAGGCAAACCCACGTTTCTACCATTTGTAGACTTAGAGAAAGCTTTTGACAATGTTGACTGGAATACTCTCTTTCAAATTCTGAAGGTGGCAGGGGTAAAATACAGGGAGCGAAAGGCTATTTACAATTTGTACAGAAACCGGATGGCAGTTATAAGAGTCGAGGGACATGAAAGGGAAGCAATGGTTGGGAAGGGAGTGAGACAGGTTGTAGCCTCTCTCCGATGTTATTCAATCTGTATATTGAGCAAGCAGTAAAGGAAAAAAAAAAGAAAAATTCAGAGTAGGTATTAAAATCCATGGAGAAGAAATAAAAACTTTGAGGTTCGCCGATGACATTGTAATTCTGTCAGAGACAGCAAAGGACTTGGAAGAGTAGTTGAACGGAATGGACAGTGTCTTGAAAGGAGGATATAAGATGAACATCAGCAAAAACAAAACGAGGATAATGGAATGTAGTCTAATTAAGTCGGGTGATGCTAAGGGTATTAGATAAGGAAATGAGACACTTAAAGTAGTAAAGGAGTTTTGCTATTTGGGGAGCAAAATAGCTGATGATGGTCGAAGTAGAGAGGATATAAAATGTAGAGTGGCTATGGCAAGGAAAGCGTTTCTGAAGAAGAGAAATTTGTTAACATCGAGTATAGATTTAAGTGTCAGGAAGTCGTTTCTGAAAGTATTTGCATGGAGCGTAGCTATGTATGGAAGTGAAACATGGACGATAAATAGTTTGGACAAGAAGAGAATAGAAGCTTTCGAAATGTGGTGCTACAGAAGAATGCTGAAGAGTAGATGGGTAGGTCACACAACTAATGAGGAGGTATTGAATAGAATTGGGGAGATGAGGAATTTGTGGCACAACTTGACAAGAAGAAGGGATCGGTTGGTAGGGCATTTTCTGAGGCATCAAGGGATCACCAATTTAGTACTGGAGGGCAGCGTGGTGGGTAAAAATCGTAGAGGGAGACCAAGAGATGAATACACTAAGCAGATTCAGAAGGACGTAGGCTGCAGTAGGTACTGGGAGATGAAGAAGCTTGCACAGGATAGAGTAGCATGGAGAGCTGCATCAAACCAGTCTCAGGACTGAAGACCACAACAACAACAACAGTAGAAAATTAATGCAACATCATACATCAACACTAAATTCAATTACATCGAAGGGTATTTCAGAAAATCGATAATTTGGTTCTTATTTAAGAAAGTCACCCCAGGCTGTGCGAGCCACACAAAAAGGGACGCCAAATCATCTGGATGGGGAGAAATTACAATGGCAGTCCCACAGAATTCAACCACTGGCACACTACTGTTCTTGCTTCATGTAAATGATCTATCATTTTATCTGAATCAGGAAGAAGAATTAATCCTGTTTGCAGACGATACAGCATTGTCGTAAAGCTGAGCAAAGAAGCATCAACAGAGAAAATAGTAAACGATCTTTTGTGAAAGTTACTGAATAGTTTTGATTAAATGAGCTAATTTTAAACTTAAGAAACGCAGTTCATCCACTTTTTTACAGTTAAAAAGATCCGACCTCCAGTTAACCTACGCTACGAAGAAGAATTAATAGACAGAGAAGAGAATTGTAAGTCCTTAGATGTGCATATAGATTGGAATTTAAGCTGTAAATATCATATGGTAGACCTTCTTAAACATTTTGGTGTGGCTACTTTTGCCATAAGAATAACTGCCAACTTTGGGGATATAGAAGTCAGTAAGTTAACACATTTCTAAGTTTCATACATTTGTTGCTTATGAGATAGATTCTGGCGTGACTCCCGACTTAAACAAAAAGTATTCATTGCACATTGTTCAGGCTGTTATCTACATCCTCCAACTGATTTTCCGCCTTATAAGGGGAGCAGACCAATTCTTAATAATACAGGTCAGCATGTTGAAATTCGATCTTATTGCTAAACAAAATTTATCAAAGAACGTAATAACCAACTTAAACGATGTAAATACGAGTTACACATCGCCTGCCAAGATCATCCTTCGTCTTTCGCATTTAACAAGCTGCGAAAACTATTTATGAAGAGTGTCTGAAAGGAATCTGCACATGCATGCATTTATTCAGATTGCATGTAATCTTGCTTTATGTCTACACCGAGCGCTCCTATTTCGGAAAAGTGTGAATGTGTGTGTGTGTGTGTGTGTGTGTGTGTGTGAGAGAGAGAGAGAGAGAGAGAGAGAGAGAGAGAGAGAGACAGAGATGGAGAGAATATATTAAAATGTGAGAGTAAAACTGTTCATTTTGATTTGTTTTGTTGTTTCCCGTATTATACAGTTCTTGAACCTAATCTTAATTACTCTTTTAATGCCTGCAAACGGGTCTGCTTCTGAGGTATTAGTTACACTTAGCGTCAAGAGTGAGAATTGCACCAAAAAAAGACCATGATACATACTCAATATTGTCGCGCTCTGCATCCCTGCCGGAAATATCTGACTGTACTAAAAGCATACTAAAATATACGTTGTTTAAGAACCAGAATACATGAGTTGGACGAAGTAACAAGAAATACACGGTAAAACCAACTGAATTCCTCCTTTTTTTATCGAATTTAAAGAATTGTGTGTACATATCGTTGCTCCAGTGACATGTTTTTACAGTCTTTATGTACAGCTACCCCCCATGAACCATGGACCTTGCCGTTGGTGGGGAGGCTTGCGTGCCTCAGCGATACAGATGGCCGTACCGTAGGTGCAACCACAACGGAGGGGTATCTGTTGAGAGGCCAGACAAACATGTGGTTCCTGAAGAGGGGCAGCAGCCTTTTCAGTAGTTGCAGGGGCAACAGTCTGGATGATTGACTGATCTGGCCTTGTAACATTAACCAAAATGGCCTTGCTGTGCTGGTACTGCGAACGGCTGAAAGCAAGGGGAAACTACAGCCGTAATTTTTCCCGAGGACATGCAGCTCTACTGTATGATTAAATGATGATGGCGTCCTCTTGGGTAAAATATTCCGGAGGTAAAATAGTCCCCCATTCGGATCTCCGGGCGGGGACTACTCAAGAGGACGTAGTTATCAGGAGAAAGAAAACTGGCGTTCTACGGATCGGAGCGTGGAATGTCAGATCACTTAATCGGGCAGGTAGGTTAGAAAATTTAAAAAGGGAGATGGATAGGTTAAAGTTAGATATAGTGGGAATTAGTGAAGTTCGGTGGCAGGAGGAACAAGACTTTTGGTCAGGTGATTACAGGGTTATAAATACAAAATCAAATAGGGGTAATGCAGGAGTAGGTTTAATAATGAATAAAAAAATAGGAGTGCGGGATAGCTACTACAAACAGCATAGTGAACGCATTATTGTGGCCAAGATAGACACAAAGCCCATGCCTACTACAGTAGTACAAGTTTATATGCCAACTAGCTCTGCAGATGATGAAGAAATAGATGAAATGTATGACGAGATAAAAGAAATTATTCAGGTAGTGAAGGGAGACGAAAATTTAATAGTCATGGGTGACTGGAATTCGTCAGTAGGAAAAGGGAGAGAAGGAAACATAGTAGGTGAATATGGATTGGGGGGAAGGAATGAAAGAGGAAGCCGCCTTGTAGAATTTTGCACAGAGCATAATTTAATCATAGCTAACACTTGGTTCAAGAATCATGAAAGGAGGCTGTATACATGGAAGAAGCCTGGAGATACTGACAGGTTTCAGATAGATTATATAATGGTAAGACAGAGATTTAGGAACCAGGTTTTAAATTGTAAGACATTTCCTGGGGCAGATGTAGATTCTGACCACAATCTATTGGTTATGAACTGCAGATTGAAACTGAAGAAACTGCAAAAAGGTGGGAATTTAAAGAGATGGGACCTGGATAAATTGAAAGAACCAGAGGTTGTAGAGAGTTTCAGGGAGAGCATTAGTGAACAATTGACAGGAATGGGGGAAAGAAATACAGTAGAAGAAGAATGGGTAGCTCTGAGGGATGAAGTGGTGAAGGCAGCAGACGATCAAGTAGGTAAAAAGACGCGGGCTAATAGAAATCCTTGGGTAACAGAAGAAATATTGAATTTAATTGATGAAAGGAGAAAATATAAAAATGCAGTAAATGAAGCAGGCAAAAAGGAATACAAACGTCTCAAAAATGAAATCGACAGGAAGTGCAAAATGGCTAAGCAGGGATGGCTAGAGGACAAATGTAAGGATGTAGAGGCTTGTCTCACTAGGGGTAAGATAGATACTGCCTACAGGAAAATTAAAGAGACCTTTGGAGAGAAGAGAACCACTTGTATGAATATCAAGAGCTCAGATGGCAACCCAGTTCTAAGCAAAGAAGGGAAAGCAGAAAGGTGGAAGGAGTATATAGAGGGTTTATACAAGGGCAATGTAGTTGAGGACAATATTATGGAAATGGAAGAGGATGTAGATGAAGATGAAATGGGAGATAAGATACTGCGTGAAGAGTTTGACAGAGCACTGAAAGACCTGAGTCGAAACAAGGCCCCGGGAGTAGACAACATTCCATTAGAACTACTGATGGCCTCGGGAGAGCTAGTCCTGACAAAACTCTACCATCTGGTGAGCACGATGTATGAGACAGGCGAAATACCCTCAGACTTTAAGAAGAATATAATAATTCCAATCCCAAAGAAATCAGGTGTTGACAGATGTGAAAGTTACCGAACTATCAGTTTAATAAGTCACAGCTGCAAAATACTAACGCGAATTCTTTACAGACGAATGGAAAAACTGGTAGAAGCCGACCTCGGGGAAGATCAGTTTGGATTCCGTAGAAATGTTGGAACACGTGAGGCAATACTGACCTTACGACTTATCTTGGAAGAAAGATTAAGAAAAGGCAAACCTACGTTTCTAGCATTTGTAGACTTAGAGAAAGCTTTTGACAATGTTGACTGGAATACTCTCTTTCAAATTCTGAAGGTGGCAGGGGTAAAATACAGGGAGCGAAAGGCTATTTACAATTTGTACAGAAACCAGATGGCAGTTATAAGAGTCGAGGGACATGAAAGGGAAGCAGTGGTTGGGAAAGGAGTGAGACAGGGTTGTAGCCTCTCCCCGATGTTATTCAATCTGTATATTGAGCAAGCAGTAAAGGAAACAAAAGAAAAATTCGGAGTAGGTATTAAAATTCATGGAGAAGAAATAAAAACTTTGAGGTTCGCCGATGACATTGTAATTCTGTCAGAGACAGCAAAGGACTTGGAAGAGCAGTTGAACGGAATGGACAGTGTCTTGAAAGGAGGATATAAGATGAACATCAACAAAAGCAAAACGAGGATAATGGAATGTAGTCAAATTAAGTCGGGTGATGCTGAGGGAATTAGATTAGGAAATGAGACACTTAAAGTAGTAAAGGAGTTTTGCTATTTAGGGAGTAAAATAACCGATGATGGTCGAAGTAGAGAGGATATAAAATGTAGACTGGCAATGGCAAGGAAAGCGTTTCTCAAGAAGAGAAATTTGTTAACATCGAATATAGATTTACGTGTCAGGAAGTCGTTTCTGAAAGTATTTGTATGGAGTGTAGCCATGTATGGAAGTGAGACATGGACGATAACTAGTTTGGACAAGAAGAGAATAGAAGCTTTCGAAATGTGGTGCTACAGAAGAATGCTGAAGATAAGGTGGGTAGATCACGTAACTAATGAGGAGGTATTGAATAGGATTGGGGAGAAGAGAAGTTTGTGGCACAACTTGACTAGAAGAAGGGATCGGTTGGTAGGACATGTTCTGAGGCATCGAGGGATCACAAATTTAGCATTGGAGGGCAGCGTGGAGGGTAAAAATCGTAGAGGGAGACCAAGAGATCAATACACTAAGCAGATTCAGAAGGATGTAGGTTGCAGTAGGTACTGGGAGATGAAGAAGCTTGCACAGGATAGAGTAGCATGGAGAGCTGCATCAAACCAGTCTCAGGACTGAAGACCACAACAACAACAACATGTACAGCTACAGGTTGATTACATTGCTCACTTAAGGTAGATTCATTTTACATAATACCTTTGACTTCTTTCCTGTACTATTCATTATCTACTCCAGCGAGTAGAACAACATGTTGGATATGCGGCCCATTATGAGTCACGGTTGTTTTCAACAAATTACCAGGCGCGCTGCTGCTGAAGTAATATTGAATGGTTTATCAATCGACAGTAAGGGAACGAGTTTGTGTAGAGCTACATACGAAATTTCGTGCCACAGAATTAGTGAATTGTTTTTGTTATTTGAGTTGATGATTTCAATATATTACTCGCATATTTCAAGCGGAAGTAGTGACAAATAATAACTGAAGTGTTCGCAGAAAAATATTTAATGTTTTCCATTATGTCCACTTTTGCACTGTGTCCTGTCGCTGCACTTGTTTATGTATAGAGAAAATCAGTGGTGCACACAGGTTAGAGTATCATTAATCAACTGTGACACATGTTTGTGAAACGGTAATGGGAAAGTGGTTATGAATGCCTGTGTTCGGTATATCTGTGATGTTCGACACTCTGATCATATTTCATCATCATATGCACGGCTATCCTGGCCGTGTGCACACTGAGGAGTTGACGAAGTAGACGTAGCGTATGGTAATCACATAATTTTCCTGGCCTCAACCATACCAACTGGCTGCATGAAGCCATGATATGCTCAAACAGACGGAAATCGCAGCTGTAATGCATAAAGGTATTCATGGCTATCTCTAATCATAAAGAATTTCACGACTAGTGACGTGTTGGGTTACATCGCAAAGGTGGAGGTTCGACAGAACGAGTGATTGCATAAGGTTCCACACTTGTGAAAATATGTTGCGGTACTTCTGCATGGTAGAGAGACACACAGCATTTTCTGACAACTGAAATGTTTATGCAGAGTTACACCCAACTTCTTCGACGTTCTCTGATTTGGTATTGGGGCACAGTCGAGAGCATTAGGTGGCAGCTGTTCGCGAAATTCAGAGATTAGATGAAATAACAAACCAATATGTAATTTTGAATAATATTGAGTACCTTATTTTGGAAAAAAATAAGACCCCTTTATTCTTCTTCGGGAACTCTCAAGATATTGGAAGAGCTTCATTCTAAGGTATGCTATATTATTTATTTATTTATTGTTTATGTAGCCAGACCAGTTTACGGCTTTAAGACTCTCTCTAACATCGGATCAGGAACAATATTCATCAAAAAATGTTACAAAAACATTCTCAGTTTCTATGCATACGTTTAGTTGAATTATGTACAAGGGTGGTTTGATAAGCCTAGTTAATTTTCATGAAAGAATGAAACATTTTTGTTGCACCTTCATGGTTGGTAACTTTGATGTTCCAAGCGTTGTGTAAAGAATTTCAACAACGTACAGCGTACATTTTATTGTTGGTTGCCATCTGAATTGATCAGTGTGTTAACTGTGACTGAAAATGGAGAAACCCGGGTTTCGTACTGTTACTAAACATTTTCGTTTGAAGGATTGGTTGGAGTGCCGCACAAATCAGAACAGAATTGGATGAAGTTCACGCGGTATCTGCACCTTCACTGAAGACCATTTACTTTTGGATTAATAAATGTAAACGTGGTTGGACAAGCACCGAAGACTAAGCATGCTCCGACCGTGTAATTGAGGTCACCACAAAGGAAGCCATTGACAAAATCCACGATATGGTAGTGCAAGTCAGGCGATTAAAAATTGGTGACACTGTCGACATTGTAGGCGTCTCAAATGAGCGAGTGCATAACATCCTGCAGGAAAAATTGACTATAAAGAAACTGTGTGTGAAGTGGGTGCAGGATTGGTCACAGTCGATCGAAGGAGCATACAGTACAACATTTCAATACAATATCCGGCGATGTTTAATCGCAAACCGCATGACTTTCTCCGCCGATTTCTAACCGTTGATGAAACCTGCGTCCATCATTTCATAACAGAGTCAAAACGGTAGTCAAAACAATGGACAAGAGCTGCTGAAAGTGCACCGAAGAAGACAAAGACCACTTTGCCAGCTGGTAAGGTAATGGCCACTTTTTTTCGATTCCCAAGGGTTAGCCAGCATCTCGTGGTCGTGCGGTAGCGTTCTCGCTTCCCACGCCCGGGTTCCCGGGTTCGATTCCCGGCGGGGTCAGGGATTTTCTCTGCCTCGTGATGGCTGGGTGTTGTGTGCTGTCCTTAGGTTAGTTAGGTTTAAGTAGTTCTAAGTTCTAGGGGACTGATGACCATCGATGTTAAGTCCCATAGTGCTCAGAGCCATTTGGCAGAGCCCAAGGGTTAATCGTCATGGATTACTTGGAAAAGGGAAGAACCATAACTGGACCTTATTATGCTTCATTGTCGGATCGTCTGAAACTTGTGTTGACTGCGAAAAGACGAAGGCTGGCACGCAAAAAGCGCTCTTTCACCAAAGTAATACATAATCTCCACATCAGCGACGACAATGGCGAAAGTGTATGAACTGGACTTTGAATTGGTTTCTCTTCAACCCTATTCACCGTACTTACCCCAAGTGACTTCTTCCTGTTCCCTGACTCGAAACTTTGGCTTGCTGGGAAGAAATTTTCGTCAACTGAGGAAATTTTAGTTGCAGTCAACGAGTATTTTGCTGAGTTTGACAGAACCTATTTTTCCTATGAGGTGAAAAAACTGGAGGGTCGCTGGACCAAGTTTATACCCCTCAGAGACGATAATGTCGAGAAGAAAGGTGAGTTGTTTATGAAACAAACTTTTTTTCAAGACTTACCACACCACCGTCGTATATTTTAAAAATGATTACGAGAAATGATAATGGTAATAGACTTATTGATATCTGTGAACAAAATTCATTGAAAATATTAAATAGCTTTTATCAACATAAAGAAATACATAAATACACATGGCATAAAGATACATTGAATCAAAAATCAATAATAGACTCTATTATAATTAAACAGCAAACGAGGATAAAAATACATGACATAAGAGTATATAGAGGGGTAACTCTTAGCGATCATTATTTGGTAAATTCCAAATTTTTATTCCCCTTCAGAGGAAAAAGCACTGAAGAAAATCGAAATTGTTCTATAGAAAATATACAAACAGAAATCAAAATTCCTAAATATAATCTGAATAGTTTGGAGAATGAAAACACAGTATTTTTATATCAAAAGAGATTAGATGAAAAACTGGTAGAAACAGAGTTTGATAATACAGAAGATCAATATCATTATATTGTAAATAAACTACATGAAGCCGCCAAGGAAGCTATAGGAGAAACAGAAGAAACACGTACAAACCATCCATTATACTACTGGAATGAAGAAATTAAAAAGGAAGTGAAATTAAAGAAAGAAAAATATTTAAAATGGTTAAATACCAGAAATCTTCAAGATAAAATAGAGCTTAATGCACAACAAGCGAAAATCCGGAAAAAGGTTGCAGAAGCAAAAAACAATGTTTGGGAACAGTCATGTCAAAAAATTGAATCCTATATTGGTGGTAAAAGAAACACAGAAGCATGGAAAACTATAAAAAATTTAAGAAGGAATTCCAAAGAAACAACACATATTTTATATTACTCATGAGTCTTGGGAAAAATATTTTAAAAGTTTATTAACAGAAAACAGGGAAGAATACTTGGGAAACCCTGAATATAATGAAATGATAGATCTACAAGCAGAGAATTACATCCGTTTGGAAATAGAGACAGTAAAAACTGCAATAAAATCTTTAAAGAATGGAAGGGCTACAGGCATTGGAGGTATTCCTGCAGAATTATTAAAATTAGGAACAAAGAAATTAATGGAATTGTTAAGAAACCTTTTTGAAAGATGTTTAAATGGGGAAGGTGTCCCAAATGATTTGAAAGTAGGATATATTTCAGTGATACATAAAAAAGGAGCGAAAGATGAGTGTAAAAATTATAGGGGAATAACAGTGACCAATACCTTCAGTAGATTATATGGAAGAATTATTAAATATTTGTTAGAACAAGAACACAAAGAAAAGGAGGCTGAAGAACAAGCAGGTTTTAGAGCTGGAAGATCAACAATTGATCATATCTTTTGCCTACAACAAATTATTGAAAAAAAAAATGGTTCGGGCACAACCTATACATTTAGTATTCATAGATATAGAAAAAGCCTATGATAGTGTGCCTTTATCCAGTTTATGGAAAGCTTTAATATCAATAGGAATAAATCCAAGAATAATTAAAGCAATTCAAAATTTATATAAAAATTCTATTTTAAAAATAAAAATTGGTAAATATCTATCACATGGATTCCAAGTCACAAAAGGATTACGTCAAGGATGTAGCATCTCAACTACATTGTATAAAATATATACAAAAGTAAATTTACAGAATTGGAAGAAAAAATGTCATGCTATGGGAATACCAATAAATGATAGAACAATATACTCGTTACAATTTGCAGATGACCAACTGATTATAGCCCAAGACTATGAGGACATGGAGTATATGGCCAGAAAATTGATTCAAGAATATAAAAAATCAGGTTTAAATGTAAACATGAATAAAACAAAGTACATGGTAATTGGTGGAGTGAATGGAGACTTAATATTAGAAGAAGGGATGGGAACAATAACAGCTACTGAGGAATATAAATATTTAGGTGTGAAAATTACAAATGATGGGAAACAGGACAAAGAAATTAGATCAAGAATAAATTCTGGAAAGACGACAATCTCTTTATTAAATGGAATTCTCTGGGACAAACACATAACAACTGATAACAAAATAAGGATTTTTAAAACAATAGTTAGGAGCATTATTACATATGGTTCAGAAGTGTGGACAACAAAATGGCAACTGAAATCAAAATTATTAGCCACAGAAATGGATTTCTGGAGACGTTCAGGAAGAATATCAAGACGAGAAAGAATAAGAAATGAAGTAATCAGAGACAAGATGAAATGTAAAAATTCAATTACTGATTTCATCGAGCACAAACAACTTAAATGGTATGGACACATCAGACGAATGGAACAGGAAAGGCTACCAAAATGCATAATCGACTGGGTACCAATTGGAAGAAGAAAAAGGGGACGACCACCTGATACATGGAAACAGGGAGTTCAGTCAGCAGTGAGGAAGAACAACATTCCTGAAGATTTATGGACAAATAGAGAAGAGTGGAGAACAATAATTAGTGACTTACTGTAATCTAGAATAGGTGCTGGAAAAATGTACTCACATTGTAAATCCAGAATAATAATAAAATTACGAGAAAATTTATAATTACCAACACAAATAAAAACAGTGAATAACATTAATAACTGACATTATTAATAAGAATAACAATAATAATAATAACAATAAAATGCATTAAGAATTACAATAATATTGATTAGTTTATCCATATTTGAAGCCTTGTGTAGTATCCTCAAAACAGAAGTGACAATGAAAGAAAATACTGAAATGGCCGTGCCAATAGCTGTTAAGAGAGAATAGCATTTCAATAGAGGAGTATGTGACTTGGGGGAGAGGGTGTTTACAAGAATGAGCTGCTAACATGTATATGGAAGATATATCTATTGTGAAGGAAGAGGACCATTAGCTGTCATTTGAAGTTTGAAAGGAATGTAATTTCTCTGTTGTTTGAGGAAGATCGTTCCTAAGTCGGGCTCCTCATTCAAAAAATAAATTTGAGAAGATAGCTAGCTGTGTGTATATAAAGCATTTTACGTTGTTGAGAACGAGTAGTACCGCTGTGCTGTTCAGATAGTAGAGCATAGGGTTGAAGAGAAATAAGAGGGACTGCAGTGATGGAGAAGACAATGGAGCAAACACGAAGTATGACATACACTTATTGGTAGGTAGCCATATGATGCTCGTTCGTAGGCAGAAGTGATGTGGTCAAAATAGCAAACGTCACTAATTTATCCCAAAGAGGCAATCAGCGCCAGTTCTAACTGTCGCGAGCTTTCGTACGAATGACCTTGAAGAATCGGAGCATTATAATTGAGATGAAGAGTGATAGTCATTTTACGAGTTTGTTTTCAAGCTCGAAAGAAAATACTTTTTTAAGATTCTTTAGTGAATGAAAATGGACACCGATGAGTGATATATATACCTCGATGCACATGAGGACTCAGAGTCTTTACGATGTAGTATGTGCCTGTAAACTACATCTGGTGGGTTTCTTATAGTTTCGATTGGTTCCTAATGTAGAACGCTGGGATACTACGAGTCGGCTAAAGCGCAGAAGTAGTTTTCATGAGAGTAACGTATCGTTGCTCGCGCTCGTGGAAATGAACGCGGCTATTAATTAGGCCGACGCCGGCGCCGCCGCGGTGCCCGGGCAGCGACTCGCTCGCTCCTCGCACCTTTGTTCCGCGCCGCGCCGCGCAGGGGCTTTGCAATTGATTGAGGGAGCCGGGTGGCGCTGGGGCGCAGGCGCCGGCCGGCCGCTGCGACGCCCAACTTGTAAACTCGCCTGCGCTCGCCGTTTTATTACCATAATGGGAGTTGCCAACTTATCTCACAAGTACATCTGGCTTTTCAAGTTCAAGGCAACACGCGCAACACAAACATTTGCTCCCTGTCTTCCTCTCGCGCGCTAGTGTGTGTGTGTGTGTGTGTGTGTGTGTGTGTGTGTGCGCGCGCGCCCACTGTTGTGTTGTATGACAGCAGATAAGAGCAGATGCGGACGCTCGAATAAATGGCCCACCGTGGCTACTGCCAACTTTCATCAAAGTGAGTAGTTTGAATTCAAATTTAGATCGATTTAAATATCAGCTGTACGCGATGAAGAAGAGAATACAAGGACATTCATACTGTACTAATTAAGATAACTGATGGCCTGAAATTGCTGTACACATACGCGAGGTCATAATAGTCACACCATCAGCTTTGGCAAATCATTTGATGGCGTTAACATCGACATGCTCCACAAAAAAATGCGACATCTAAAATTGTCTGTGGGAAGCAAAAGCCGTTCTCGAAGCATGTTCTCTCAGAACTGCCA
The DNA here is from genome assembly GCF_023864275.1 of Schistocerca cancellata. NCBI lineage: Eukaryota > Metazoa > Arthropoda > Insecta > Orthoptera > Acrididae > Schistocerca > Schistocerca cancellata. The sequence goes on from NC_064630.1 coordinate 33,315,173, forward strand.
TAGGGCTCAGTTCTAGGCCCGCTATTGTCCTCCATATACGTCAATGACATCTCATCGATTCTACCCTCGTGTAACTATGTCTACGCCGACGTCCTACAGGCTCATTTATTTATGCATCTTTTTCGACTAACAAGATTAAGGTCTTCAAGTTCGTTCTAAAGACAATCTTATTGAGTCACCATTGCAATCTGTACGGTACATATGTGGCGGCAATATGTGACAGTAATAATAATATGTAGTAAAGAATATACGGAATTTAAGAAACGTTAGCCGTATTAACATTAAGTTAAGCAATTTCCCCATTAAGTGTTTGTCAGATGTATGTAATGACATCTAACGGAAACGTCTGGCAGCGGTACAGAAGGAATCAATGTAGAGAAGAAGCTGAATGGTTACAGGAAATCTGACAAACGCTGAGAGGAAAGCCACAGTGATGGCAACAGTTAAAAATTTAATCTCCTCTTGAATGCAGAGTGTATTTGGATAAGACACAGGTTACAGGGTAATTTGTTTCAAAGTCATATGGCTGAAATAAGGAAGGAGATGCCAAGATGCTGGACATATCCATCTGGTATTGCAGTTACGAATGGCTCTGAGCACTATGGGACTTAACATCTGTGGTCATCAATTCCCTAGAACTTAGAACTACTTAAACCAAACTAACCTAAGGACATCACACACATCCATGCCCGAGGCAGGATTCGAACCTGCGACCGTAGCGGTCACGCGGTTCCAGACTGAAGCGTCTAGAACCGCACGGCCACACAGGCCGGCATTGCAATGATGATATCTTTACTGCCCTCATCCAGATGAATGACGATCTGCTTTCAAAGATCAAATCGATGCAAAACCTGCAACTTAAACGAAATGCTAAAAAGTCCCAACTAATTTTAGTATCCCATCAGAAATTAATTAGGCCCGAATTCGGTAAACAATTGCATCCTATTCTTCTCGACAATATCCCAATACCATATCAGAAAAAGGTGAAGAAATTGTGTGTAATTCTCGACGAGCACCCCAGCTGGACAGAAAATACCGTCGTTCCTAGCAAGCAAACTTCTCTTTGCCTATACAGGATGTAAACGATAACTGTTTACAACGTACCATAGTGGTATCGGGGAAGTTGAGGCTCAATACACCCTACTTTGTGTGCTGTTCTCGGGCACGGGATGAGATGGTTGCTGTTTGTAAGCAGCCAGAACCAACCCTGACTACCGTCAAATGAGTGGAAGCTGCTGCAAATGTGTGTGTTGGTGGGGCTACTGAGAGCCGTGTGCCAGAGATACCAAAGGCACCTCAAGTAATATCCCCTCCCGTGGATACCGTCTCTTCTGCAGCAAATGCCGGATCTGTCGCCAATTGTCCATTTGACTGCGGTTTGAACGTACGGCGAGTAATGGTACCCCTTATACCCCGTAGGGAAGTGGCCCAAGGGAAGGGAAGGAACACCATTAGCGCTCATGGTGTATACCGCGGGGTCTCATTCAACATTCTGAATAGGCTATCCAGGCAGCCTCTGAGGTAAAAGGCTGTGATTAACGGCAGTTTGTAGTACACGTTGGGACCAACGATACCAGCAGTTCCCTGTTGCCCAGGCATCACCTCAGCGAGTAACACAGAAGGCTCAGAATATCAGCCCTGCTCACGAAGTTTCGACGCAGCTCACAATCTGCAACATTATCGCCAGAACACATCATGGCCTCCTTCGTCTGAGTCGAGTGCAAGGCTTGAACCAGGTCACCGAGTATGGGTCAGGTGTGCACTACACATCAGAGGCTGCTACCCAGGTAGCTGACTGTGTGTGAGATGCACACAAGGATCTTTTAGATTACCGATTCTTCATATAATCCAAATAATGATAGCTGCAAGAGACCTGGAAACGTCAGCGTAAGATCGAAAGAAATGCCACGCACAGGGAGAGTATTAAAATCCTAGTGGTTTACTGCAGTAGCATTAGCAATAAAGTGCCAGAGGTTGAAGCGCTCTTAAAAGGCACTAAACATCACAGATACAGAACGTTAGTTAAAACCTGAAGTTGACAACAGTGAGATTTTTGGGGGAAATTTAAGTGTATATCGAAGGGATAGACTAATGGGTGATGGGAGTGGTGCATTTGTCGCAGCACACAGGAAACTTAAAGTCCACCGAGATACCAAATGAAGTTGCATGTGGGATTGGTTGGGCAAGGCTCACTATCAAGGACGGGCTTAAAATTGCAACTAGATCCCTCCATCGCCCACCAGACTCTCCTCCTGGTACAACTGAAAACTTTAGAAGAAACGTCAGTTCGCTCGCACGTAGTGCCCCGGTCATACTGCAATCACTGGAAGAGACTTTAATATCTAACAATCAATTGGCCCAGTTTCTGTTTTGTTAGTAGTGCGGGTGTGACAAGACATCCTGTCAGACGTTAGTAAATGTGATTGTTTGCGACTCCATTAAACGGCAGATTTAACGTAGGAAAGCCCGAAGGATAGTATTGTGACTTCAATAATCACCATACATCTTCAGTTCTTATGGTTGTCACGCAGTTCAAGAAAAATTGTATCAACTGCTTGATCCAGCGGCGGTTTCGGCGGTGCTCTGCAGTCAAGGGGGATTTCAACGTTTACAGAACAATGCTGAAATAGAGTCCTCAGCCTTTTGTATGTCGCTTCCTCGCCCCTTATGAAGCTGTAGAAAAGGTATTGGTGAAACATCCTGGCGCGCCGATTCTGATGCCAATTCCAAGGAAAATGTCACCAGTATACGTGCACGGAATCCTTTCACAATTTCCGTACGGCGGGCTCCCTTTGATGCACAGCGAAGTCACAACAATAGTTTAGTCTTTGTCTGTGGACAAAGAAGACACCTGGTGGATTGCTGATTCTACATTTAGTTTTACTCGACAGAGCTATTGTAGCAGACTCTGAAGAATTTTACGGTGCCAAATACATCAGTCGAAGAAAACCAAATACCTTTTTATTCATTAGGAGAAAAAGAAAAAAGTGTGAAATTTCAAGGTCGAAAAGATGTCCGCTCTATGAATTACGACCTTCTCATATTCCATGACATGCAACACAGCGCCATATGCAGTCACAGAATTATGAATGCTGCAGTTCAGGTGGTGTGCGTGCACGACAATGTGACAAACTGGACAGATCAGGACAGGCCAAGTTGAGGGTGGTTTTGGGGGAATCGCCAACTTTCACGTAGTCGTATACTGACCCAGAGTTACACTTTTCACAATCAACTCAAGGAAGTAGGTAACAAAACTCACTGTTCAACTTCAGTCATGTCAGTCTATATTAAAATAGAAACTGTGAAACTAAGCATTAAAGACATTAACATGTTCAGCTGTGAAGTTCTGTAAGCACATAAAGCGTCATCAGAGTTGAAGCAGCGTTTTTGAAGTGTATTCACTGTGACAAACTGCCTGTTGGCTTCTGTCTCGGCTTTTTCTGCCGACGTCTGATTGATGATTTTTCTGACGTTTCGGCAGCACGAGTGGCCGGCACTGTCGAAGCTTCACCCTCCACTGGTGGTGATGGCCTGGAATCGAGCTCGCGGTCGCAGATTGTATGTACCTGGACGCCAACGTCCAAGGGCTTTCCCGTAGCCATTTCCGGTGCGGTTCTCCTCCCGCTACCTGCAACGGTGCAACGGTCGCTCGCTGCAGCTCGAGAATCCAGAACCGCACCTGAAATGACCACGGAAAAGCCTTTGTACGCTGGCGTCCAGGTACATACAATCTGCGACCGCGAGCTCGATTCCAGGCCATCACCACCAGTGGAGGGTGAAGCTTCGACAGTGCCGGCCACTCGTGCTGCCGAAACGTCAGAAAAATCATCAATCAAACGTCGGCCGAAAAAGCCGAGACAGAAGCCAACAGGCAGTTTGTCAACAAGTGGCTACGGAAGTCTTAACAAGTTTGTATTCACCGTTTCTCCATTTCGAGGATCACTAACGTCATTTTTGTTGATATTCAACAGGATTTTTTCTCAAGAGTTCTGACTGCTAATTTTCAGTGTTAAACTAACATTACTGGAATATGAAAAAAGTTCTTGTCAAAATTTTGTAGCTATATTCCATAGCTCGTTGGATACCCTCTACTTAATAATGTGAGAATATGATCTCAGATCGCTGAACAACAAAGGTGGCATTTATATTCATGTTAATAATATAAAAAAGATGTACTTTGGACTGTTGGTGTTGAGTCTTTGAATATGAATAGCAGTTATCTGTCTGTCGGATTCTGAAATTCAGAATGGTATGAAGAGGGAGAATCTTCCCTCGTCGTGAGGAAGCAGTAGATGTAACCTAAAAATTCACAATATCCGGTCCTCCTTGTGGTAATTTAAATCTATTTAATTATTTTCAATCATTTATGATGATAATGGAGGTGAAGACGTCACAGACATGACATATTAATCTTCTACACAATTTAGAGAAATGCGTATTAACATTTGAGTGACAGCAAGGTCTTGCAGTTTGGTCTACACCTTTTAACACGTGTTTGTCTGGAGAGTAGCCTTGTACGGTAAACAACAACTGTTGACAGTCACTCCTACAAACGGTTAAGAAGTAAGCTCTAACTTCAGATTAGCACCACAGCTGCGTGCAAAATACTGTCACCATATGCAGGAAAATTTCCTCTTGCCTCTGCGTCCTTCAGAATTTGGGGAAAAATTTACACAGATATATGAACCATGAAATTTACACAGATATATGAACCATGAACCATGGACCTTGCTGTTGGTGGGGAGGCTTGCGTGCCTCAACGATACAGATAGCTGTACCGTAGGTGCAACCACAACGGAGGGGTATCTGTTGAGAGGCCAGACAAACGTGTGGTTCCTGAAGAGGGGCAGCAGCCTTTTCAGTAGTTGCAGGGGCAACGGTCTGGATGATTGACTGATCTGGCCCTAACCAAAATGGTCTTGCTGTTCTGGTACTGCGAACGGCTGAAAGCAAGGGGAAACTAAAGCCGTAATTTTTCCCGAGGGCATGCAGCTTTACTGTATGGTTAAATGATGATGGCGTCCTCTTGGGTGAAATATTCCGGAGGTAAAATAGTCCCCCACTCGGATCTCCGGCTGTGGACTACTCAAGAGGACGTCGTTATCAGGGGAAAGACAACTGGCATTCTACGGATCGGAGCGTGGAATGTCAGATCCCTTAATCGGGCAGGTAGGTTAGAAAATTTAAAAAGGGAAATGGATAGGTTAAAGTTAGATATAGTGGGAATTAGTGAAGTTCGCTGGCAAGAGGAACAAGACTTTTGTTCGGGTGAATACAGGGTTATAAATACAAAATCAAATAGGGGTAATGCAGGAGTAGGTTTAATAATGAATAAAAAAATAGGAGTACGGGTAAGCTACTACAAACAGCATGTTGTTGTTGTGGTCTTCAGTCCTGAGACTGGTTTGATGCAGCTCTCCATGCTACTCTATCCTGTGCAAGCTTCTTCATCTCCCAGTACCTACTGCAACCTACATCCTTCTGAATCTGCTTAGTGTATTCATCTCTTGGTCTCCCTCTACGATTTTTACCCTCCACGCTGCCCTCCAATACTAAATTGGTGATCCCACGGTGTCTCATAACATGTCCTACCAAACGATCCCTTCTTCTAGTCAAGTTGTGCCACGAGCTCCTCTTCTCCCCAATTCTGTTCAATACCTCCTCATTAGTTATGTGATCTACCTATCTAATCTTCAGCATTCTTCTGTAGCACCACATTTCGAAAGCTTCTATTCTCTTCTTGTCTAAACTATTTATCGTCCACGTTTCACTTCCATACATGGCTACACTCCATACAAATACTTTCAGAAACGACTTCCTGACATTTAAATCTATACTCGATGTTAACAAATTTTTCTTCTTCAGAAACGCTTTCCTTCCCATTGCCAGTCTACATTTTATATCCTCTCTACTTCGACCATCATCAGTTATTTTGCTCCCCAAATAGAAAAACTCCTTTACTACTTTAAGTGTCTCATTTCGTAATCTAATTCCCTCAGCATCACCCGACTTAATTCGACTACATTCCATTATCCTCGTTTTCCTTTTGTTGATGTTCATCTTATACCTTCTTTTCAAGACACTGTCCATTCCGTTCAACTGCTCTTCCAAGTCCTTTGCTGTCTCTGACAGAATTACAATGTCATCGGCGAACGTCAAAGTTTTTATTTCTTCTCCATGCATTTTAATACCTACTCTGAATTTTTCTTTTGTTTCCTTTCTTGCTTGCTCAATATACAGGTTGAATAACATCGGGGATAGGCTACAACCCTGTCTCACTCCCTTCCCAACCACTGCTTCCCTTTCATGCCCCTCGACTCTTATAACTGCCATCTGGTTTCTGTACAAATTGTAAATAGCCTTTCGCTCCCTGTATTTTACCCCTGCCACCTTCAGAATTTGAAAGAGAGTATTCCAGTTAACATTGTCAAAAGCTTTCTCTAAGTCTACAAATGCTAGAAACGTAGGTTTGTCTTTCCTTAATCTTTCTTCTAAGATAAGTCGTAGGGTCAGTATTGCCTCACGTGTTCCAACATTTCTACGGAATCCAAATTGATCTTCCCCGAGGTTGGCTTCTATCAGTTTTTCCATTCGTCTGTAAAGAATTCGTGTTAGTATTTTACAGCTGTGGCTTATTAAACTGATTGTTCGGTAATTTTCACATCTGTCAACACCTGCTTTCTTTGGGATTGGAATTATTATATTCTTCTTGAAGTCTGAAGGTATTTCGCTTGTCTCATACGTCTTGCTCACCAGATGGTAGAGTTTTGTCAGGACTGGCTCTCCCAAGGCTGTCAGTAGTTCTACTGGAATGTTGTCTACTCCGGGGGCCTTGTTTCGACTCAGGTCTTTCAGTGCTCTGTCAAACTCTTTACGCAGTATCATATCTCTCATTTCATCTTCATCTACATCCTCTTCCATTTCCATAATATTGTCCTCAAGTACATCGTCCTTGTATACAGCTTCTATATACTCCTTCCACCTTTCTGCTTTCCCTTCTTTGATTAGAACTGGGTTTCCATCAAAGCTCTTGATATTCATGCAAGTGGTTCTCCTTTCTCCAAAGGTATCTTTAATTTTCCTGTAGGCAGTATCTATCTGACCCCTAGTGAGATAAGCCTCTACATCCTTACATTTGTTCTCTAGCCATGCCTGCTTAGTCATTTTGCACTTCCTGTCGCTATCATTTTTGAGACGTTTGTATTCCTTTTTGCCTGCTTCATTTACTGCATTTTTATATTTTCTCCTTTCATCAATTAAATTCAATATTTCTTCTGTTACCCAAGGGTTCCTACCAGCCTTCGTCTTTGTACCTATTCGATCCTCCGCTGCCTTCACTATTTCATCCCTCAAAGCTACCCATTCCTCTTCTACTGTATCGCCGACTAAATTTTTGATGTGTAGAATACTGTCTGTAGCACTGAAAATGGCCGAGTGAGCAAGTATCACACTATGAATCCAAAGACGACCACTCTTCAGTCGGCTCTAGCATATTTTCTCACTTCTCGCGTCTTCTACCTCTCGCAAAGATTTTATAATGCGAAGAGCACCAAATTGCAGCGTTGTTCGGATACCGTATTAAACAATATGTCCTGCTATAACCGGTTGGGTAGTTCGACTCAAATGTCGGAGGAAGGCGAGGACAAGCCACCCCTTAATAGGATAATGTCTAGTATAGCACTGACGTGTTCAAACTAACCTTCGGTGAGTACATCCTTATCTTTTTTGTCACTCAGATTATAGTAAATATTTAAACGAAGATAAAATACTTCTGATCTAGACTTTTGGACGTAGATACGTACTAAACGACGAAATCGGCAATACAAGTGTCCTAGCGATGTGAAAGTCGTTACAAATCTTATGATAACTACACAGTTAAAACTGCCAACTAAGTGCCACCGATTTGTGTAAACGGAAGAATGTGATTGACTTCAACTACATAAAAACAAGTTGGATTTTTACAACTTTTTCTTGATCTAAATCCCGAAATGCACTAATTATTTCACAGCGAAGGGCACGTTGTGCTTAAGTCATTGATTTTCTTTGATGTTGTGCTTGCGGAGTGTGCACGAGGAGAAGCAAATTCCGAAACATTCTAGTTCTGTCCCTACAACCACAATAACACTTCTATGAGGGAGAAGGTCGTTTCTCAACATTTCATCACAAGATGCCAAGAGTGGATTCTCATGGAAAGTACTGGTTCACTATACACGCTTACAGCTACGTGTGTACTCCTCAAACCACCTCGTAGTGTGTGGCAGAGGGTACTTTGTGTACCAGTGTCGCCTCCCCCTCCCACGTGTTCGTGTCTTATACACGTTAGAGGGGATAATTATTATTTTGGCTGACTCTTCTGGGAACGTACACTCTCGAAATTCTAACAGTGAACCGTATGGATAGGTGTCAGTTTGTGGATCGGTCCAAAATGTCCGTTCAGTGTCTGATGTCAGTGAGACCCGAAAAACGTCTCGCACACGGGCGTCACTAAAGGCGCTCCTTCCCACCGGCTGACCGGTTCCAGGGAAGGCCGCTGTGGAGATCGCCACGGCTCTTCCGACTGTTTTAGGCCACCGCCGACCAGTCTACGGGCACTGCCACAGAGATAAACACTTAGGCCGACACTGTGCTATCTTTAAATAGGTTCGTTCGAGATACAGTAGCAACCGTTGGAACAACGCGAATGCGTTCTACGCAGGCATTATCTCAGTTCCCGTAGTTTGTGACTGGATGAATGCTGTTCGAGGGGTGGCCAATGGACGGTTGCGACTAGTGTCGACTGATCAATGGACATTCTTCTGACTGGATCCAAAGCGTTTAATAACACTTCTCCAACGAGATGAGCGCGTGCAAGCGCTTAGCCTTTTGTGTTCAGTCTCGTATAGTAGCATTCCCGTTGAAGAACGTACGTTCTGTGTTCCAGCTAGCCTTTTAAAGGAAAGGTGCATCTCAACCTTGTGAAAATTTAATACATCCTAGTGTAATTTTATTCGCTTCCTGGATTTTTTTCTGCAGAAATGTGGTGCATATATAAGACTGGCGTGACGAAAGCAAAAGGATCTCACTACCGTCTGTTGACTCGCTATCAAAATGAATAAATTTTCTCTCTTCCATACAAGGATCCGATCACAAGACCCTATGAAAAAAGTTGAAATGATCGTATGGCATTCATTGGCCGGGATATCCCCTTTGGGGTTCGGCCGCCGTATTGCAAGTCTTTTTAGCTGACGCCACTTAGGCGACTAGCGTGTCAATGATGATGGACACACAACACACAGTCCCCTGCCAGGAATCAAACCCGGGCGCCCCTGCTAGTAGGCGGTAACGCTACCGCTGCGCTACGGAAGCGGACCAAGACCCGATAATTGGGGATCATATATTATATTCGTTGCTATACATGACATGCACACATTAACTTGGACTGCACTTTAAAGGGGAGGTCTCATACGTACTTTGAAGGGGAGGTCTCATAGGTAGAAATAAGCATGCTATGCTGTTACACATATACTGTATTAATGAAATTAAGCTGCATACCACATTCATAACCAGTGGACACATTGCAGCCACTCCCTATCAACTAAACCAACCATAATTTTTCTTCAAATCAGATGATTTCCAGCATTTGTCATGTTTGGGCATTTAATGAATTGTAGTTTATTAACATTGGTACTAATTATCTGCAATGTATTGTCAGTCAGCAACAAATTTTGTGTTACCGAAATCAATGAGTTAAGCTTATCAAATTTGTCTCTTATGCATTTAATCAAAATATGTAAAAGAAAACAGGATGTTAATGAGGAAAGAGAAGTCAGGAATAATTAAGAACTTCTTTAGTTAACATTTTGTATCACTGTTTCTCCTAAAAGTGCCGACCACGTATGTGAAGCAAAACGCTTGACACGTATTTTTTCATATTTAGTACGATGCGTTTCGAGAATTTCTCATTGTCATAATCAAATATTTACATTAGTATTTTGTGAATTTTATCCATAGTGGATGCTGTCGAACTCCGTGACTGTTCCTTTATGAGGTGTAGAAAATTATCTGCTACCAGTCACAATAAAAGATTATTTATTTTCACACGACCGGTTTCGGGCTTGCGCCCATCTTCGGGTGTTTATACATTCATGTACATGTTTGTACTTTTGGAGATCAATAAAGATGAAGCGCCATTATTACAGTTATGCTGTGGTGACAGTTTTGCCACTTAGTTACACACTTATGGTCATTTTCACGTCCATATTTCAGTTTTACCAAGCATAACTTCATATTACACTATTATGATGTGCACTCGTGAAATACACTATGTTTACATACAAACATAGTATTTTGTGTGTTGTGATGCCTGTCTTGCACTGTAGTCATCTTTTTGAGCTTATAAACTGCTGTCTCTCCTCCATTATGCAGGAAACCACACATACGCAAAACATCAGTCATACTGCATATGAAATTTCACACTGTGTATGTATGTGTGTGTGTGTGTGTGGTTTCTGCGTAATGTGCGTAGTGCTAAGGATGAAAAAATACGTACTGAGTACACTGTTTCATTGTTTGAATGAGAAACATTTGAGCACGGCAAAGAGAGCAAAGATGCAACTAGCGTTAATGTGGTCAAATAACGAAATACGCGAAATATGCGTTCCAGTAAACCCAAAGGATTGCGACGGTCGAAACTGTCACGAAGCTGATCATGCGCAGAAGAGAGAGTTTCAAAACGGCTTCACTCGGCTGTGGTACCTTTACTCAAACAAACTTACGTCTAAAGGTAGAAAAGACCCTCGATGGGAAACCCAACCGCAGACCACCTCCACACACCGGTAGGCAGGCCTGACTGACCATTCGCACCGACCACCTCCTTTCAGAGAGGAATCGTCATGTGGAAATGGCAGCCACGCATTTCAACCAATGGGAGCACAACTTTTAGCACAGAAATCACAGCTGATTCTAAATCAACAGAGACATTTTTAGGATTCCACTCTGATACACGATCGATGACATTGCTGAAAGGCAGGTATATTTGTCTTTTCTTTTGTTTGGTAAGAATGCAAATGCCACGGTATAAACATTTGTTCCACACAAAGTCTGCATGACTAGAGTATATTTAAGAAAACTGCCTGCTACAGCATTTCGAGGTCCAGTCCATAAAAATAGTCTTCTTTACTCTTTAGGGCGAACTACTGCAATACAGCGAGCGCCACTACTGCCAGCTAAATAAAAGATTCAGACTACGGAAGGCACTAACTACTGATAGGCATAGTTAGCAAATGAAAGATTTTGATAGAGAACAAACAATGTATTTACCTTAATAATGTTGAAAAATCATAATATACATAGCAGTTCATAATATCCAGTATTACAAATTTCAAAACTCCGCCATCTCTGTCCCCACATCCACCACTGCTGGCGGCTCACCTCCAACTGCGCAACGCTACGCGCTGTTCACATCCAGCTGCCGCTACCTAACACTACAATGGCAGACAACAATGCAAACTAGCCACAGACTGCACACAGCACAGCCAGTGATTTTCATATAGAGCGCTACGTAACGTTGCCAATAAGAAAACATAAACAGCCTACTTACACTGTTTTACCACTAAAAACAATTCTCCTGTTTCCAAAATTTCGTCACTTAAGAGAATACTGTTACCGTCATTCATAGCACCCTGTACCCCTGCTTGAAGATAAATTCCTTGTCGTGATTCTGGTTCTTTCTGATTTCCTTGTGATTTTTCCCGTCGGTTGCATAACGTCCTCTTCATTGTTTGCTGCTCTACCATTTCAGTAATAAAATCATACCGCGATTGTGAGTTACACTGAAGAGTTCAGGATAGATTTTAGGAGTCGAAGTCTCTTCCTCTTGTGATCTCTCCTTTGCCTGACTCGTCTTTTGAACTTCTAAGCGAGCGTCATCCGGTGCTTCACACCGATGCTCGTTTGAACTAACCATCTTACAGTCTCTGGTCTTAAACATTACTCGGCCATGTTTTGAGAGCGCCAACTCACAATCCCATCTGCTATGGTTCTCTTTATAATGCACATTTTTTATTTTATTTATTTTATTAACAGTACAGACTAATCCACCGCCTTGAAATGTAAGGTGGGTCGGATGCTTCTGAATAATGATCATGTAACCCTAGTAGTGGTCACATGGCCTACCGTGGATGGTTGTTGACACATCCATATCGAAACTACAAGCACAGATATACATACGGCGTACAAACCGAACCCTACGAAAGCTAAAGTCAAACAGACAGTGGCTGCACAGGCAGTCAGCCACGGGTGGACGAGGACCGCGCCTCACAGGGAGCGTCTGGGGACGCAGGTACATCGTGTCCTTCAGCAGGTAGCTTACAGGAACATTGGGCGGACGTTTCACAGATTTTTGTTTGCGTGCAAATTTCACTCGGTGCACTTCGCATATGTTGTTGTTGTTGTTGTTGTTGTGGTCTTCAGTCCTGAGACTGGTTTGATGCAGCTCTCCATGCTACTCTATCCTGTGCAAGCTTCTTCATCTCCCAGTACCTACTGCAACCTACATCCTTCTGAATCTGCTTAGTGTATCCATCTCTTGTCTCCCTCTACGATTTTTACCCTCCACGCTGCCCTCCAATACTAAATTGGTGATCCCTTGATGTCTCAGTACATGTCCTACCAACCGATCCCTTCTTCTAGTCAAGTTGTGCCACAAGCTCCTCTGCTCCCCAATTCTGTTCAATACCTCCTCATTAGTTATGTGATCTACCTATCTAATCTGCAGGATTCTACTGTAGCACCACATTTCGAAAGCTTCTATTCTCTTCTTGTCTAAACTATTTATCGTCCACGTTTCACTTCCATACATGGCTACACTCCATACAAATACTTTCAGAAACGACTTCCTGACATTTAAATCTATACTCGATGTTAACAAATTTTTCTTCTTCAGAAACGCTTTCCTTCCCATTGCCAGTCTACATTTTATATCCTCTCTACTTCGACCATCATCAGTTATTTTGCTCCCCAAATCGCAAAACTTCTTTACTACTTTAAGTATCTCATTTCGTAATCTAATTCCCTCAGCATCACCCGACTTAATTCGACTACATTCCATTATCCTCGTTGATGTTCATCTTATACCCTCCTTTCAAGACACTGTCCATTCCGTTCAGCTGCACTTCCAAGCCCATTGCTGTCTCTAACAGAATTACAATGTCATCGGCGAACGTCAAAGTTTTTATTTCTTCTCCATGGATTTTAATACCTACTCTGAATTTTTCTTTTGTTTCCTTTATTGCTTGCTCAATATACAGATTGAATAACATCGGGGATAGGCTACAACCCTGTCTCACTCCATTCCCAACCACTGCTTCCCTTTCATGCCCCTCGACTCTTATAACTGCCATCTGGTTTCTGTACAAATTGTAAATAGCCTTTCGCTCCCTATATTTTACCCCTGCCACCTTCAGAATTTGAAAAAGAGTATTCCAGTCAACATTGTCAAAAGCTTTCTCTAAGTCTACAAATGCTAGAAACGTAGGTTTGCCATTCCTTAATCTTTCTTCTAAGGTAAGTCGTAGGGTCAGTATTGCCTCACAACCTCTGGTTCTTTCAGTTTATCCAGGTCTCAGCTCCTTAAATTCCCACCTTTTTGCAGTTTCTTCAGTTTTAATCCACAGTTCATAACCAATAGATTGTGGTCAGGGTCCACATCTGCCCCTGGAAATGTCTTGCAATTTAAAACCTGGTTCCTAAATCTCTGTCTTAGCATTATATAACCTATCTGATACCTGTCAGTATCTCCAGGCTTCTTCCATGTATACAGCCTTCGTTCATGATTCTTGAACCAAGTGTTAGCTATGATTAAGTTATGCTCTGTGCAAAACTCTACCAGGCGGCTTCCTCTTTCATTCCTTAGCCCCAATCCATATTCACCTACTATGTTTCCTTCTCTCCCTATTCCTACTGACGAATTCCAGTCACCCATGACTATTAAATTTTCGTGTCTCTTCACTACTTGAATAATTTCTTTTATCTCATCATTCATTTCATGAATTTCTTCCTTATCTGCAGAGCTAGTTGGCATATAAACTTGTACTACTGTAGTAGGCGTGGGCTTTGTGTCTATCTTGGCCACAATAATGCGTGACAGGAATCAGAGTTGTAGTTGAAGTCAATCACATTCTTCCGTTTACACAAATCGGTGGCACTTAATTGGCAGTTTTAACTGTGTAGTTATCATAAGATTTGTAACGACTTTCACATCGCTAGGACACTTGTATTGCCGATTTCGTCGTTTAGTACGTATCTACGTCCAAAATTCTAGATCAGAAGTATTTTATCGTCGTTTAAATATTTACTATAATCTGAGTGACAAAAAAGATAAGGATGTACTCACCGAAGGTTAGTTTGAACACGTCAGTGCTATACTAGACATTATCCTATTAAGGGGTGGCTTGTCCTCGCCTTCCTCCGACATTTGAGTCGAACTACCCAACCGGTTATAGCAGGACATATTGTTTAATATGGTATCCGAACAACGCTGCAATTTGGTGCTCTTCGCATTATAAAATCTTTGCGAGAGGTAGAAGACGCGAGAAGTGAGAAAATATGCTAGAGCCGACTGAAGAGTGGTCGTCTTTGGATTCATAGTGTGATACTTGCTCACTCGGCCATTTTCAGTGCTACAGACAGTATTCTACACATCAAAAATTTAGTCGGCGATACAGTAGAAGAGGAATGGGTAGCTTTGAGGGATGAAATAGTGAAGGCAGCAGAGGTAGAAGACGCGAGAAGTGAGAAAATATGCTAGAGCCGACTGAAGAGTGGTCGTCTTCGGATTCATAGTGTGATACTTGCTCACTCGGCCATTTTCAGTGCTACAGACAGTATTCTACACATCAAAAATTTAGTCGGCGATTGGAACAACTGCACCAGACAATATTGGTCACTGTCTCAAAACCAACGCATGTGTTTTTCATTTAAGCCGTTGCAGCCAGGTGTCAGCCAGAGTTCTTTTCGGTAATATACAAGTGCATAGGCGTATAACTCTGTCTCTGAAAGAAAACAGTTGTGTACCTTTGTCAGCTTGTTGTATTCGAGGTCTTTATTTTCTTCGTGTAGTACTACGTCCGCTTGGATAAAGTTGCACATTTACCAAATATTATTATTATTATTCTGGATTTACAATGTGAGTACATTTTTCCAGCACCTATTCTAGATTACAGTAAGTCACTAATTATTGTTCTCCACTCTTCTCTATTTGTCCATAAATCTTCAGGAATGTTGTTCTCCCTCATTGCTGACTGAACTTCCTGTTTCCATGTATCAGGTGGTCGTCCCCTTTTTCTTCTTCCAATTGGTACCCAGTCGATTATGCATTTTGGTAGCCTTTCCTGTTCCATTCGTCTGATGTGTCCATACCATTTAAGTTGTTTGTGCTCGATGAAATCAATAATTGAATTTTTACATTTCATCTTGTCTCTGATTACTTCATTTCTTATTCTTTCTCGTCTTGATATTCTTGCTGAACGTCTCCAGAAATCCATTTCTGTGGCTAATAATTTTGATTTCAGTTGCCATTTTGTTGTCCACACTTCTGAACCATATGTAATAATGCTCCTAACTATTGTTTTAAAAATCCTTATTTTGTTATCAGTTGTTATGTGTTTGTCCCAGAGAATTCCATTTAATAAAGAGATTGTCGTCTTTCCAGAATTTATTCTTGATCTAATTTCTTTGTCCTGTTTCCCATCATTTGTAATTTTCACACCTAAATATTTATATTCCTCAGTAGCTGTTATTGTTCCCATCCCTTCTTCTAATATTAAGTCTCCATTCACTCCACCAATTACCATGTACTTTGTTTTATTCATGTTTACATTTAGACCTGATTTTTTATATTCTTGAATCAATTTTCTGGTCATATACTCTATGTCCTCATAGTCTTGGGCTATAATCAGTTGGTCATCTGCAAATTGTAACGAGTATATTGTTCTATCATTTATTGGTATTCCCATAGCGTGACATTTTTTCTTCCAATTCTGTAAAGTTACATTTAAAATAAACGTGTAAATATACATTCAAGTGAATAACTATATTTTAATACTGCATTAAAACAGTACTTAAACGATGTCATAGCTAAGAAACGGCTCAAACCTACGCTTTAATTATCATTTTAAAGTTCCACTTTCAGAAAAGATCAAATGTATGGGAGTAATATTAAAGCCATATTACACAACATAACCCCAACACATCAGGCTGGGTTCAGAAGCAAGCAGAGCTGCTGTGAGGACGTCCTAGCCTTGACATCCTACACTGAGGCTGGATTCCAAAAGAAACTAAAGACATCAGTGGCCGTTGTTGATCTGTCAGCGGCATATGATACTGTGTGGCTAGATGGACTCCTGTTGAAGTTAAAAAAGCATGTACCAAGTAAGAAACTGACGACACTTGTGGGAAATATGTTAACCAACCGCTACTTCAAGGTTAGCATTGGACAAAAACAGTGAAAGTCATTTAACTTGAAAACAGGGCTCCCTCAAGGGCCCGTCCTAGCACCCCTACTTTTCAGTCGGTACACCAGTGACGTGCCAAGCACTGCTAGCGCAGAGTTTTGCTATGCCGACGACCTTGCCATAGCCGTACAAACCAGCACACTTGGCGAAGGAGAAGCAATATTATCTAGAGAGAAATTCTCAGCACATACTACAAAGCATGGAGATTCAATCCAAATGTAGTATAGAACTAAATAGCGAGTTGTTCATTTCGTTTCGTTTTACTGATGGAAAGGCCATTTTTAAAGCTTCTCGGCGGAATGGGGTAGATAAATGCAGATATATTTGCTGAATGGGGACAACTGGCGTGCTTGGCAGTGACTGGTTACCTAGATAGTTTGTAAACTGCTATGGCAACTCACTCTTTTAGTGGCAAAAGTCAATGATTGGTGGCAGAAAATCCTCCAATTCTGTGTCCTAGACAGAACTGTACAACAGTTTCTTACGCATTAATTCATATAAATAAGATTTTTAAACACTTCTCCTTAGATATCTGCGCCTCTCTTCTTACGAGCTTACTGACGTTCATAGTGAAGTCACGCTCTCTTTACTCACAATTACAAAAGGTGGTGGTAACCTGACTTCAGCGTGCTGATAAAATCGATACAGCTGATTTACAGACACCACTCACAGAAACGAACTGAGTCTCGTAAAACCGATGTTTTGAGTGAGCTATCAAATTCTGTTCATAGCTAATACGTAACCATGGGAGAGAATATCGATTTCCTTAATTCGATTTTCGTGTTCCGCATCTTGCGTCGCGTTGAATGGAATCACATAGCTGCGACAAGGCAGTAATCGAGGAGTGAATTACATCGGAGGCCTACTGGAGTGTAAATTCAGGTATGTCATTACCGAACACCATTCGCAGAAAACCACAGATGATGGGAAAACAGATTGCTGTAGAAAACTCGGTTCACGCCCAAGAAGTAAACGCGATAGCGAATATCAATTTTCGAAATTCAATTTTCGTGTTGTGCTCCTCGCATTGCAGTGAACCAAGTCATCTGGTTACGACAAGATTATAATGGAGGAATAAATGATAGTGGTAACCTACTGCAGTAATGTCGTAGAAAAATTACGGAAGAACAGCTAGATCTAAGAGTGAATTCAGGGTTTTACTCTCGTTTTATGCAAGAGTTTTTCCATGTTTGGGTAATATAAGCAGGCTTCAATGTGCTGACGATATGAAGCAGATGATTCACAGACATCGTTCGCAGAAAATCACTGATCCTCTGAAAAGCAGTATTTGGGCTATGTTGTGTACATAGTTCCGCGTAGTCAGCGCGTAGACAACTTTCCCACTAGAGCGCGCCCCGCTAAGCACAACAGCGCAGGCGCAGCGCTCGTCCGTCTCCGCACTAGGAGATGGCGCTGTCTTAGAGTCGGAGCAAATTCTGCTTCTGCCGATCCGCGTATTAATATGTAACGCAGCCAATGAGATTGCTACTAACGTAGAACCTTTTCTCCTCGCGGATCACACTCGCGCAGTGATACCTGAACGCGCGAGGTATTATAACGAGTGTACAGACCTCCGATTAGTCTGTACCAGTCTATAGTCTAGTTTCAGTCTGCGCCTAATAAGATTATCATATTCCTGTACATAGCGATGAAAATAAATGTATAGACACTTTGTCAAGTATCAGAGATATGTGAGAATAAGATTAACGTACCAAGACCAAATTAACTTCAGATTGTCAATTGTAAGTAGCATCCAGAACCAAGTTAAGTTATTTCTATGCTTTCTATTATTTTAATAAATGTGCGTGAAAATTAATCAAGTTCTGTTTAAAGTTGGTCAGCGTCAATCTTCTACTCTAAACGTGCAAGTGGCATTTCTATCGTCTGACCTAACGGCAGAAGATAAACACGCCACGATAAGACCACGAGACATATTGCTGACACTCGCCTACTTCGTTAGAGCGACAAGTCAAATAATCTGATGGTGTGTGTACCGAAGGTCTTACAGTACGCACACAACAGGCTAGCAAATCCGATTTAGGACTGACACGTGACGTAGATAGCGAATATCGATTTGCGAAATTGGAATTTGGTCTCCCGCAAGCTGTGTCGCATATAAACGCAGTGAATGAAGTCACCTACGCAGTAATCGTGGAATGCATCGTATTGACAGCTACTGGAGTGGTGTGAGAGATGGCGCGGAAATCGGGAAGTGTGCACAGCGCGGCACGGCACGGCACGGCAGCCTGCCGGCTATCGGCCGCCGCCGCCGCGCTGCGCTTCTGGAGGCGGCCGCGCCAAGGCTGCGCCGCTATCTGCGCCTACGTGACAAATGGTGACGCCGCGCCCGCCGGAACAATAGCCGCCGCCGAGTGACCGCTCTGCGTCAGCTGCCTGCCGGCCGCGCAGCGCACCGTCTGCTGCGCACCACGCAGGCCGGCCCGCGACTCCCGCAGTCTGTCCGCGTCCCACTTCTCACAACGCTAAAACTCAACATCCCAATGTCACGTCTGTGCGAGTTTGTTTCAGAAAGTGTTCCTCAGATATATAACCGTCTTTGCACTTAACTAATGGAAGGAAGAATAAAGAAAGAACACGATACTTTCGCCTCTGTCGACCAGAACAAAGCCTTCGAAGAAATAATTCGGAATAATATACTCGCAATCGGAGGTGACTGACACTGAAATACAGTGACAGATGAGTAACCTGCAACATGTAAAAAAACCAAGTGGGAGTTGTAGAAAATGAAGCGAGGTTAGATGGTGGTACGCATAAGCCCCGGCTTTTGTTAAGCTTTTAAGCGATGAGGTAGACGAGGAACAACTAGGGCCTGTTCTACGTTAACGACGTGAATATAAGGAAGACTACGAAGATATACCAGCCTATGCCGTTCTCATTTCTATATCGTATGTCCTGAGCCCAAGAGCCAACGGTAAAACAATGCTACAAGCGGAGCGAATGAGGCAAAGCCGTACCAGTCTGCTCGCGCGTCGCTCCTACTCAATCGTCTTGAGAGGAGCAAGTGTGAACGAACGTTAGTCCCTTTAACTAAGAATTTTTATTTCGACATAAGAGTGTCTTAGAAAGAAGACTGAGCGATTAAGAACACTCAGCACTTAGTTGCTACCACTATTGCCAAATAATAAGGCTATTCACTGACTGTTTTGCTTCTTTAAGCACGTTTAAGGTTAATCTCGCAAAAAAACTGATTACAAGTGATTATTAAGAAACCAATGAAAATACTCAAATGAGTCTATTTCTATTTGAAATATGTAGTCCGGCTTTCAGCGCAATATGTACCGAGTAAATACGACGGCGAGTCCGGCTTCTCTAGTTTTAGACCTGGCAGCCCTCGTTACAAAGAGTGTGAGGCGGGTTGTAGTTCATCTTAACTGTTGTTTCCGCTTCGCGCTGCAGAAGCGAAGAGTATAGGGAAAGAAAAAAAATTACAATAGGACTGACAATGCAAGGAGACCACAGAACATCATTAAGTTTCACGTATGATGCATCCCTTCCGTCCGAAAGCAACGAAGATTTACAAGAAGTGTGAATGCAACAGACGACACAACTACCACAGAATATGGCTTCAGCACAAAGAAAGATGAGACGAACCTGGCGAAATGAAGCAGAAAAGAGAACAACAACATGCTCAAAGCATTTTGAACAACACAGCACTACAGGTTATGGAAATACGTCCTATCCAGGAAACAAGAAAGACTACTTAAGAAAGACATCGGAAGTAGATTGATGCAGGCGAAGAATGTTTTTCTCGACATAAAACGATTTTATGACCGTATAGAATGTTACAGCATCGAGAAAAAATTTCCTAAACGTGTGCGTCTGGAGTACAGTATAGTATCGATGTGAAACGTGAACAGTGGCGAGGCCATAGAAAAGTACATGTGGTGGTACGAAAATATGTCAATAATTAAGTTCGTGAGATGTCTGCTAACACATCTAGGGTTAGTTAATACGGAACAGGGAGAGATAGTAGAAGGAAAGTATTTTAGGAACACCAAAAGTGAGAATATGTGAATATGTAAATAGCTTATCGAGAAGGTCGGATGTCGTAGGTGTCCATGAGATGAAAAGACTAGCAGAAGAGGTGTAGGACGGCATCTAAGCAGTCATGAGACTAATGATATTACAAAAAAAAAATGTTCAAATGTGTGTGAAATCTTATGGGACTTAACTGCTAAGGTCATCAGTCCTTAGTCCTTAAGCTTACATACTACTTAACCTAAATTATCCTAAGGACAAACACACACACCCATGCCCGAGGGAGGATTCGAACCTCCGCCGGGACCAGCCGCACAGCCCATGACTAGCGCCCTAGACCGCTCGGCTAATCCCCCGCGGCAATGATATTACAAAAAAGTTAATTCACATAAAGTAAATTCATATCAAAGAATCTTACGATTTTCCCCTTGAAACGATTTGCGAAGTAATGAAATAATTACACACCAATTCATTCAAACTAGTAAGTAGTTGAGAGAAGATAGAAAATGGACTGTAATTCATTGGAATAATCTTAAGGAACTGTACCTTATCGATGATGGAAATGAGATACAAAACTGTTGCGCGACCAATTCTCGAAAATTATTCGCCACCATGGGACCGCCGTGAAAGTGGATTAACGAAGGGGACGGTGTAAATTCAGTAGAAAAACGGTAGGATTAGTTAACGGTTTGTTTAGAGGGTGCGACAGCGTCACATAAATGTTCAACAACCCTCACTGAAGAGAAGCGCATCACATGAAAGCAAACTGCTAGAATCCGAAAATATATCTCCAAACACGGTTCAAATAACGTGACTTCCTCCAAAATGCATCGTTCTTGATGACCGTGACGCTAAAATTTGAGAAAATAGCCAGGGGCCGATTCGGCAGTTCTACTTTTTTTTTTTTTTTTTTTTCCTAATGTTACATGCGTGGTCGAGGAGGGGATAAGAAACTGGTAATTTTATGTAGCCTCCGCCAGACACCGTCCTGTGGATTACGGAGTGCAAATGAAGTTGTAGATCGACGATGCATCGGTCGAACATCGCTTTAGCATCGTTAAGATATGCAGGGGATTGCTGGGACAATATTGTAGGATGTTCCTCGGTATCGAACGAACCTAAAGGCAAGTAACTTAATGCATCGCAGTGCGAGGAGAGGATAAAAATTATTAGCGAGGCGCG
Source organism: Schistocerca cancellata (assembly GCF_023864275.1). Taxonomy (NCBI): domain Eukaryota; kingdom Metazoa; phylum Arthropoda; class Insecta; order Orthoptera; family Acrididae; genus Schistocerca; species Schistocerca cancellata. The sequence goes on from NC_064630.1 coordinate 33,336,844, forward strand.
GGTTTCTTGCGAAATGACGAGAGGTAGCCCGCTGTAAATATGCGGCCGATAATTTGGGAAGGTCGGCGAGCAGGCCGAGGGGCCGCCTCGGGCCGAGGGAAGGCCAGGCGAACAAAGGGCGAGCCGGCAGCGCCGCACGTGTGCTAGGCCAGGCGGCCGGCTATCGAGCCGGCGCGGCCCGGTCGGCGGCGCGGCGTCGCGGCTGGCGCCCGCGAGTCGCGGCGTCCGCGCGCGGGGGTTGCGCCAGGCGCCGCGAGGGGGGCGGGGGGGAGGGGGGCTAACCGGGCGCGGCGCGCGGGGGGCGGGGGCGGGGGAAGGCGGCGGAGCCCGGCCGCGGCGGTGGCGGGGGCGGGGGCGGGGGGCGGCCAGCTCTCCCGGCCCTGCCTGGCCTGGCCGGGCCGCCGAGCGAGATAATGAAGCCGGTCTGCGTCACGAGCCGCTGCCCAAGCCGCTCGCAGGAAGCTAGGGGTGACACGAATAGCGCCGCCGCCGCCGCCGCCGCCGGCCGCCAGCTACCGCTCGCCGCGCCTCGCCGCGCCCACGCCCGCCGCCGCGGTCGCAGCTGTCGAACGCGAAGGGCTATCCAAAAGCGGGGCCGCTGCGCCACCGGTGCACGCACTAATACGCCAGCACCGTCCGCTTCGAAAACTCCGACGCGTTCCTCAGTGGCTCTCCGTGTCACTGTGAAGGTTTCGTACTCTTACCGTCAGTACTTGGCGCCCCAGCTTCAATATGCTCAACAGTCGACGCTAGTACATCCGAAGTGCTCGCGGTGAAACCTTAGTCACAATCTGATCAATAGTGTGGAGATTAATGGAGAAGATCTACAGAAGAGCGGCTCGTTTCATCGCAGTTTCGTCTATTACGCGCGAGAGCATTTTGGAAGGATTGTGTATCCGGACACATTTGCTGTTAAAATTCTGAAAGCGATCGTTTCAAGAGGAGCGAAACAACACATTACTTCCTGTCACAGAAATCTCGAGAAACGACCGTGGCCGGAAAATCAGAGGAATAAGGAATCGTACAAAGGCTTACTGGCAACCGTCCTTCCGATGCACCATTCGCCATTGGAGCAAGAAAGGGGCGCAACTGATAGCGACAGCAAAGAAGTACCGCTCGCCACAAGTCGTGCAGCGGAGATGTGCAGATCAGGGTGGTTTCCAAACGAGGCGATCCTGCCTTTAGCGCGCCCCTAACCAAAAGGCGACGAGGGAGCGTAAGGAAGTAAGCCCGGTTTATAACTTACGTGGACTTTATGGAGGACTTTGATTCGAGAGACTGGTGAGCCATGGTAGAACACATTGAGTGAAACAACATGACTAGAATCACCTCTCTTTTCCGATTAGTTAATATGTTCCAATGCATACAACAGTTTAAGGTAGGCTACAATCAGTAACTTCACTCTGTCGTCGTGTTTATAATGTTAATGACGGCGGCAGAAAGAAGGAAAACAGTTGAAACCTGTGCCAGCACGCAGCCTACATTTCTCCAAAACCACTGAAAGCACTAACGTAATTAATGATTTCTTGCGACGGACGGATCTTCAGCAGTCTTTCCTCGATTCCGCGGAACAGTGCGAAGATGTTAGGCATTAGATAGAAGACGGTGACGCAACGTACGACGGTTAGGAACTTTACGCCACCACATCCCTTCCTCTTGCCGAACAATAAGAATTCGAGTAGCTACCCCGCTTGTGCCTATTACCGACCTCACCTACGAAGTGGGATACAATTTCTCCAAGAAATTTCAAATAAAAACGGAGGACTAGGCACTGTGGTTATCAGTTATGCCTTAGAATACTCCTTTATTACAAGACATGCTGTTGGAAAAGCAAGTCCCGTTTAAGAAGACCCACAGTATCAGATATATGTTGTTAAAATGTGTCACTGAAAGGGTTGAACTTATGAATCCATAGAAGAGTGAAAGGTGGCTGCACACAAAAAAGGTAATAAGACAACATTATCAGTGGGTCATTATTAGACAGATGTCACACCACAAGAAGTTTGTAATAGACATAATGAACGTGGAGCTTGTGACATGAGATTTCAATGGCGGTACCTGGATAGGTCAATTGAGGAATTCGGAAAAGAACATGTAGCCCGTAAAGGAAAGGAATACGGATGAATTACGTAGTGCATTAGTACAATAAGAGGGAAAATAACGTTGTCTGGGTTGTAAATCTTCTCAGGTCATTGTTGGAAATGAGTAATGGCAAGGTGACAAAAATGATCTTAACAAATCTCTAAGTTTAAATCTATGATATTCATTTCACCAAAAACTACTTTGAAGGTTTCATCTTCAGCGGTATAACAAAATGAGAAAGAATGGCTAGGATACTTTTGAACACAAAATCAAACAGTAAATAGTATCTGAAGATGAAACCAAGATATAGCAACGAACGGGAGACGTACGAATCGTTGACATCATAGAAATGAAGGGATAAGAAAGGTTCACACATATGCAAGGAGACGATGGTATGATTGGAAACAAGTAAAAGACGTCCAAAAACTTCCGAATTACATTTTCTTTTTAAATATAAAGAAGTGGAAGACACTTCGCTATTTTCCTGGTGTTACAGCTCCCCATTTTCGTCGGACTTCATGAGAATAGTCTCTCTGATGACTTCAGACAAGCTAAGAGGAAAACTACACTCACTTCGTATTATGTCAATCACTATAGAATGTCACGAAATGCTGTTCATTCCTGTCTTCTATAGTTTAGCGCTTACTGTTCTTTTTTATTTATTTTTTACTGGATCGAAAATTGGCGGCGTGTACCAATGTAGTCGTATTTCTTTCAAGTTGTTTGAATGATAACGACGCCACAGATACATACCGCCACCTCGTTGACAATATCGAGACTAAAAATCGAAAACGGAAAGTTAATAATTCTGAAAGCCGATATTGTAAACGAGCCGTCCTTAGATAATTTCTTCCAGTGGTAGTTTCAGTTTCTGAATTTTCTCTGAATTTTTGTTTTCTTAATATTAATTAGACGAAACTACCAAATATCAGGGCGATGTCTTTTCTTCTCTCTCTCTCTCTGTCTTTACATATTATTTGTTGTTCATTATTACCATACTAAACGGGCATTTCAATACCATCTTTCCGTCGGCTTCAGGAACTTTTCAATACATGTCAATAGCTGCATTCATGGAGAAATAACCGTTATTTTTCATGCAGATCTAAACTCAAAAAACATCTGAAACTCTCAGTGGAAACTAAATGTAATCATTTTAGTACCAAGAACATTTTTCTAAAAGAAGATCATCTACGGCTCATTCCAGCTGTCGCCTACTGCCGATATGGCTGTCTTTCTTAAAAATATCCATACTGCAATATCTTCCTCGATTGGATCTATAATTGCTTCTTTGTATAAAATTCTCGAGGAACTGCCCAGATCAGACTGCTTAATTCGCAGAGCTAACAATACAAGTAGGAGCTAATCTATACTAAAATTCGAACATAATCTTCCGAGCTCGCAAGCTTTTTTTCACGTGTTTTGTAATCCGAGCAGCAACAGTGCCTGTTTCTATTAAGGAAAGACACTGAGAAACAACATACGGAGTAATTTTGATAGCCACAAATCATCGACATTGTTTCCTCGTTATTACAAACAACTGCACTTCCGTAAAGTGACTGACATTTGTTGCCATTTTTACATTGTTACAGGAGCAATAAAGATGTTTTTACGATAGACCCTACAACATTACTGAAGAGCTTTCATGGGTGATTCTTTTTGTTTGAAACTGAATATGAATGGGTGACAAAGAAGTATGCGTATATGTACGTGTGTGTGTGTGCAGCGCTGTACAGGTTGCCGATAACTAGGGTGTGACAGGAATAAGTGGAGTAGAGAGGGTGTTGAGCGGATGAGTTTATGAGGGTTAGAGTGAGAGGAGGGGTGGGGTGGAGGGGGGAGGGAGTTCAACGAACGCGCAGCGTAATTTAGCGAGTGTATTAACTCCCTCCGTGCTTGTTTGTTCGCTCAGTTTCTCCGTAAGTACACCGCAGGACACGAACGCTGTTCGAGTGTCGCTGCAGTTACAGACTCTAAAACTGAAGACGAAGAGAACACGTGCTCGGCGATGATTCCATGAGGTATTAGCAGCAACTTCTGGCAGTTTCGCCTCTTACCTCCCTCCAGCCCTCGCACTTTTCACACAATCCTCCCAGCACGCCACATATTAACAATTTTTGTTTATTCCCGTGTTTCGGGAGCGTTTCAACAAAACACTTCCTTCTTTCGTGGCTCGACGGAGCAAACACGCAGGAATTGATGATAAGGTCTCTATAATCTACAAAATTGTGGAGCACTGCTGAAGAATGAAGTTATGTTAGCGGACTTTTAAACCTTTGCATCGTTTCTGAGACGGACTTCCAGAAATCCACGTCTATGATACACGTTTGAATGTGTTGCAGTTGCGTTACAGATTTTGATCAAGCACGTGCACCATTACAGAAAGTTGAAATCATTTAGCAATTGAAGCATACTAGTCTAACGCACTGTATGTTGCGCGAGAAAGGGCAGTTTGACATTTACTAGATGTTTTTAAGGTATCTGAGGTAAACTGACTGACTGCTCGTTGAAGAATATGGCACGTACTAAAACTATCTAACCATACTTCTTACTTTTAAAACGGATGTCGACGCAAATATCTGGAGTGGACAAAGTTAATATGAGAAATGCCTGCTTAGTACGACATATCATGTCAAACTACAAAATCTAATGCGACGCAAAAGCCTTACAATAGACGTCGTTTACTTGTTTCCAATCATACCATCGTCTCCTTGCATATGTGTGAACCTTTCTTATCCCTTCATTTCTTTGATGTCAACGATTCATACGTCTCCCGTTCGTTGCTATATCTTGGTTTCATCTTCAGATACTATTTACTCTTTGATTTTGTGTTCAAAAGTATCCTAGCCATTCTTTCTCATTTTGTTACACCGCTGAAGATGAAATCTTCAAGTAGTTTTTGGTGAAATGAATATCATAGCTTTAAACTTAGAGATTTGTTAAGATCATTTTTGTCACCTTGCCATTACTCATTTCCAACAACGACCTGAGAAGGTTTTCAACCCAGACAACGTTATTTTCCCTCTTATTGTACTAATGCACTACGTAATTCATCCATCTCGAGGATCACTCGACTTTAACCTTAGATTTTCGAATCGACCGCTAGATGCAATGACGTTTTTACGTACACTGCGCAACAGAATTAAACGATCACTTTTTCCAAATCCCGTAATTTTCTCCCATTGCGAACCATAAGTTTAAAGTTCGGTTCAGAAGTGCCTACAACCTTCCTACGCAGTATTGCAAAAGCTTGGCTCCGTGTGACGTCACCTTCGGGCTCGACGACGCTTCAAAGAGCAAGGCGGCGACACAGGAAAAAGAAAGGCCGGAGCTAAGAAGTTCATGTGACGTGTGAAGCGGGATAATGATGTCACACTGACACCAAGTTTCACAACAAATCAGCCAATCGCGGCCGTCGACGCATCACACGATGGGTAGATCGTGACACCCTTTGTTACCCACATTTCACCCATTCTGTTGGCGCCTCTGCAATGGAGGCCAGAATCGCGACGCACAGCGTTGACATCGCTCGATTTTCTAATGAATGACCGAGGAAAACGTTTCAGACAAACCGTCACTCAAATCGACGCGAAAAGGCCTCAGGAGGTGCCTAAAGTGTGTCGATGAAAGGACTGCTTCCTTGGGACGTTGATTTCCACACATTTCGCGATTGAAAAAGACAGTTTGCAGTGCGATGAGGAACAGGAAGACGTTCTTGACGATCTTTGATGCTACTGACGCCCCCCCCCTTTTCCCGCTTGACGCTTCAGCCCTTCTCTAAAGACATTGTGGCCCAAAAACCCCTTGAGTGTGCTCTCATCTATTTGGAACGACGTGCGACCGCAATTTCTGGTGTACAGGGTGAAACCACTAGGGACCGTTCAAAACTATTCGACCAAATTTCAACGTGATCCGAACCAGCATAGGGTCATTATGCTTTTACGGTGCTCCTGTTTCAGGCCCTCCTGTGGCATGATGATGGAGAGGTGTGACATTTTTACATGCGTGAATAAAACAGTAAAGGGTCCCCCTTCGGCAGTACCCCTGTGGAACCTGCCCACATTTATTGAGAATTTTTAAAATGTGCCTTTACAGAGAAAACACGCGAAGTAGTCTTACGTGGCTGCAGAAAGGCAAGTAGTGCTGGGAGTGTCAAGTGTTTACCTACCTGCAGGCGCCTAAGACTACTTCGCGGGTTTTCTCCTTAAAGACACAGTTCTAAAATTCTCAATAAACGTGGGCGGGTGCCACCGAGAGTTTTGCCGAATTGGTCGTTTTACAGGGATCCTTGGCGTTTTATTCATACTTTGCTGCTTTGGATGATGATCGAATTTTGTCGAATGGTTTCCAATAGCCCCTAATGGTTCCATCCTGAACACCACAGCAAAACTAGCGGTCTCACTGCACTCCAAAAGTGGCCGTGCGGTTCTAGGCGCTACAGTCTGGAACCGAGCGACCGCTACGGTCGCAGGTTCGGATCCTGCCTCGGGCATGGATGTGTGTGATGTACTTATGTTAGTTAGGTTTAATTAGTTCTAAGTTCTAGGCGACTGATGACCTCAGAAGTTAAGTCGCATAGTGCTCAGAGCCATTTGCACTCCAAAGGGGTGAGCTCGTGTTCAAGGCGGCTGCTGGGCCACAATGTCCTCAGAGAAGGGTTTAAGCATCAGGGAGATGTCAATAGTATCAAATATTGCCAGGAGCGTCTTTCTGTTGCTGAGCACAATGCAAACAGTCATATCTGACCGAGAAATGTATGGGTATCAACGCCTCAAGGAAAGAGGTGGTTTCAAACGGTTCAAATGGCTCTGAGCATTATGGGACTTAACATCTGAGGTCATCAGTCCCCTAGAACTTAGAACTACTTAAACCTAACTAACTTCAGGACATCACACACATCCATGCCCGAGGCAGGATTCGAACCTGCGACCGTAGCGGTCGTGCGGTTCCGGACTGAAGCGCCTAGAACCGCTGGGCCACCGCGGCCGGCTCGAGGTGGTTTCATTGACGCCCGTTATACCAACCCATGAGGTCTTTTCTTGTCTACTCTCTGCGGCGGTATGTATGAAATGTTTTCCCCGACGACTCGTAAGAAAACCGCGTGATTTCAACGCTGGACATCGCGATTCTTACTTTCATCGCAGAGGCGTCAAAATAAGGGGTGAAATGAGGGTAAGAGAGGCTGTGACGATGGTCTCATCATGTGACACGTCGACGGTCGCGTTGAGCTGAATTGTTATGAAATTTGGTGTCCATGTGACATCATTAACCCACTTTACACGGTATGTGAACTGAGTTCTGGCTCTTTTTTCGCACGTCTCGACACGTTACTGTTTGAAGTGTTGTCGAGCCCAAATGTTACGTCGAACGGCATCAAATTTTTGCACCAATACAGGGGAAGGTGGTAGGCATCTTTGAACCATATTTCGAACTTTTGCGTCGCAACAGGAGATAATTACGGGGCTTTCAAAATGCGATACTTTAATTTTGTTGCGCTGCTAACAAGCGGACAATATGTGATCACTGATCACATTCACAGTTCAGCACTCTCTTGTCGCTACGTACGACAGCCCGTAGATCAATCATTCTATCTTGTTCGAGGTCACGCACCTGCCAATAGTGTGATTTCTGACGTCGGCAAGAACACTCGCAGTTGCTTTCACGTTACCTCTTGGCTAACAGCTCTTCACTAGATGATCTAAGCGTAACACTACATTATTCAGTAGTATAAGAGGAGTCCTGCTAAGCACATCAGCATTTTGGAATAATGCTTAGTTATTTCTGGTATGGCGTTCCATAGATTATCCGAGTTTAGATTCTCCCGGCCATTCTTTATGCTACAGTATTAGTTGCCCACTGTTTTCTTACAGCGAAATTAGAATACATGTTATGCAATGAACGTTGTATTGTTTGTCAATCACGTAGCGCAAAAGAACAAACAGTGGGTTGTGGAGGGGTAGGTTCAGCCACCTGATCGGAAAGGTTTCTCTCCCTCCGCGCACACTGTCCCCTGTCCTCGCGCCTATCTGTTAAGTGGACGTGACTATAATGGTATAATGGATGTGTGGCTAGTATGGTGTCATGTTTGCATTGTATTATAATGTGAGAAAGGGGACGGTGAAATCCTGAGCAGACACATAGCCTGCTCCCCTCATGTAGCACCAACAAGGCCGACGAGCTTGACGTCCCCAACCGACAGACGAATCACCAGCAAATGTGATAAGCCTTCCAGGTCTGACAAAATATCAGCCTGGGGCATACAGTGGCAACAGGTATTGATCTACAGAAATGTAAAGTTATGCACTTTACGGAATGCAAGTAGATTTTGACTACACAATTAATTAATCACGCCTGGAATCTCTCATTTCCTGCAAATATCTCTGAGTTATAATGAGGGGAGGGGGATGTCACAATGAACTATCACTTGAACTTAGTTGTAAGTAAACCAAATAACATGTTTACAGACCTAAAAATATGACCTTATTAGGATTCAACTTTGCGTCAAAATTTCAAAGTAATCGGTCAAGAACTTTCGGAAATCGACGGTTTTGATTAAACCAACCTTTATATTTTCATAATGTTTCCCCCTTCATTACATATTTATTACATATACACCACATGGCGTTTCAGTAAGTGTATGAAAACATTTGATCATTCGAATGTAACGTTGTGTCAAAATTACAAAGCACTCCATGAAGAACTTTCGGAGATTTGAGACCTTGAAGAAACGAACATGTATCTTACGGTTGTTCTTATGTAGAAAATGTAGACGTTTCTAATCGCAAATGTCTGAAAGTTTTTGATCGATTACTTTGAAACTGCATTGCTACACGCGCGCGTTTTCATAGACTTTGTTTTTCAATTTATGTAATACATAAATTTATATGAATTTAATAATAGGGAAACGTTGTTACAAAATCTGTCAAAGAGTTACATATACATATATTATACATCATATATTAAAGAAATATGTTCCCAAAACACACGAATATTGAACGTTGTATCGAAATTTCGAAGCAATCGGTCAAGAACTTTCGGAGATTAACAATTTTGAACAAACCAACATTTACATTTTATAATGTTTCCCCTTTTTATTACGTATGTATTACATATATACCAGATGGCATTCCAGTAGGTACACAAAAACACGTGAGTACTCGAATGCAAAGTCGAGTCAAAATTTCAAAGCAACCCGTGAAGCATTTTCGGAGATTTGAGAATTTGAAGAAACCAACTTCTACGTTTGCACTTAAACAGAAACTGTAAATGTTCCTAATCGCAAATCTCCGCAAGTTTCTGACCGAATGCTTTGAAATTTTGACACAACTTTACACTGGAATAAGCGCGTGTTTTTATATACCTGTTTTAAATATGCGCATTATATAATTTGTTATAAATTTAATAGCAGGGAAACGTTGTTACAAAAAAAACCCAAAAAGTTGCATATATAGGCGTGCTGAAGACCGATATTTATTTATTTATTTATTTATTCAAAGGTAACTGTACACATTTCGTGGGTGTAATGTATGCATCAAAATAAGAGAAAAATGTTACATAAAGTTCTGTCTGAAATTGCTTTATTTCCGAGTTATGATGGATAATGTCATTTGGTGGAGCTTACGGGCTCTCAACGCCGAGGTTATCAGCGATGACATTTGTGGTAGGCATTACATCGTACAGGCTTCTGGCCCCTCCTGTTCGCCTGCATATGAAATGATGTTGCTTTGTACTACCCCCTACACTATTCGATTGATTCCGGCGTGAAATGCCTTCGTTTGCTCAACTTGAGCGTGGTCCGTTGTACACTATGGCACTGTTGAGTGTAGCGGCACCAGAGGTACTGCGTTCATTCATTCTGTCGGTAGTTCATAGACTGCAGTCGTTGTGTGCGGTGCGGTGACATGCTCAAACGGTGAATACGCTGATATGCACCTCTTTACGGCGCATAAGATGGCAGTGCACGAGCAGCAAGACGACGGTATATGGAAATATTTCCAAACAGAAGGACACCAAACCATCAGACTTTCACAGCTACGGGAAGGCGTTTAGGAGAATATGGCATTCGTGATGCGTCACAGTTAGGTCGCCTTCTACTGCATGGAGCGGGTGTTGAGAACATCCTGGAAATGGTTAGATGGTGATTCGACTATAAGTTCCCACCATATAAGTGCCACTGTAGGGGTTCCTCAATGAACTGCACGGCGCTTACTTTGGAGATAGCAATTCCACCCATTTCACCCGCAGAAGCAACAGGAGCTGACACGTATAGCCCAACCTAGACATCAGAATTTCTGCCAGTGTTTACTCGAGCGCCACTGTTTGGTTGTCGGGTGCTGTTAACGGATGAGAGGGTCCTTATCCGTGCGGATATCGTGAACGCCCATAACAAACACGTGTGGATGTATGAGAATCCTCGCGTGATTAAAAAGTAAGAGGATATCGAGATCGTTTTTCAGTGAACATTTGTTGTGGTATAGAGGACAATCAGTTATTTGGACCGCATGTTATTCCACAGGATCTGATTGGTAGAGTGTATTGGCAGGTTTTAAAATATGAATTGGGTGGTCTGCTTCATGATGTTCCATTCGCTACACGAACCAAGTTAACGTTTATGCACGTTGCTGCGCCTGCACATTGCAATCGGGAGGCGAAGAAGTATTTCGATGTTGCTTATCACGGTAAGTGGATAGATCGTGCAGGACCAGTTGCTTGACCTGCTAAATCTACGGATCTTAAGCCCATGGACTTCTACCTTTGGTGCCGTCTCAAGGAGCTCGTGTACGGTGTCGCAACTCGCAACTACTGCAGTAGCGACCTGAAAATGGTTGTGCAACTGTGCAGAATGAGATGAACGGAGCCTGCAAGTTCGGAGAGCGGTAAGACGTCGAGCACGTCACTGTCTTCGTCTACATTGACATCATTTTGATCATGTTCTGAGTTAATGTGCAGTACGTAGCCGTGTTGAATTTCGGCTATCTTCGTGTCGTTGCTTTCTGAGAAGAATTAATTTTTTATTGTTTGTGTTGCACTTGTGATCCCCACTCTACTATATAACTCTGAAATACAGCAATTTCAGACAAAACATTACTTACCATTTTATGCTTATTTTTATGTATACATTACACCCAAGAAGTGTGTACAGTTACTTTTAAATCACGAAGAATTGATTTTGTGTTGTTTGTGGTGCACTTGTGATCTCTACCCTACTGCATATTTTGGAAATAAATTAATTGAAGACACAACTTCATTTAACATTTTACTCTTATTTTAATGTATACAATATACCTACTAGGTGTGTATAGTTACTTTTGCATAATCCTACATATTAAAGAAACAGGCGCCTAAAACACGCCTATATTAGACTGTAACGTTGTGTCAAAATTTCAAAGCAATTGGATAAGGATTTTCAGAGATACGCGATTTTGAACAAACGACCATTTACATTTTTATTTCTATATATTCGATGTTAACACACTGATTTGCAAGATAATCTAAACGGCTTCTAATTTTCTGAGGAGAAACATACAACAACCAGTTTTTAGAGTGGAATGTACTCATACTCTTAAGTTCCACATGTCTCTTTTACAAGCATAAAATTGGACTAACAACAGGCGCACAGATTCTCTAAGGCAGCTTATAATCAAGTTACGTCCCTATGTAGTACTCTCTCCGTTGTGCGACTGGATTCCTGACTTCCTCTGCTAAAGGTCACAGTTCATAATTATTGGCGGTAAGTCATCTAGTGAAACAGAAATTATATCTGCATTTCCTAAGCTATATGAACGATTTAGGAAATAATTTGTGCCGCTCTCTTATATTGTTTGCAGATAATGCCGTTTTTATCCAATTGACTCTAAACAATAAAAAGGGCGAGGTCTCCAAAATTATTAACAGAAAAAGGCCATAGAACTTCTATTGCACGATAAATCATAGGACTTAAAAAGCTGTTGATTGAACTAAATACTTACCGTTTACAATGAGGAACAAACTTAAACAGGAACATTAAGATAGAAAACGTTGTAGGGAAGACGAAGCGAAGACTGTATTTTCCTGTCAGAACACGTAGAAGATGCAACAAATGTACTAAAGACTCCCTGCACCACGCTTGTCCGTTCTTTCCTGGGGTACTGCTGCACAGTGTGGGATCCTTGCCAGAGGGGCCCATCGAAAAAGTTCAGAGAAGAGAAACTCGTTTTGTACGAGGGGCGTTTGAAAAGTCCGTGCAAAAATGAAAACTACTTACGTGTTTGGGGTAAACCTTTTTTATTTTTCGACATAATCTCCTTTTAGACTTACACATTTCGTCCAAAGCTGTTCTAATTTGTTGATCCCCTCCGAATAATAGGAATTGTCCAAGTCTGCAAAATGGCTATTAGTTGCTGCAATCACCTCCTAGTTTGAATAAAATCTTTGTCCTGCCAGCCATTTCTTCAAATTGGGGAACAAATAGTTGTCCGAAGGAGCCAAGTCTGGAGAACAGGGCGGATGTGAAACGAGTTGGAAACCTATTTCCATTACTTTTGCGACCACAACTGCCGAGGTGTGTGCTGGTCCATTGTCGTGATGGAAAAGGACATTTTTGCGATCCAATCGCCGGCCTTTTCCTTGCAGCTCGGTTTTCAAACGGTCCAATTACGATGAATAATATGCACCTGTAATATTTTTACCCTTTTCCGGATAGTCGATGAGGATTATCCCTTTCAAAGCCATAAAGACAGTCGCCATAACCTTTCCGTCTCTTTTGGTGCAGATCCTCCCCTGGTAATCCATTGTTTAGATTGTTATTAGGTCTCAGGAGTATAGTAATGTATCCATGTTTCATCCACACTGACGAAACGACGCTCAAAGTCCTGCGGATTGTTCCTGAACAGCTGCAACACGTCACACTATTCCGTTTTTGGTCAAGAGTGAGCAATCGCGGAACCCATCTTGCCGATAGCTTTCTCATGTCCAAATGTTTATGCAAAATATTATGCACCTGTTCATTCGAGATGCCCACAGCACTAGCAATCTCACGCACCTTAACTCTTCTGTCATCCATCACCATCTCATGGATTTTATCAATGATTTCTGGAGTCGTAACCTCCACAGGGCGTCCAGAACGTTCAGCATCACTTGTGCCCATACGGCCACTCCGAAAATTTTGAAATCACTTATAAACTGTTCTAATCGAAGGTGCAGAGTCACTGTAATGTTTATCAAGCTTCTGTTTAGTCTCCTGAGGCGTTTTGTCTTTCATAAAGTAATGTTTATTCACCACACGGAATTCTTTTTCGTCCATTTTTTGACAATCACTCGACTTCCTTGATTCACACGAATGCCAAACACAAAGAAATTGACCAATATAGCTGAAACATGGTGTGCGTTGTTTCCAAAGATGCTACTAACTAAACATGACCTCGATACGCGTCAGTGGTGCCACCTCTGGGACTTTGCACGGACTTTTCAAACGCCCCTCGTATTATCGCGAAATAGAGGAGAGAGTGTCATGGACATGATATGCGAATTCGGGTGGCAATCATTAAAACAAAGAAGTTTTCAATTGTTGATCGACCGTGACTGTTACAAAAATATGGAAAGTTTTACAATTACCGCTACCATCACCAAATGTGGTGAGTACTTGAATTATTTAATTAGCAACATGTTTCGAGGTTACACATCATCATAAGGCTACAGTGGCAGCACAAAAACACGCCAAAAGAACAAAGACGACCACTGTACATACCGAGACTATATAAAAAGGTTTAATACATATGTGTGCTTGAATTAAATGCTTTTGCATTTAAGTAGGCAACAAATCATAGAAGATATACATGGTGGTCAGAAACAGTATGAAAAGCTTGTAACGGTGTTGCCGGAGAGATTGTTCTGAGAAATAATTGTTAAGAAAAAATTCGAAATGTTGCACCGCTTCTGGGTTATTTAGCATTAAAGTTACCTCATTAGGTCGTTGCGCGCACAAATTCAAGCACTTGCACGCGCTAAAATGCGGTAATACACAGGCACCTGTGGGTCCGTGAGTTACCACTTGTTCAGATTCTCATTAACAACTAAAATGTGCCTTTTTAGGAAGTAATACATTTAAACTAGATGAGTAAAAGCTACGTTTGTTCGGTCTGAGAAAACCAAACAGAGAACAAGTTTGACGACATTGTCTCCATCAGTCTGCGACGTCCTAATTGGCTAGCTTCCATGCTAAATAACTCGGAAACGGTGCAACGTATCCAATTTTTTACCTAACAGTTACTTCTCAGCACAACACCCTTACAATCTTTTCAGACTGTTTCTAACCACTTTGTATATGCAACTAATAATCTACGGATCTTAAGCCCATGGACTTCTACCTTTGGTGCCGTCTCAAGGAGCTCGTGTACGGTGTCGCAACTCGCAACTACTGCAGTAGCGACCTGAAAATGGCTGTGCAACTGTGCAGAATGAGATGAACGGAGCCTGCAAGTTCGGAGAGCGGTAAGACGTCGAGCACGTCACTGTCTTCGTCTACATTGACATCATTTTGATCATATTCTGAGTTAATGTGCAGTACGTAGCCGTGTTGAATTTCGGCTATCTTCGTGTCGTTGCTTTCTGAGAAGAATTGATTTTTTATTGTTTGTGTTGCACTTGTGATTCCCACTCTGCTGTATAACTCTGAAATACAGCAATTTCAGACAAAACATTACTTACCATTTTACGCTTATTTTTATGCATACATTACACCAAAGAAGCGTGTTACTTTTAAATCACGAAGAATTAATTTTGTGTTGTTTGTGGTGCACTTGTGATCTCTACCCTACTGCATATTTTGGAAATAAAGTAATTGAAGAAAAAACTTCATTTAACATTTTACTCTTATTTTGATGTATACAATATGTAAGTAGGCTGTTTATGTTTTCTTATTGGCAACGTTACGTAGCGCTCTGTATGAAAATCACTGGCTGTGCTGTGTGCAGACTGTGGCTAGTTTGCATTGTTGTCTGCCATTGTAGTGTTGGGCAGATGGATGTGAACAGCGCGTAGCGTTGCGCAGTTGGAGGTGAACCGCCAGCAGTGGTGGATGTGGGGAGAGAAATGGCGGAATTTTGAAATTTGTAAGACTGGATGTCATGAACTGCTGTATGTATTATGACTTTTGATGACTATTAAGGTAAATACATTGTTTGTTCTCTATTAAAATCTTTCATTTGCTAACTATGCGTATCAGTAGTTAGTGCCTTTCGTAGTTTGAATATTTTATTTAGCTGGCAGTAGTGGCGCTCGCTGTATTGCAGTAGTTCGAGTAACGAAGATTTTTAAGAGGTAAGTGATTTGTGAAAGGTATAGGTTAATGTTAGTCAGGGCCATTCTTTTGTAGGGATTATTGAAAGTCAGATTGCGTTGCGCTAAAAATATTGTGTGTCCGTTTAAGGACAGTCATGTATAATTGTTTTAAGGGGATGTTTCACATGTCGACCCTTAGCCGAGGATACCTCACTGGAATCTTCTGATTTTTTTTCTTGTAGTTTCTGTAATTAGTGTAGCTATTGTTTACTGCTAGCGCGTAATTGTAGAGAGAATCTCCTTTGCAGTTGCAGTCATTCATTGTTGTTGTGGCATGCATGTAGATTTGCACCAAGTATTTCGCAGCTGCGCTTGCAATTAACTAGATATTATTTTCAGTGCTATGTTATTGTGTTCTCTTATTTTTGCTCTTCAAATTGTGTTCTTATGTGTTGTCGTGTGAAATACTGTGACAATAATGGCGTGTGAAAAACGTAATACTAGGCTCCAAAGTAAACTGAGAAATGACAGTGAAGACGAAAGCAGTGTGTTAGCGCCACCATGTAATGAATTAACTAATGTTCAAAGTAGTAATTTGGTAATTGTGCATAGGGAAATGGAGCAGGCTGCAAATAATGGTGTAGGCAGTGAAACAATTAGTGAACAGGGAAGCATTATCGATCGATCGCTCGGCAACAGCTCGCCTTAGGATTCCGAAATGACAGGACACAATCATGCAAATACTGTAGATTCAGGTGTTGCGTCCTCACCGTTTTCTCAAATAAATCAAGACACATTTTCTGCTTTTCAAAATGCGAATATTGCCGGCTCAAATGCACTGCCGAATAGCACTGAGGAACATGTTTCAGACACCAGTGCACTGTTATTACAGTTAATGCAACAAATGGGACAAAGGCTACAAAAGTTAGACACAACGCTTGAACAAAATCAGAAACAAATGGGACAAAATCTTGAAAAGTTAGACACAATGGAACAAAATGAGAGACAAACACAGCAAAAGCTTCAAAAGGTAGACACAATGGAACAAAATCAGAGACAAACACAGCAAAAGCTTCAAAAGTTAGACACAATGGAACAAAATCTTCGGAAGTTAGACACCACGCTTGAACAAAGAAGTGAAGATTTAACTACTGAGTTACATAAAATCGAAGCCAAATGTCAAAAAGTCTTAATGACGTAAAAACACAAATTTGTGAGCATTTCCAACCTATTTTTTCGCGTCATGAAAATGCATTACAGAATCACGAAGCAGCCATAAGAGAACTGCAAAGTATTGTTCATGAAAATCATGAGACCTTGCAAGCTAAAATTGACTCAGTTGCATCTACCGATTCAGTTACGCAACTTGCAAAAACTCAGGAAAACTTAAAGGACACAGTAGATACTCTGAAAATTGGTTCGGAAAGACACACGGAGGAAATTAGTTCATTATCAGAGAAAGTAGTTGAACTTTTGTATCAGCTAAATAATTTATCTACAAAGGTAGATGATAATCTGAATGACACAAAACCGGTAGTCTTTAATGACACAGAAGAGTGTGAACAAATTAGGAAATTCAAACAAAATCAGAATCAAATTAATACCCAACACCAAAGAGAAATCCGGGAAGTACAAGATCAGCTGACACAGGTAATACAAGAATTACATATTTCAGAGGACACTCGCGCCCCAATATGGGAAGAGGGACATAGAAATACGGAACAGCCACAAAATAATAACACAGTGCATTTCGGATATTACGAAAGAAATTGGCAAGGTGCACCGAATTTTGAAATGGAACCGCTGAAACGACGTAACAATGACCGAAATGCGACTCGCCGACATGATGATTTTGACTATAAGCTGTTCATTACTACACGTAAATTTAAAACATTTAAGAATTCTGGCAACGACATTCATCAACAAGCGTGGCTCCATCAATTCTCTCATTGTGTTCCTCCCAACTGGTCATTAGAGCACAGATTAGAATTTATGTGTGGCTATTTAGAGAATGAACCAGCTATAAGAATGCGATCGGTCATTCACGATTGTCACAGTGAAGGAGAATTTTACCATGCCTTCCTCTCAGCATATTGGTCTCAAGCTACACAAGACCGAGTAAAACATAGCATCATAATGATGAAACATTTCGAACAATCTGAATTTTCCAGTCTTGTGAAATATTTTCAAGACATGTTGCACAAGAATCAGTACCTGTCAAACCCATACAGCCCCTCAGAACTCATCCGCATTTGCTTAATCATATTACCTGAACATTTACGACATATTATTTTGGCAGGACGTTGCAAAGACATTGAAGCTTTTCAGGGACTCTTACAAGAATTAGAAATTGACACTGACAATCGTGGAACGCGAAAACAGGAACACAACAATTACAGGTCACATCCGTCGCAATTCCGCGATGAAAGAAATAAAAACTGGACACGACAAGGCTATTCTCACAACACAAATCGTGACCAAAACAGACACCACCCATATGACAACCGTTGGCAGAGTAGTAATAATTACAGGGAAAGATCACCTCTCCGCGGTAGTGACATCACAGAGACAATCAGAGAAACAGACAATTTGGGAACCAAAATAATTATTATCAAGGGAGACAGAATAACTTTAGACGCAATGGTCCAGCGCGCATTTATGATTCAGGGAGAAATTCTCCACCACGTGACCGACAAGAAAGAAACTATGGAATCTACTGACATGACGAGGACAGACGATATGATCATAACGACAGAGCTGAATTGCATCAGAACTGGCAGGATTCAAACAGAGCTGGGCCCTCTTGACAAGGTGAATTTGTAGAAGTTAGGTCTCCTAATCCCAATAACAGCGCACGCCAACAAAGAGACAGCCAATGACTTGCACCGCAGGCGACCACGTACGCCAATCAGCTCAGCGAAAAATAACATAGACGCTAACCTTGAGAAAAATTTTAGCATTCCTTACCGACGTATACGACACAATGATTGCGTTCAAGTTGATATTCTGCGTACTGAGGAAGACCAAAGGTTACACCACATTTCACATGTAAAACCGTTTATTGAAAGATAATCTGCTTTTTAACTTTGTCTTTGTCATAAAACTTTTCACTTCACATTTCTAGTATGCATATGCATTGTCAGACTTAGAAACTGTTACCATGCAACAATGTGTGAAGTTAAATATCCAATCAAGAACCAAGAGAACTTATTTAAACAGAAATTACGAATGCATTGTTACAGTGAACAAACGACACAGTGTTGTTATTTGTACATTCTTGCTTGTTAGTTGCACGATTAGAACATTTACCAGTACTGCTAATGAGATTTTAATGCAACATTTTGGTGTACTGGAAAATACATTTGGGATTTAAAGTACTTTCTGTGAGATACCCGATGACACAGTGGTTAGTTTATGTGACAGTTACACGATTTTATCATGACGCTACTAATGAGTGACAATTTACAATGTTGCTTTTGCAGTGTTTCTGTTTTATATCTGCACAGTTTTTCTGTATTATTCTGGAAAGTAAAACACGTTTTAGTAGTAACTTTTGTGGTATAGCTACAATGAGACAGCCTTTTCCGTAGCACAACAATACGTTACAGCACAGTACTTTCTTCATCACGGTAATAAGCGTAATAACTAAGATATCTATATGCAAAGCATTTCACTTTTGTTTATCATGAGGTAAGTACACTGACTTTTGCGGAACTTAGCTTTCAGAGAACGATAAGTACGACACTTCCACAGAGATTATCTTACAAGACGCACAGTTTAGCGCTACAGTACACGTATTTGAGTGATTAATTTTGTACATAAAACATTTATTTTTAAAGATATTTGAAGTACAATGATACAAAGGTTTTCCGTGATACATTTCATTCCATTGCTGTAATGTGTAACACCTGAGGGTATTATTCATTTATCCTCAGGGGGGTACACGCTTACTTTGTGTACCATGTGTTTGGCAAGCACAAGGAGTCCTAGCTAATATGGTATTTGCTTATACAACTTTACACATTGGTACCATATTTCCCTAACACACAAATTAAACAGGTATCTGATCATTTAACTGAGAGATAAACATTTTTTTTACTACGTCAGTGACACATGTTTACGCAATTAGGGAGTTGGATTACTTCACACTTACGAAATTGTATTTTGTCTGTACTTTGTGAACTGTTCATATTTTTTCGGAACCATTGTGATACTATGAGAGCGTTGAATGATGTATTTGGTAAGGGAGCAAGATTTTAAAGTATGTTTGTGTTAGATGACACTATTGAAATGAGCAGAGAATATTTTTTAGGATTTGAAATTGTTGGAGGATGCTACGACGTTTTTGAGATTTGACTGAGGTGTTATGATGTTATTTTTACGACGACGATGTGTATTATGCTGTTGAGGTATGTTTATGATCAATAAGATGATGTTACCGTATATGAGGAATTTGATTATGCTATGTATTTATTATGATGAAATATTGAAGAAGTGTCGACAAATACGTATATGAATAATGAGTAGTGTTTAGGGACTCTGATTTGTGGAAAAGGATGTTGGAAACCAAGAATCGTACTTTAAGAGTTATGAAATGTGTGTAAATGCGTGAATGTATCACAATGCCAACGAAAACTTTTTGAACATTGTTATATTCATAGGATTTTGTTTCTACACATTTGCAACGCAAATTCTCGAACTGTGAAATTTTTTATATGAGACTGTTACTGTAATATAAACTGGTGGCGTAAATATTTCAGTAAGAAAGTTAAGTGACCACCTTCACGTAATGAGTCGTGGGCACCCAGCTGCGCGACAGTCGCCTGGAAAAAAACCATTAGTGTGTGCCTTTCAGAGGCACAGGTGGAGAAAAAAAAGAGGCCATTATCCTCGCTATTGACATTCCTTTGTAGAAAGCATCGCAAATACGACACGCTCGAACTTGAAAACATATGATTATACTGTGAAGCTCTTAATTTATTTTATTTACTAAAATGCCTAATGAAATGATGAGAAACATTTCACGGCTATTGTCTTGCTAGTTGAGAGAAATGCCATATGGCTTGCTTTATGTATTTATTTACTCATTTTGTTTAATATCTAGTTTCTAGCTGCACTGCTGCATTGGTTAAAATAAAATTTAATAGATGTACTAATATAGTTATTTTATGCCTACAGATCCAGTCAATTATAAATTTATGATCTACTTCCAAGAAAACGAGGTCACATAAATAGACATTTCCCTTCACAGGAATTGCATAAATAATTTTTTTACGATTTGGTAACTTATCTGCTAGCGTAAGTTCTCGTGATGCATCACCCTAGTGTTAAGATGTGACATAGGTATTAAACATGGCCATTTTTACTGTAATATTTTTTCTGCTTGAGCTTTGTCATGTTTAGATATAAGTTATTTCATTTTCTGCTGCTCTTTGCCAGGCATAATGTTACTGAATTTGACTCTGTATTACTCTGTTAAGCCAGTTTTACTACTGATTTATTTTTATTGTTTGCTGCACATTGCCTTATATTAGTTGTAATATTGCAATTGCTTTGCTAATTTCTATAATGCTGCTTGCTTCGCCAATTTCTATTTTTTTTGTTACTGCTGTTTGTATTAATTGTTTTGTGCTGCTGCATTGCCTCGTCCCTTAGTTTATGCATCTGAGCTCAGTAGATTTAAGTTAGCTTAAGAGGGGGTAGACTATATAAGAAACTGCCTATGGACAATAGGGAAAGAATGCATTGAAGTCATACGAAAAAGATTTGGGCCAAAATGAGTATTGTACACTGAGAAATAATTATTTTGAAAGAAATATGAATAGAATACAGAAAGCAGGTATAGATAGGACTTTTTGGGAATAATGATGAATGAAGGGAGATCTCCAAGAAGTAAAGAAAGTTTTGTTTGCAAAATACTGCAGTAAAACAAACCCTGTCTCCTTTCCTTTTGTATTATTCCGCTATATGTTTGTGTACCCTTGTGTATTTGTGTTCATCCTGTCTTAATGTGTTTATTTGATACCATTTATGTTGTAGAATTTTTCTAATACTCAGCTACATTCACTATGATGAGGAATACTGTTATCCTCAAATATAATTTGCATTAATAATATGTTATTTACTTTGTAAAGATGTTTAGACATTATTTATCTGTTCTGTTTTGTTGCTAATGTGTGAAGTTATGTTTCAAAAGTTATTCTGATCTTTTATGTAGGTACTTATAATTCCTGTAACACTGATGTATATGTTATTTCGATTCTTTTGTAAAGCCTGTATTACTACAAATGTTATCTGTATTATTATGTTTTTAATTATGTTTTCTGTATCTTTGTAATTCTATTCTTATGTTATAAAATTGTAATTGACACCAGTTCATCATATTATTAACTTGTAAGTTACATTTCACTGCACACGTTTCTGTTGGTCATAGTACATGGACAATATGTGAGAAGTAGGGACTGATAGTGTTTGCACGTGTGTTAATAATTCAGCAAGGGACTAGTTAACAGCATTGCTGGTTCTAAGGACATTTCAACAAAATTTTTTGTGAGTGCACAAGTGGTGGTTCATGGACTTGCTATATTCTCCGCAAGACTCTTCGATGGTGATTGTGCACCTGCACAGTCGCAACAGATGGCTGCTAGCCGTCTCTACAAGGCCTACAGTGAGTCTGCATCTTTGATGGCCCACCAATACCATTACTTCTACAAGGACTGCAGTGGGTCTGCACCTCTGGTGGCCCACCAATACAGTAATCTCTAACAGGACTACAGTGGTCTGTTCTGTGATGACCTACCTACAAATATTCTTCAAAACTTCGACTGGCTCTGCTGTGGGTTTCCTCTTTTGTGACGCATTACCTGTCAGCATGTCAAGAGTCAGCATGGTCTTTCTGTTGGAAGGACAACACTACTTCTTCAAGACTGCATGAAAATCCACTACTTCCATGTGTATTTTCTTTTACTGCTCAGACTTTGAGAAAAACACTGCAATTTTACTGTGATGAACAATCTGGACTGTCTTTATGGACTGTGAGAAAATTTTAGCTTTTGACCGACATTGTATCAATAAGTGTGTGCATTTGATATCTTCGTTATTGTAATTATGAAAAATTTTATCAAATCATTATTGGCCACTGCCCAAAACAATTTGTAAAAATTTTTTGTGGGGAGCATGGGGGCTATGTAAGTAAGCTATTTATGGTTTCTTATTGGCAACGTTATGTAGCGCTCTGTATGAAAATCACTGGCTGTGCTGTGAGCAGTCTGTGGCTAGTTTGCATTGTTGTCTGTCATTGTAGTGTTGGGCAGATGGATGTGAACAGCACGTAGCGTTGCGCAGTTGGAGGTGAGCCGCCACCAGTGGTGGATGTGGGAGGAGAAATGACGGAATTTTGAAATTTGTAAGACTGGATGTCATGAACTGCTGTATATATTATGACTTTTGATGACTATTAAATTAATACATTGTTTGTTCTCTATTAAAATCTTTCATTTGCTAACTATGCGTATCAGTAGTTAGTGCCTTCCGTAGTTTGAATCTTTTATTTAGCTAGCAGTAGTGGCGCTCGCTGTATTGCAGTAGTTCGAGTAACGAAGATTTTTGTGAGGTAAGTGATTTGTGAAAGGTATAGGTTAATGTTAGTCAGGGCCATTATTTTGTAGGGATTATTGAAAGTCAGATTGTGTTGCGCTAAAAATATTGTGTGTCAGTTTAAGGACAGTCATGTATAATTGTTCTAAGGGGATGTTTCAAATATACCTATTAAAACACACGAAAAA
Source organism: Schistocerca cancellata (assembly GCF_023864275.1). Lineage (NCBI taxonomy): Eukaryota > Metazoa > Arthropoda > Insecta > Orthoptera > Acrididae > Schistocerca > Schistocerca cancellata. The sequence goes on from NC_064630.1 coordinate 33,359,964, forward strand.
TACACAGATAAAATTATAACAGATAGGCCTAAAGGAATTAGACAAGGAGACTCGTTAAGCTCACTGTTTAACGTAATAATGGACCACATCGCACATGAAGTAAGAAGAAAACCAGGCTATAAAATGACGAATAGAATGGTAAATATGATATTTTATGCTGATGATGCTGCACTATCAGATAATGAGGGTAGTTTACAAATGTTACTTCAACAATATAATAAAGCAGTTAAGCAATATTACATGGAAACCTCATATATATATATATATATATATATATATATATATATATATATATATATATATAAATGAATTTACTGCGACAGTTCCAAGGAGTAAGCATGTGGGTCAAAAGAACAAACGTATCGATAAGAGAAAATGGGGAATACAAGATATAAAAAAATAGATGAAGGCAAGGAAAAGAAACTGGAAGGAGCATGTGGAAAGGATGGACGCCACAAGACCAGCTAAAATTTGTAAGCAAGCGAAACGACTACTCGGACGACCACCCAAGAGATGGGACAAACAGGGAAAACCCTGGTCAGCAGAAGCAGAAGAATGAATTTTGAGAGTGGCAGCGGTATTTGTAAAGTCTTTTTATAAAAGGCGTTTTCACTGTGGCGAGATCTTTTCACGAAATTTCAGTTACCAAATTTCTCCTCCTAATGCGAACATATTTGGTTGATTACCACCTAAATAGGGAGGAATAACCATCATAATAAAAAAAAAGAGAAATCGGATACTGCACAGAAAGATTTCGGTGTTCATTTTTCCCACGTGCTGTTCGAGAGTGATACAGTCGAGAAAGTGGTTCTATGAATCTATGAACCCTCTGTCAAGCAATTAAGGTGACTTTCCTGCGAATCCGTTTGAAAAATAAAATCGATATTTTGTTTTTCATTTTAATCGATGTTTAGAGTTTTTTTGAACAAAATGGTGGTTAAAAGAACTGAAATGGATATCAGGAAGTTGTTTAAAAATCAACTTAAAGATCTCTCGCTGTGCGTCGACACCCATGTTTCAGTTGCTTTCACGCGTCTGTGTTATCAGTAGACACCTGTTCGACAAAGTTGGCGGCCCCGTTAGTTGCGATGCTCTTATGTTGCCCCTGTATGTGTCTGATTTTCGAGCATTGTTTTCATAACAAATTTTTCTGTAGTTTGAGTTGCTACTATTTTGTCGTTCTCGAGAGCTATTATGCCTGTAATTTCTTTTAATGTGAGGAAATTAGCATGTGTGAAGTTCTATAGTCCCTAAGAATATATTCTGTGATTAATATGGGACAATAACTGTTGGAAATTCATTCGATGTGAGTGGCTGAAGGTGAAAACTGGGTTCTTGGGGCAACTAAACAAAACAAGAAAAGGAAGAGAGAAGACGAAGGACATGTAAACAAAGAAGGTTATGCAACTGAGTATATTAACAACAACACAGGTGAGTCACTGATCAAATATAACTGAATAACTGAGAATAAATTTTTTTACATGTTTATTTTATGAGGAAATATCTATTTTAGCTTGAGGTTTGAAATTTGTTAGGATGTTTCAGGGTACTATTTGGAGGAAAGTAGACTACAGACACTGACATACTACTAAAAAGAAGTACAATACACACAATTAATTATAAACAAGAACCTTAATTTTGATTATCGGATGTAAATATTTCTAGAACAAAAACTTGTAGCTGAAATGACATGATTGTAGTTTAACTTTTAGACAGAGATGTTGTTAACGTGTACCTAAAGGTTGAAGCATCTAAGTAAGATTGTCAGTGTATAGATTCCAAGTACGGACCACTATATAAAAAAATGTAATTTACTGAACTTCGTAGAAATTGTAGCAAAGTACTTGTGAGAATTAATGTGTTTAAAAGTATACCAAAATGTTCAGTAAAAGAAACACTCCTATTATGCTACAATTTTCATCCTGCTAAGAGGTTCACATTTTTTAGTTAGAGACATGTACATTTCATGAAAATTGTTAGTATTTTTCAGAGGTTCACAGGCAAGTTTATGTTTGAATTGCGGAGTAGCTGTTTAGATATAGATCAGTACTTATCATTGCCTCCTCTGTTCGTCATGGTAACAGTGAGAGGGATCCATCGAGTATGATAATGGGAACACCGAACAAGGGACACTTCCACTGCACAGTTAGTAAGGCGCTGTGAACGTTAGTAGAGCAAGTAAATACCTCTACTACGTGTACGACGGTGGATCCCGGCAGTCTACAAGATGAATCACGAGATTGTAGCGCCGATTAAATGATATCCTGTGTCTCCAAATACTCCCTCTGATCATGCGCAATTGCATAAAGATGAACAGAAGACTAATGCTTCCGTAAGTTAAGAGTCGAGCACATATTGCTTTGTACGCCTAGTTTTGGGAAAAACCGACGAGGTAAATGAAAAACTTTCCAATAAAAGTGAAGAAATGTTAATGGTCTAGACGAAAGATTCTAATCCCTAAATATTCAGTTACAAGGACAAAACAAAGGACAAATTTTCAAGGGTAGAGAACGAAATTTAGACTGTGGAAACAGGGCAGATCAGACTGTATGAAGATGTCGAGAAACGCAAGTGGGTTCTCGAGGCAGTATAGACGCAATAGACAAAAGACAGGGACCAGATTATGGCCCACACGAGTCAATATAGAAAATGAAAGATAGATTAGAATCTTAAGGTTAAATACCGAAGGATAAAATTTAAATCTGATAGGCGAGGTGCATCAGCTAGCTGAAAGTCTGACAGAATTACAATGTCATCGGCAAACCTCAAAGTTTTTATTTCTTTTCCATGAACTTTAATTCTTATTCCATAGTTTTCTTTGGTTTCCTTTACTGCTTGCAATGCACAGCTTGAATAACACTGGGGATAATTGCAACCCTAGCTAACTCCCTCCTCAACCACTGCTCCTCTGTCATGTCCCTCGATTCTTATAATTACCGTATTGTTTCTGTACAAGCTGTGAATAGTCTTTCACTTCCTGTATTTTACCCTTACAAACTTCAGAATGTGAAAGAGAGTATTCCAGTCAACATTCTCAAAGGCTTTCTCTAAACTGACATATGCTGTAAATGCAGGTTTGCCTTTCCTTAATCTATCTTCTAAGATAAGGCATAGGGGCAGTATTGCCTCCCGTGTTCCTACATTACTGTGGTATCAAACTGATGTTCACAGAGGTCGGCTTCTACCGGTTTTTCTATTATTCTACAAAGAATTTGTGGTAGTATTTTGCAAACATGACTTATAAAACTGATACTTCGGTAATTTCCACACCTGCCAGCAACTGCTTTCTTTGAAATTGGAATCGCTACATGCTTCTAAAAGTCTGAGGGTACATCGCCTATCTCATATAGCTTTGTTGTGGTTGGTTCTCCCGATGCCATCAGTAGTTCTGACAGAATATCGTCTACTCCTAGGCTCTTGTTTCGACTTAGATCTTTCAGAGCTCTGTCAAATTCTTCTCACACTATCATATCGCTCATCTTATCTTCATCTAAGCTCACTTTCCTTTCCGTAATATTGCCCTCAATTTCATCTCTCTTGTATAGACGCTCTATAAACTCTTTCCACCTTTTCCTTCTTTGTTTAAGACTGGTTTTCCATCTGAGCTCTTGTTATGCATACAGCTGCTTCTCTTTTCCTCTTTAATTTCCTGTAGGCAGTATCTATCTTTACCTTAGTGAAACATGCTTCTATTTATCCTCTAGCCATTTCTGCTTTGCCATTTTGCACTTCCTGTCAATCTCATTTTTTAAACTTTTGTATTCCCTTTTGCCTGCTTCATTTGCTGCATTTTTAAATTTTATCCTTTCATCAGTTAAATTCAATACCTCTTGTGTTATCCACGGATTTATACTAGGCCTTGTCTTTTTACCTATTTCGTCCTCTGCTGCCTTCGCTATTCCATCTCTTAAAGCCAACTATTCCCTTTTTTAAATTTTCTAGCCTACCTGCCTGACTGAGGGATCTAGCATTCCACACTCAGATCCCAGTTTTGTTTCTCCTGATGAAGACATCCTCCTGACTAGTCCCCACCAGGAGATGCGAATGGGGAACTATTTTACCTCTGGAACATTTTACAAAAGAGGATGCCATCATCATTTAACTATACAGTACAGTTGCATGCCCTCGGGTAAAAACTACGGCTGTAGTTTCCCCTTGTTTTCATCCGTTCGCAGTACCAGCACAGCAAGGCCCTTCTGGTTGCTGTTACAAGGCCAGATCAGTCAATCATCCAGATTGTTGCTGCTGCAACTACTGAAAAGGCTGCTGCCCCTCTTCAGGAACCACTCGTTTGTCTAGCCTCTCAACAAATATCCCTCTGTTGTGGTTGAACCTACAGCACCTGAGTCACGCAAGCTACCCCACTGATAGCAAGGTCTATGGTTCATGGAGGAGTATTCCTTAAATGTAATAAGGTACAATCATGCTTCCTTTGATTTTCTAATGAATTGCTTGCCAAACTGTCCAAAGTACAAGACAATGTGTCAGGTATCATATTTTTCCTTTCTGAAATATGTTCAATCATATCTTGTGATTATTGACTTACCAGTATGCTTGTGAGTACAGTACCCTGATTCCTCTGAATGACAGAACCTGACAAGAGTCAGTTTCACATACATCAAGAACTGCAAGGCATGGTGGCCTGCATAAACTTCAGTGGTTCCTCCAAACAAAGAAAATTGCTCACAAAATGACAAGTGCCTCTAATTTGGTCACCAAATTATTTCTTTCATGTCAAGAGAGAACGTGAATTGCGAATGCTTTGGTGCTTCATGATGATGGGTCTCCACTTTCGGGTTTTTGGAACAGAATGCACCAACCCCAATTCCCAAACTATTTGTCAACAAACGGATCAGCTAACCCAAACCTCCGTTTGTCAAAATCACTGTGTCAGCAAGGAATCTTTAACATCATCGAACTCTTTCTGTGCCTGCACGCCCCAATTCCAAGCCTCACTATTCCCAGTCAAGCAGCACAATCAGTGTGTAGAGAATGTATTGTAATTAATAAAACATTAAAAAAATTATTATACGCAGAGAAGCCCTAAGCTGCCCTTTGGTTTTGGAAACCGGATTTTCTTTAACCACTAGTATCTTGCCTGGATCGTGGTGAGCCAAATTTGCCAAGATAATGTGACCCAGAACAGCGTCTCCCAGAGAGTGGTTTCTGTAGACTCACCTTTATGTCTGCTTGTTCAAAAATATCTAGTAACTAATTCATTACATGATTATAATCTGCCCAAGACTTCTCCACAATCAAAAGCCGTGTACATATACTGTGACTCCATTCCTCAATTCATCTGGGAGGATCAAACTCAGTCCACAAATAAATGCAGCAGAAGATACGTTTAGGCCAAATGGAAGTCTCCTGAAATGGTAATATATGGTTCAAATGGCTCTGAGCACTATGGGACTTAGAACTACTTAAACCTAACTAACCTAAGGTCATCACACACATCCATGCCCGAGGCAGGATTCGAACCTGCGACCGTAGTGGTCGCGCGGTTCGAGACTGTAGCACCTAGAACCGCTCGGTCACCCCGGCCGGCTATAAACCAGGGGTCCACCTCACCATTGATGAGATGCTCAGCTTGTTTAGAGGACGCTACTTCTTCAAAGTATTTATGAAGGATAAATCTGGCAAGTATGGCATCCTTATACGCATGATGTCCGATGCAGTTGACAGATACGTCTTGAATATGGGACCCTATGCAGGTAATGTTCAGAATTTGTCGAAAGAAGAACGGGGTTCAGCAGCTGTCGTCAAACGTCTGGTAGCACCTGTGAAAAATACTGGATGAAGTATTACTACAGACCGATACAACACATCGGTGGCTTTGGCGGAAGAGTTATACCAAGACTACAAAGTTACTACAGTAGGAACTCTCCAGTCAAACAGGAAGCATATTCCAGACATAATGAAGAACACGTCAAATCGAGAGCTATATTCATCAATGTTCTTGTTCACAGACCCATCAACAAGTAGGCCTCCAGTAACATCGGTGTCCTACGCAGCAAAAACGAAACCAAGTAAAAACTTACTGATGTCAGTAATGCACCAAGATAAAGGCACTGTTGGAGGAGAGAAGAACAAAACCGAGATAAATGAATATTATAATTCCATTAAAGGTGGAACTGATACCATTGATCAAATGGCGCTTATGTACACCTGCAAGAGGGGAACAAAGAGATGGCCTCTATCTTTATTTTACTCTCTCATCGACATTTGTGCTATCAATGCAACCACCATCCAGCAACATCCAAGATGGAATGAAAAGAAACACAACAAACGAAAACAAACGAAAACTGTATCTTCTACAAACTGGTATGGAACTAGTGAAATTGCAGGTAGAAGAAAGAAGTGCCAATGCAAGAGGGTTATCTAAACAAATTGTTCTATCAATGGAGACTACTCTACAAAAGAAAATCAAAGAAGTGACAACAGAAGCACGGCAGCCTACTGCAGGGAAAGGTCAGTGCCATATTTGTGTAAGAGAAGCTAAAACAAAGAAGCAGAAGTACAACAACCTAAGTAAACCAAAACAGTATTGTGGACAGTGTCACAAACATGTGTGTAACACACATTCAGAAAAAATTGTGAAGTGTGCCTCTTGCCTTGAAGTTGAGGACTCAGAGTAGTCTGTTGCATATGAACACATCTGTATTTTGTATTGTAATATGTCGATTTTTTATTCACTCAATCCAATATTTATAACAATTAACAACATTTATAAACCGATGCCTTAGTTAAAATACATAAACCATTTTGAAAGTTGTAATTTTTCGCCAGTAAACTTATTTAATACCTGTGGGCCCGCCGAACCGCCCCTCCCCCATTAGGCATCCAAGTTAGAAAAAAAGGCTTGGGCGTCCTAGGGTTAAACCTAACTAACCTAAGGACATCACACACATCCATGCCCCATGCAGGATTCGAACCTGCGACCGTAGCGGTCGCGCGGTTCGACACTGAAGCGCCTAGAACCGCTCGGCCACATCGGTCGGCTTGTATTGTTCAAGCCAATCTGTAGAGACTACTATGCCCCCCACAAGCGATGTCTTGTGACTATCTGACGTCATGGAACGTCCTGTGAATGGAGCACTTTGATTGGTTCGTACTAAATTTACCCGCCAAAAAGCTACTGCTGGCATGGGAGCACTGTCCGACACTTTCTACAGACGGTCAAATTATGTGAATTTAGGTGGAATACTGTTTTTGAACAGATCGAAAAAAGTATACACCAGTCATATAGCACTAACAGTTAAACATTCAAAAGTGGTCGACGGATCATGAAATACAGAAAATTATACTCCTCTGCTACTGTAGAGCACTGCTTAAATTTCTTGGCGTGAAACCGATCTCCAACGAGGCTCTATCACCACAAACAGTCATACCACCATGACATATAAGAGGTATTAGAGACAAAGTTAGTGAACTGCTTACAGATGTTGACGCTGAAGTTACTGCTATATCAGAGCACCACTTAAATAATTTGACAATTCAGAGGCTTCCTTTACCAGGATACAGATTAGCTTGCTGTTTTCCAAGGAGTTCCTTGTGGCGGAATGGCCATGTACGTAAAAAACAGTATTCCATTTGAGTCCATTGACTTACCACGGCACTGCACTGAACATACATTTGAATGTTGTGGAGGGGCAGTTGAATTTAGTGAAACTAAACTTCTAATTGTTGTTGTTTATAGGTCCCCTAACTCTGACTTCAGAGCATTTCTGCCTTAACTAGAGAGAGTGCTTGATTCACTTTGTAGGAAGTACCAGAAATTAGTTATATGTTGTGACTTCAATGTCAATTTTGTATATGATAGTTAATGGCTTGTAGAAAATAAACTAAAGCTAAATCACAGTTAGGCTCAGTTTTTACAGTTTCTAACACACAATTCAACAAAACCTGACGTTTTAATTTCACAGAATGGGCATACGATTAGTGAAACTGAACAGTTCTAGGTGTTGGTAGATCTCCTTAATTCATATGATCTGATACAGACCGTGTTTTTTCCAACTAGGGTGCAGGGGAACAGTAGCACAGGCACAGACAATATTTTTATTCGTTCTTCATTACTAGATGGCCATTCTATTAGTAAAAGGGTGAATGGTCTTTCAGGCCATGATGCACAAATCTTAACACTAAAAGGCTTTAGTACTCAAACAAATATCACATATAATTACAAACTATGTAGAGAAGTTAATCCAACGGCAAGAGATTTGCTTTCCATTAGAACGTTCTAAATGGGGTACTAACAGTAATAGGCAGCCCAGGTGACTGACTAGTGGGATAAGGATATCTTGTAGAACAAAGTGGGAATTATATAAAAATGTTAGAAGCAGTCACAATCAAGCTACAGTAGCCCATTACTAACAGTATTATTAGGAAGGCAAATAGAATAGCTAATTCACAGGATAAAATTAAAACCATATGGTCAGTTGTGAAGGAAGTGTCCGGTCAGCAGCACAAGGTCGACGAAATAAAGTCAGTTTGTAGTAAAAATATTTCTGTTACTGATAAATCAGATATGTGTACAGTGTTTAACAATTATTTTCTGAGCATTGCTGGTGAATTAAATAAAAATTTAGTTTCTACACGGAATCATATAACTTTCTTGGCAAATGCCTTTCCGAGATTGATGTCTGAAATACTCCTTTGTGATACAGACAAGAGGGAGGTTGAGTCACTAATGAAATCACTGAAGACTGACTCTCATGGTTATGATGGAGCGTCTAGCACAATATTAAAGTATTGTGCTGCACATGTTAGCTCTGTATTTATCCATATTTGTAATTTTTCGTTTAGGAATGGTCAGGTTCCTGAACGATTAAAGTACTCAGTAGTATAAAAAGTAGTATAAAAAGGGAGAAAGGGATTGTGTAGATAATTTAGACCTATTTCTATGCCATCAGTGTTTGCAAATGCTATTGAAACGACTGTGTGTGTAAGGACAATTGATCATTTTATATCACACGATTTGCTATCAAATGTACAGTTCGGATTTAGAAGTCGTTTAACAACTGAAAATGCTACATTCTCTTTCCTTTTCTCTGTGAGGTACTGGATGGGTTAAACAAAAGGTTTCGTACGCTTGGCATATTTTTTAATTTAACTAAGGTATTTGATTCTGTTGATCACAAAATATTGCTCCAGAAGTTGGACCATCACGGAATACGGGGAGTAGCTCACAATTGGTTCACCTCTTACTTTAGCAACAAGCAGCAAAAGGTTATTATTCACAATGTTGAGAATGGATGTGATGTAGGGTCTGAGTGGGGTACGGTCAAGTGGGGGGGGGGGGGGTGCCCCAGGGATCAGTGTTGGAGCCACTCCTGTTCCATTGCTGATGACACTAGCTTGGTAGTAAAGGATGTTGTGTGCAACATTGGCTCGGTTTCAAATAGTGCAGTTCAAGATCTAAGTTAATGGCTTGTAGAAAATAAACTAAAGCTAAATCACAGTTAGACTCAGTTTTTACAGTTTCTAACACACAATACAACAAAACCTGACGTTTTAATTTCACAGAATGGGCATACGATTAGTGAAACTGAACAGTTCTAGGTGTTCAGATAGTAAGCTGTTGTGAAAAGCCCACGTTCAGGATCTTGTTCAAAGACTTAATGCCATTTTTTACTATCGAACGGTATCCGAAGCGAGTGATGGTTCGACACGAAAATTAGTCTGCTTAGCTTATTTTCATTCGCTTATGTCGTATGGTATTATATTTTGGGGTAACTCTTCCCATTCTAAAAGGATATTTTTGGCTCAGAAACTGGCGGTGTGGTGTAAGTTCACGAACCTCTTGTCGACCCCTGTTCACGAGTCTGGGTATTTCTACATTGTCCTCTCAATATACATATTCCTTACTGTCATTTCTTGTTAACAATATTAGCTTATTCCCAGGAATAAGCAGCTTTCACTCAGTTAATACTCCGCAGAAATCAAACTTGCATTTGGATCGGACTTCCTTAACTCTTGTGCAGAAAGGTGTGCAGTATACTGCTGCCAGATCAATTTTCAATAAGCTACCCCTCGAATTCCAAAACCTTAGCAGTAATCCACGCGCTTTCAAATCGAAACTGAAGAGTTTCCTTCTATTCTGTCGAGGAGTTCGTTGAAAAAATAAGCTGAATCTTGCTGTATTGTTGATTGCCTTTATTTAAATTTATGGACAGCCTTTTTTCAGGTTCATAAACATTTATTTTTATCTGTTATTGTTTTTATGTTGTAATTTCGTGTACTGACACGTACCATGACCTTGGAAATTTGCTCCTCAATTTGGTCCTACGAAACTTGACGCGTAAATAAATAAATACATACATTGCTGTACTAAACATAATTACTATCCTGCACCATACAAAGTTCTCACTTCCGCATCCTGCGTATAGCTATCGACCGCCAGGCACTCCTACTTATACTACGAAGACACACAAATCCCAAAAACAGAAGCACAGCACATGAAACAAGCACCATATTATGTAGTCACAGTGCGAGATATCCCCTGCGCGGCCAACTGCCACGAGGCAGGCATCTGCCCCTGTACGTGCTGGCCTGGTGCGTGATCAGAGCGCCCTCTGGAGACGGCGGCCGATCTGAACTGGTGTACAAAGGTTGGGCAGCTTCCTCCGCCACAAAGGCGTCCGCTAACAGAACTTTTCCGTCCGGGCCTGCTTGCTGTCATGGTATCTGCACGAGTTGCGACTATCCTCAAACTCTGGGATTAAAAGAATATTACTTTCTGAGCTCTGCAGATGAGAAAAGCGTTGTCAATCGCGAATTAATTTAACGATATCAGCCGCAATATCCGAATTTACACGCAAAAAAAGACGATATTTGTTACACTTTTATGCCGAATCCTTCGAGTAGCACACGAAAATTTCGAGAATTTCAGGTCATTTCACATGATTTGAAAGAATATCATATCACTTATGCGACTGTCACAGTGACGGAGGCAACTCAATATATTGCGTTTTACAGTGATGAAGATGAGGAAAATGAAAACGTAAGTGAAACATAATGTAAATAAACACTTACACTTACACACACACATAGAATTAATTAATTTCAGGCACAGAAATAACTATTTTCAAATCGTAATTTTGGCTTAAACAACTTATCTACTTTAAGATGTAAGTGGTTACAAATGACAAACTGTGGAACAAAACAGTCACTGTAGAAACACTACACATCAGAAAAAAGGTATGAATTCATAATTTTATGTGTTTTTTCAAATATCTGTAATTACGATTTAAAAACTAATAGTACATGTATACAAACAGTAAAGAACATTCTTTATTTTTAACAGCCATAAAATAAAAGCCCACTGAAGATGCTGCAATTGCAGTGAAACATGTTTGGGTTAAAAAACAAAATTGTGTTTTGATAAAAGCGGACCCTTTCCAAAAACATACGTATTGTTAAAGCAAACACGGGAAAAAAGAGCTTCAACCCCAAGAATTGTAACGTTTTGACACATGTACTGGTGGAACACCATATCCCACAGACTATCAATCACAAGGAGACGGTTCTTGTGTTGTTTTTCACAAGCTGTTTGATATATTGTTTTATGCTGTAACATGTTGAAGCAGTGTATGACTACAGCTGTGAACAGAGCCATACATTTCGTTTTTCTACTGTGACATCAGGGTCTGTGTCAGGTGCTAAACTGACATTAACACATTTCGATCCATTGACTCTCACAGAAAGCTGGACATTGCATGGTGTAAACTATGCTGCTCCCACAACTAGCAGGATGGTTGAAATAGAAGACAGAGGCGGAAGACGTTGCAATTATGGAAACTGAAAGAGTTTGCAGCACATTGGGGCGTTTCCAAATAGCTGTCTGTATTTAACCTTCCACAGTGATGGGGTAGCAGATGTCTTTGTATTCCATTTTCAAAGAGACCCAGAGCATTAATTCCCCATACTGGTGGTGCATATTGCATCCAGGTGTATGATTGCTGTTTCGATGTCCTAAGTGGTAGTCATCCTGACCCTCAAATCTTTGGACACTGCGTCTTTCATTTTTGTGACTTTCAATCCATAAATACATGTGGCACAAAGGGTATTGTGCAGCACATATACCCATATAGCACAGATAATATTTGACAGGTACAAAGAGGGAATGCTCTCTAACCCCAAAACATATCTCATTTTTTCCCATAAACTACTTTTTGTATAGCTTTAACTATTACTTCTGTTCCTTCCAGCAGTTCTTCTAGACGACAGCATTCGGCGATTATAATCTCGCCTCTTATTTCTTGCATAATACTATTGTTAAAACTAGACCTCGGACTTTTTGGTTCTAAAGATCTTGAATTAGGTACCTAAAATAGGCTCTATCACTTACAAAAGTAGGTTACAAAAATCAGGAAATATGTGACCAAAATCTGATATTTTATTGTCTAGGAAGATAAATATATTGACAAAAATCCACATTATAATATTATCCATGTCCATAATTATAATCACAGTCACAGTACATAACTAACACTTTCTCCAGATTTTCCGTTGAGAAACTGCATCTCTTGTCTGTTAAAAGCATCTTATATGCCGAGAATGAGCGTTCCACGTCAACAGATGTCACCGGAGCATATTTAAATGACGGTATTAAGCGCAATGGGATCGCACACGCATGTTCTGTTGATGTACCTGATAAGTTGTCAGCCGCTGTGCATGGGCTTTTTTGTAGCATTGTCTTTAGTTACTCACAAACTTTCTTACCAATAGAACCTGGGACCGAGTTGACTTTTGCTGTCACCTCGTCTATCAATCGCGCGTAGACTGGTTTCCCTGAACACTCTAGAGCTTTAATAATAGGGACCAAAAATGCATAATGAGATTTTATGTATGCAATGTCTTTGGATATTTTTGGGTCCTTTAGAAGATCTTTAGCTGAAGTAATGCTCACTGCCTCCCCCCGTAACCTAAGAACAATGTTCTTAATGTTATCCGAATGCTCGCTGTAATATTCCACGGCCTCTATCCACATTCCCCAGCGAGTAAGTATTGGTTCTGATGGAGATAGTACGTTGGGAAGTCCCTCTCAAAATAACTGGATTCTTGTAGGTGCTTTAATAAAAGCCTTTTTGATGGCTGAAACTAGCTTAATTATATATGGAAATTCGAGATGTATCGTCTCAGCTACTCGATTCATAGCGTGGGCAAGATATATGTGATGAGGAGCAAGTTTGGGTAAAATACTTTCAACGATTTAACAGCAGCAATCAAGTACGCGGCTGCTTCAGTGTAGATTACAAGTACTTTATTTTATCTAGACTGTTGGGATAAAGTAATTTGAGGGCTTTATTAACAAAATGAGCAGTTGTTTCCGGGTTAGTCTTTTTTAGCTCCCTGTTGCAGATCAGATGAGGTACAGAGCGAGTGTCAGGATCTAACTTTCCAACAATCAAATTAGCCACATATGGACCTTGTCTGTCAGTTGCCTCATCGACAGAGATCCACATGTATGAATCGCCTGTCTTCCCTTATCCTGCTCAACGAATTTTCATATAAAGTGTCTAAATAGTTCTTTCTCAGTGTGGATTCGGATGGAATGCTGCGGTGGCAGTATTTCTCTAGAAAACTTTTGAACTGGCTATTTACAACTGCACTGAATGGTATGTTTGCTGACTCGACTCATGTCAAGATGAAATTCGTTATTGTTTATTGCAGTTGGTTTAGTTACAAACGTTTGTTTCAAGTTTGATTTATTTTTTAAATTTGCCTGGTGTTTAATTCCTGCAACATGCTGACTTAAATGCGACCTCTGTTCTTCAGAGCACACCTAAAAACAAAAAGAAATGAGAAATACTTTGTGGAAGAATTTACAAGCGGGATTACTTAGCAGAAACAACCTACATTAAGGGTTTTGAAACAATATTTTTGCATTCGCATGTGTCTGGTCCAAGTTAACTCGGAAAAAACAGTGGCACACTGTTCTCTGAGTGAGTGTAGCAGATAAAAGGTTAACATTTTACTTAGGTCTTTGTTGCACACTTTGCAGTAAATAACTCTTCCGTCTGCAGAGAAATCAGGAAATTCTTGTGACCACTAAGAATCAGAGATGATTTGGAGCTGTCTACTTTCCGCAAGCTCGACTTTCCATAAATACACTGTCTCTGTGAAATATTTCACCACATCCAAGGTGCACGCTGACCGACTGAATGAAGACAGTGCAGTGTTTTAAACAGGCTGTTACGACAAGGCAGGCCAGAGGCCAGAGGCAGATCACAAGGCTCCTCCGTGCCTTGCCGGCCCATTTGACAGTTCACAGCGAGCGACAAAGCTCCGCGGAGCAGTGCTGGCTGGAACAGCCTGGCGTACGTTGTCGACGTCTGACGCACGATTAGCGTTCACTCACGCAAACAAACCAGTTATCATTCAATTACTACTTTCTAAGTAGCCGGGAAGACCAGAAGAGTATAGTTTTGGTCGTACAAATTTTATTTGACTGGATTTTTAAAAATCAGATACAGTCCGGTTCTAATATGAAATTAGCTATTTTTTGGTTCAAATGGCTCTGAGCACTATGGGACTTAACAGTTGTGGTCATCAGTCCCCTAGAACTTAGAACTACTTAAACCTAACTAACCTAAGGACATCACACACATCCATGCCCGAGGCAGGATTCGAACCTGCGACCGTAGCAGTCGCGCGGTTCCGGACTGCGCGCCTAGAACCGCGAGACCACCGCGGCCGGCCTATTTTTAGGATTCTTAACCCGTAACTGGTACACCTGGGTCCCAGGGACCCGAGCGAAATTTCTTTTTTCCAGCTCCGTGATGTGTGTGGTAGCACTGACTTCCCTCTCCCTGTACTCTCCTAACAATCAACTGGCTACCAGCCCACAACATTGTTGCAGGCGTTTCTTTGTTAGTTTTGTTTCTATAAAGGTGATCGGGTCCCGTGGACCCAGGTGTACCGTTAGTGAAAGTTTTCTTTTCGTGGCATTATTTCCGGTATCTTGGATTTACGGTGTAGTGCTTCAGAAAAATGAGCGAGGAAGATACTACAGATAATCTGAACGAACCATTGGACAGTGATATTGAAGACATAAGTGGAAGCGACAGTGACTATGAAATTAGTGAACATGAAACTGGAAGTGATGAAAGTGATGATGGAGACAGTAACAACGAACAATCTGGAACTAATTATATCTATGGAAGAAACAGATTCAAGTGGTCAACAACACCCAGCATACGTGGAAGAACCTCTCAAACCAACATCATTGCTCCAATTCACTTTCCTGGCATACGTAATGCAGCTAGACAGGTAACAGAAAAGACCCCTCTAGCATTTTGGGAACTACTTTTCAGCAAAGAAATGATTGCAGAGGTAGTACTCAGAACCAATGAAAAGATTATGTCATTGCCACCTGAGTCAAAAAAGAATTCTTTTTCAAATCTAACAGACAGTACTGAAATAAAAGCTGTCATAGGTCTTTGTTATTTGTGGGGAGCCTTCAAGTCAAACAACGAAGATCTGAATGGTTTATATGCTACAAACGGCACTGGTAGACCAATTTTTAGGGCAACTATGCCCTTGAAACGTTTGCTGTTTTTATTACGTTGCCTTCGTTTTGATGATGCAGCAACCCGTGACGCAAGGAAACTCACAGATAAACTGTACCACATCTCTTGGCTCTTCAATTCATTGATAGAAGCTTGTCAAGAAAACTATTCAGTCGGAGAGTACGTCACTGTTGACGAAATGCTTGTAGGATTCCGTGGTAGATGTCCGTTTAGGATGTACATTCCATCCAAGCCACGGAAATACGGTATAAAAATATTTATTCTAGCTGATGCCAAAATGCACTACTGTTTGAATGCAGAGATATATTCGGGAAAATCAGCTGTAGCCATCCCGCGCCGTGTCCTCTTACCAACAGCTGTTGTCATGCGGTTGGTTGAACCAATCAAGGGAAGTAACAGAAATGTGACAGGGGACAACTGGTTCTCAAGTGTGGAGTTGGTCAATGAGTTGTCGAACTGTAATTTGACTTATATTGGCACCATGAGAAAGAACAAGGCTGAGCTACCACCAAGCTTTTCAACAGCAAAGGGCAGAAATGTGTCTTCTTCAATCTACGGATACTCTGGTTCTGTAACAATACTTTCACACGTCCCCAAAAAGAACAAGGTTGTCAACCTGATATCGACAATGCACCATGGAGAATGTATGGTGGAAAATAAGCCTGAAATAATCCATGACTACAATAAAACAAAAGGTGGAGTTGACGCACTTGACGAAAAGACGCATAATTACACGACTTCTAGAAGAACAAGGCGGTGGCCTATGGCAGTCTTCTACACTATGCTAGATATAGCAGGTGTAAATGCTTTTGTTTTGTACCATGGGAAAGAAGATACTGATGATGTGACACGCAGAGAATTCCTCATTGAACTAGGTACACAACTCATAAGTGATTGTATGAAAAGAAGATTGGATTCTCCATTTTTGAGAAAAGATATCCGAAATTCCATTTGTGATATTCTAGGCATGACCCCCTCCAAGGCATCAGGAACATCCCAGGTTCACAGTGAAGCTGGTGCTACTAAATCGAAGAGGAAAAGATGCTCAGTGTGCCCATCTAAAAAAGACAGGAAAGCATCCCGGGCGTGTGCCAGATGTCGAACACCATTATGTTTGGAATGTTCCACTGCTTTATGTCCAAACTGTTTCGGTAGTCTGGATGAATGAAATAACTGAAATGGACTGGTGAAGATGCTGTATAATTGAAACCTAATATTTTGTCATAATTTCTGCTATTTTCAAAGATCACATAGTCATTTAGCTGAGAAATGTACTAAAATTTATCCAAAAGTTGTGCCTGCAGAAATTTTTATATTGATTTTGAACTTTTCTTCTGGCTTACTGTTGTGAAGCATAGTACATTTTGTGTTTAAACGTGAAGTTTCAGTTGTCTATCTTACTATTTGTAACTGATGTGCAGGACTTTCCAAAAGTATATTTTTCACATTTCGTATTTTATGCAGTTTATTGTCCTTTTTTGTAACATCTTTAAGGTATGACCATAAATGAGGAATGTGGTTTTAAAACATTAGTAACAAAACATTAATAAAAGTTTCATATTTAAATTTCATTTAAATGTGTTTTTTTTACCAAAATATACTCAAAACTTGGGTGGGTCCCGAGGACCCAGATGTACCTTATGTGTTACAATTTATAGGTGTACCAGTTACGGGTTAAACATGAGGTACAATCAGTTTCTAACATGAAATTAGGTATTTTAGGTACTATAATATTACAATTTTCGATAAGATATTTGCGTTATTCTTATGTGGAAAGCCCAGGAGAGAATGTTAGTCATAAAATGTTTTATTGAATTGGATTTTTAAAATTTAGGTACAACCAAGTACTAACCCGAAATTAGGTATTATTTGGTGCCATAAAACTAGCGTTTTCGACTATAAATTGGCGTAACTCGTGTATGTACAACTTTTATTGCCTTTATTTAATGAGGAGCAAAATAGGTTTTTACCTAAAATCCGAGTCCTGCTTATAACACTCCACATGTTACTGGGCGTATGTTACTAGCTCTTCTGCCGCATATTCTTGTGGAATTTCTGTATAGAACTTTATGTTTACAACTTTTGCAAATGAGTGGTCATTTATGTCGTTATGCTGTCGATTTTAAGCTTGCAAACGGTAGTTATGTTGCTAAATGCACAATATCAAGTCCAGCACACACAAATACAATGTAACAATCCTGTTTAAGCAGAGCCAGGTGGGAATAGAGCTTTATAAACAAGTTTTACGTGTGTTCTTTAATGTAGTAAACGTGCTCCAAACGATCCTTTTCGGCCAGGACTCCAACATAAGCCCGCTTACCATTGCTGTTAACACTAAATGCAGATATTTTATATTTCGCCACACACTACGTTTAAAGCAATATGCATGCCTTCGTTGTACATTTGCAATAGCTTCTTCCTTTTCCAATTGCTGTAAATATTCTTCCTTATAGCAATTACCTTCACCATATATTCCATTTCACGTTTTTTTGGCATCAATCTCTTCCATTTCAAGTTTTCCTTCTTCATACACACTCCGCATTAACTGCACTTAAAGGCGTAATTTCTTTACTGTGGAATGGCTTAAGTCTCTTCAACGTATTGTTTCCTTTCCTTAAGACTTACGGAATAACATTTTACCAGTCCTAACTCGACAATGTCTAAATCTGACAGTGCTGTTGAAACAATGTCCTGCTTTGAGAAAAATATGTTTCTCCTGCTTTAATATAGGACTTCTGTGCAATACTTATACTGTCTTTGTTGCAGTCAGTCTTAAGAATCTCCATGTAGTTTACAGATAGATAATTGCAACTATATGCAGACAGAGCATAACTTATAAGCTTTTCTCGGTCTTGAGGGTCTGGCAGACTTACTTACACACCAGTCCATTTTCAGATATTCTTATTACCCCAGAAGGCAAACTACAGAACGCTGTTTACACCACACAGCAACTGTTCTGTAAGTTATTAGTTAGCTCACACCACATGGATGAGAGTGAGTGGAGCACATTGTAAACACTGTTTGTTACAGTTTAAAACACTTAAATAGTTTTGCACCGGATCAAACACACCATCCACTTATTGTAGCCTCTAGTCTGGTAAAACCATGTTCTTTAACCAAGGAGTGGGTAAAAGTTTCTCGTAGTCGCATGGCTGGCACTTTATAAAATCTATAAGGTGTTTACCGATAACTTTGTTCACACCTGAGTTTGTGATCTGACACATAAATTTGTTATTATCTTTACTCTACAGCTGGAGATCATCTACGTTAAACAGTCTATTCCAACGGTCTTAACGTTGTCCACAGTCACATTGATACTTACCTGGCTGGCTCCTTCCAAATAGAAGTCGTGGTTTGATACTAGGTAGTCGCGCATCACGATTTTATTAAAGTCGCGGCGAGATCTTGTGTTATGTCCATATCCAAAAGGCAATAGTCGTCTACACTTAGCTGGTGCAATATTCCAGGCAGCTCTTCCATTAGAACATGCATTTTAACGTCAGCTAATTCCTTTTTATATGGTATAGCCACAGGATTTTTATATTTCTTCGAAATGGTTTCCAGTGCTTCCTTGTCGATTTTATTCAGTATTCCTCTTGCTGTCACACTGTCGCTCCCGTGTAGGAGAAATGGTAGGTTCGCCTTGACAGCATATCTTGCAGTGATGAACTTGGAGAATTTTTTACGCAGATAATAGTTAAATGAGCCACACATCTCCTTCTTTTAACATTACAGATCGTCCCTTCTCTAACTGATCCTGACAGTGCATTTCATCACAGATATTAACTAACATAATGATATCGCAAACTGGTTCTGTTATAAGAGCAGGCACATTTGCACTTTTCTTGCTAAGGAGCGTACCATTGTCGATGTAATTTATGTTGCCAATGTCAGACACACGGTTAACCAAGTTCTGCGGTAGTAACCATAAAACGAGCGTTCGTCGGTTGGTCTCGTCCTCCTCACTAATAGCTGAGGAATGTTAAGACCTTTGGAGGAATCCATGTCGACACTTTCAATTACCACAGAAGACTGATCGGTTGGGGCTGTCAAGCCTTCTTTGATAATCTAAAGATCCAAGATGGCGGTACTTCCGGTCACGTGATTTTTCGATCATAAATTCTAAATTTGGTAGTACTTGCAATCCAATTGTAAACTCCCAGCTCAATTGTGCTATTTTGTGTGCAAGGTGTCCGTAAGGGGGAGGGGGGGGGGAGACCGCCGCTCGTGAGTATGACCCCATCCCGCACCGCACAATCTCGCTATCATGCTCTGATACAATGCTACACTATTCCGTCCAGCTATGGTGCTGTACCACCCCGCCCGAAACCGTGTCCGGGTACAACGCTATACTCTACTGTGCGAATACTGCGCTGTACCACCGCGTCCGAAAGCGCGTTCAGGTACATCCCCATACTCTACTCTGTGAATATTGCGCTGTCCAAAAACGCGCCCAAGTACAGCGCTGCACCACATGTTCCGACTAATGCATTGGTTCTATCCCATACATGAGAGTGGCACACTTGTAAACGAAAGCGATCACTCGTGACAGGCGTTTCTCAGTACAGGAATAAAACACCAGGAGCGCTGCAGCAGACTCACTTGTCTCAAGTAGCCAATTAAGACAAGAAAATCGATCGCGTAAAATCGGATTATGGGAAAAGACGGCTCCGTTCTCGAGGCTATGAAGTTCTCATGTCGAGCAACAATAAGACCAGCGGAAAGATGCTCCTATCGGAGCACAAAAAATTCGATTATGTTCCTGTTTATTTAAAAGACTCTGACTGAAAGGTGGAATACCGATGCCTCATCGTACCTTCCTCAGCATCTTCAAAAATTTTGCCAAAAATTTTGGCATGCATACTTATTTTCGCTTTTCTTAATATGCAACTGATCTCAAAATCCCAAAAGTTTTCCAAACTGTAACTCACTCACGTCCACTAGCCCATCGCTTAAGTCGCTCTTACCCATCGACTGCCAGCTACCCTTTCTCACTCACTTATTCAAACCAACTCATTGTCATGGTCTCTTTGTGCCTTTCTGTCATTGTCTGCTGCGTGACACCCACAGTCCCCTTCGTTCTGACGTATTACTACTGTCTTCTCTTGCTGTTTCTTACTGGTAATATCTCATTGTTTCTTTCTTTCTACTGCTGTCTCTTCTCTCTATCACTGTCTCTTTCTTCCTCGTTGTGATTGTCGTATACTCTGTCTCTCAATATCACTGGCTCTTTCTCTTTATTCCCTCCCCCTCACCCACCTCAGCACTGTCTCCTTCACTCTTTTCCTAGCACTGTTCTGTCACTGTCAACTACGTTCCACTGCTACCGTGTCCCTGCCTTCCTCTCACTCTCGCTCTTTCTATACGACAAGAACTGCCCACCACTTTCCAGTATTTATTACTTTTGCGTCTCTTTGCCACTGCCACTATCTTCATCTCTCTCAGCATACAAAAGAACAAATATGTTCACATGCCAAAATTTTCGGGAAATTTTTAATGGTCCTGAGAAAAGCATAATGGGGCACATGGTACTCTACTTTTCAGTCAGAGTATTTTAAAATAAACGTGAACATATTACAATTTTTTGCTCCGATAGAAGCATGTTTCCGCTGGTGCCCTTTTTTCCCTGCTGCTACAGGACATGTAACCCATATGGAAAAAAACTGTATTGGTCAGTAAAATTTAGATGGTGTACGTATGTGAAAATGAAAAAAAGCAAAACTACTTTTATACCTCAGAACAGATTTTACACACAAAAACACTTTTCATGTGCTTCAGTACCGCAACAAGGGGTTCCGAGATGATAACGGAGGCTCTTTAAAGCATTTTTCTCCGTGCTTCGCCACTTTATAAACTACGTTTTCGCCTAACATCGGATTTTACATGCGTATTTCACGTGCACAAGTAGGGTAACTTTGCATCTCTGTATCTCGCAAATGGATAAATATATGAAGAAAACTTTCTCGCTTATTCCAGATCGGTATCTTAGGAATATATCGTAAAAATTACAGCCATCTTCCAATCATCGGCTGGGTTTTGATCTGCTGGTGCGGGCGAAAATGTTGTAAAAAAAAACATTTTTGTGGGATTTTTTCCAAGGAACTGCCCGTGACGTAATGGTGCCTCACTAAGTCCCATCGAGGCCACCGCAGATCACATCCAATGCGAAAGGAAGCAACCGGATTGGTCCATTTGCCTAAGCGGGAGGAAGAGAGTAGTACTCATGCTTTGACCCGACACTGTAGAATAGTTACAGTAAGATGATGCTTCGTTGGGCATAAAAATGGTCTCTAGCCCAAGGGCTGTCCACACACTTGACGCTGTAGCACCAATAGAACCAGCGGTATGAGCCCCGGAATATCCCGTTTTTATGGGGGGGAAAGGGGCGTTTTTGAACATATTAGGTACGCATGCTGTCGCTTGCATACCGATTACATTCGTAAGATGGTTGGTTGGTTTGGGGAAGGAGACCAGACAGCGTGGTCATCGGTCTCATCGGATTGGGGAAGGATTGGGAAGGAAGTCGGCCGTGCCCTTTCAGAGGAACCATCCCGGCATTTGCACATTCGTAAGATCGGCAGCAGATGGAACATTTGGCTGGAGACAATAATCTGTGACGGAGACATCAGTGGTAGTGATATCGTTTTTGCGACCTTCAGTCCGCAGACTGGTTTGATGATAGTGTCCGCGCTAGTCTGGCCTGTTCTAGTTTACTGCATATTACGAGGGAGTAATATGTAGTGTAGGGGAGATTCGAGTAACGACGCTATGTCACCAGTGTAGTACTTCTGGATGTGAGTGTGAGTTATTCCTGTGCTATGTTGATCAAAGGATTCATAACATCTGAAACTGGCATTGCTATACTGACATCTAGATCTATGTACGCACTTCTCAAGCGACCGTATGGTGCATTGCAGAGGGTGCCTTGTATCACTGCTAGTGATTTCTTTTCCTGTTCTATTCGGAAATGAAGTGAGGGAAAAATGAGTATCTTTATGTCTCCGTACGAGCCCTAGTATATGTAATTTTATCTTCGTGGTCCTTGTGCGAAAGGTACGTTGGTTGAAGTATAATCATTCTGCAGTCAGCTGCAAATGCGGATGGTCTAACTTTTGTCAATAGTATTTCGCGAAAGAAATGTCGTCTTCCCTCGGGGGATTCCCATTTGAGTTCCCAAAGCATCTTCGTAATGCCTGCGTGTTGGTCGAATCTACCGTTAACATATCTAGCAGCCCGACTCTGAATTGCTTCGATGTATTCCTTCCATCCGACCAGATGGGAATCGCAAACACTCTAGCAGTATTCAAGAATGGGTCGCACTAGTGTTCTGTACTCGATATGCTTTATAGCTGATATCACTTTCCCAACATTCTTCCAATAAACCAACGTCGGGGTCGAGGATTTTCTCTGCCTCGTGATGACTGGGTGTTGTGTAATGTCCTTAGGTTAGTTAGGTTTAAGCACTTCTAAGTTCTAGAGGACTGATGACCATAGATGTTAAGTCCCATAGTGCTCAGAGCCATTTTGAACAAACCAGCGTCGAGCACTCGCCTTCTCGACTGCAGTCCTCACGTGCTCGTCTAGTTTCGTATCGCGTTGCAAACGTTACGCGTAGATATTTAACGGTCGTGACTGTGTCAAGCAATACGCTAGTAATGCTGCATTCTATAACAAGGAACTTCAAACAGCGGTGAGAGAATTTTTTTTTTTCCACGTCGCATCGGCAATATGAAAGACTTAGTGTACGGAGCGATAGAATCAGAGTGTTTACGTGGTGAGAGTGACGGAAGCACAGTCAGTGGCGATACTGCGGCCGGCGCGCGGCCGCGGCGTGGCGGAGGTCAGTTGTGGGTTGGGAGCGAGCTTACCGGCGGGCTGGGGACGCGACTGCCCGACGCCTGCCTGCCTCGCGCGCGGCTGGCGGCGGCCGCCGCTCCGCGCCCAGCCGCGCCGCGCCGCGCCGCGAGCTGATAGCGGCGCGCGGCCGAGGGACACGCGGGAGGAGGGGCGGGCGAGCGGGCGCCGCGCCGCGCCGAGCCGGGCGCCGCTGCGAACGGCCGGAGGCAGAGGACGGCGATGAGGAGGAGGAGGAGGAGGAGGAGGAGGAGGAGGAGGAGGAGGCGAGAGGAATGCGAGAGCGCCGGCCGCCGCCGCCGCCGGGTAACGGGTAACGACGGCGAGCGCCGGCGGAGGCGGCGGCGGCGCCGGGGCCGGGGCGAGGCCGCCCCGCGTAAAGAACGCCGCCCGGCGGACAGCCGCCCACCAGCTGCCGGAAAACCCCGCAGCCGGCCAGGGATTATTCGCCCAAAAAATCGAACGCACCGTCCGGGGAGCGCAGTCGCAACTGCGACGAGAATAATTCCGGCCGGCTGCTTTCCGCGAATACAGCGTCAAAAAATTAATTAACTCATCTCCTACACCATACCACGGTTTGTGCGGCAAACGATAATACCGAGGAGGAGTTGTCCGAACGACACCGCCGGAACAACGCGACAAACAACTGAAATCAGCGTGTCATCATCGCCATTTCCTTATCTTGTTTCAGATGGATCTACGTAAGCAATAAATTCATTGGGAATTGCTGTAAATACCCTGAAACTGATTGCTGCCTCTTTTTGACCGATACGATGTACGTTACTGATAAGTATACAGATCACGAATCTAGTTCGAGACATTTAATTCCGTCTCTTACCTACCAATGCGGACAGTTAAAGACTCCTTTCTTTTTACCTGTTTGTTTCAAGCGCGCTTGTAACGAGATGGTGTATTAGCAAAACCAATCATGTAACGTTCGAATACAGTATTAATGGTGCAGTCTTTGACACTGTCACATCCATTACATATCTAGATGTAGCATTGCAAAGCGACATGAAATGGAACGAACACGTAAGGACGATAGTAGGAAAGTCGAATGATACGCTTCGGTTTATTTGAAGAATTCTAGGAAAGTGTAGCTCGCCTATAAAGGAGACAGCGTGTAGAACAATTGTGTTATCCACTGTTCAGTATTACTCGAGTGTTTGGATCCCTACCAAGTCGGATCAAAGAAAGACATCGAAGCTATTCAGAGGCACGTTGCTAGACTTATTGCTGATAGGTTTGATCAATACGCGAGGATAATGGAAATGCTCCTTGAAGTGAACTATAATCCCTGGAGACAAGAAGACGTTCTTTTCGCGAAACACCATTTAGAAAGTATGGAAAACCGACAGACTGCGATCCCGGCGGAGGTTCGAGTCCTCCCTCGGGCATGGGTGTGTGTGTTTGTCCTTAGGATAATTTAGGTTAAGTAGTGTGTAACCTTTGGGACTGATGACCTTAGCAGTTAAGTCCCATAAGACTTCACACACATTTGAACATTTTTTTCGACAGACTGCAGAAGGATTCTACTACCACCAACGTACTTCTCGCGCAAAGACAAAATAAGGAAATCAGGGCTCGTACTGAATGATATAGATGGTCATTTTCTCTCCACCTCTGAACAGAACAGGTAGGGGAATGACCAGCAGTTGGACAAGGTACCCTCTGCCATGCTTGCGGAGATTGCAGACTTGCCACTCCGACCGCCCAGATTTAAATTTATCGTGGCTTCTGTAAAGAACTAAAACCAAAGACTGTGAGGGTTTCTTTGAAAAACCCGCGTTGCAAAAACTGAGACTGCATTTGCTGCTCGCTTTCTGCTGCACGGTGTGGCGATGCCTGCGGACAGGTACAGCGCCTCTGTGCGAGATCTCCGGATTCCACCTGTCACTTAAGGCTGCGTTGACAGCGGCACCGACAAGTCGCCACAGGCCGTCGCCAGAGGTCGGCCAACATCTCGGTCACAGTACGTCCGGTCCCCTTCATCACTTTTTGGCAGGGTGAAGGAAGTTAGGTCAAAATTTATTCTATGTATGAAGTGGGTTAGATTTTAACCTACGGTGTGACCGATAGCATTGCTATTAAAATGACGCCGAATGCATGTGAATGAGCTGTATCTATCTCCAAAAGAACGTGGCGAGAACTGGACACTGTGCCCTCAGTTATCGGAATAACCAAACAAGTATGCGAATGATCTGAGATGAAGGGAGGAACTTTCAGTTACTTACTCGAGACGATTCGTAGTGACCTTGGCAAGCAAAATTACAAACACTGTTTTGCCGTACTTATTTGAAGTCGAGCAGGCGTACGTCAGTTAATCTTAAAAAAAAAATGTTCAAATGTGTGTGAAATCTTATGGGACTTAACTGCTAAGGTCATCAGTCCCTAAGCTTACACACTACTTAACCTAACTAGGCGCTCAGTCCAGAACCACGCGACTGCTACGGTCGCAGGTTCGAATCCTGCCTCGGGCATGGATGTGTGTGATGTCCTTAGGTTAGTTAGGTTTAAGTAGTTCTAAGTTCTAGGGGACTGATGACCACAGATGTTAAGTCCCATAGTGCTCAGAGCCGTTTTTTTACTTAACCTAAATTATCCTAAGGACAAACACACACACCCATGCCCGAGGGAGGACTCGAACCTCCGCAGGGACCAGCCGCACAGTCCATGACTGCAGCGCATGAGACCGCTCGGCTAATCCAGCGCGGCAGTTAATCTTCAATTACTGTCATTGAGTATACGTGTGAAAGACAAGCATAGAATAAGATACTCCGAACACCTAAAGCACTGAAAAGTGGAAACACATACACTACATTTGCAAACCACTTCTTATAGCAGAACTACCACCCTATTGATATAAACATGGCACAAAGCAGAAATAATAATATGTAGACAGCTAATACCAGCATACTAGAACCCAAAGAAGATCCGTTGCAGTAACTATAAGCGTAAGATACGTACGTCCGTTCGGACCGTACGTCCGTAGACCGGCTACAGTGTGAGCGCACACCTGGTGGCGAACTGATTTCAAAAGATCGGTTGTCGGCGGAAGCCACCGACATCGGGGCTGCTGTGACCGCAGCCTAACACGCAGCAGACCAGCGGTCTGTAGTTCGACTGTACTAAGTAAACGACTCTATTGACGGGCATTATCCGGCACGGTACATTTGTTCAAGGTGTCCTACAGAAATGAAAATAAATAAATAAATAAAAACAAACCGCTCGTATTTACATCGAAACTGAAAACTACTCTTTTAGCACACGGATTCATCACTTACAAAATGTCGTACGGAGAAGCGTAGCTTTTGAATATTTTTGCGCAATTCTTTGCGTCATGAGACATGATATCTTGCGTCTCTATTAACACCTGCAGTACGTCACAGCAGTCTCAGTTTAATGTCGTCTGCAGAACGATGACAACTGTAGAGCAGCCTGGCTTAAAGAATTCCACGGTTTGACACTACAAGTCACACTAGTCTTTCTCAAATAGTTTGGGTAATGTAACAGTACTGTCTTTAACGATCGAAGAAGAAGGTTGACGTGAACTGGGTTACCCTACGATAGCTTCCGAGGAAAACTGTACCATAAAACTGATGATTCCTCATACCTCTTTCCTTGTGCTCTGTCTTGACTTCAGCTAATCAATAGTTTCGTCAAAACTGAATATTATCTCGACTTCTTTTCAATAAATTATAAATGGTAATAACTAAACACGTAGTTGTGACGCGTCTGCCTGGAATGTTATATGCCGGCCAGAGTGACCGAGCGGTTCTAGGCGCTACGGTCGCAGGTTCGACTCCTGCCTCAGGCATGGATGTGTGTGATGTCCATAGGTTAGTTAGGTTTAAGTAGTTCTAAGTTCTAGGGGACTGATGACCTCAGCAATTAAGTCCCACAGTACTCAGAGCCATTTGAACCATTTTTTTAAGAATATTAAATGATTAACTTCTCTAGTACTCTTTGCATTTATTACTTTTAATTCCAACTTCAAATAAGAAAGGACAGGACATACACAGCGCTCCCTTCGCTCGCACGAACACGAGCAGAAGGAGAAGGGGACATCTTCGTAACATCAACTGATGTATTGAAAGGGAACACACCTTTCAAAGTAATGCGTAACTCCGATTTATTATTGTGGAGTTATACACCCTTGTATAAACTATTAAAATATACTGCTCTCAGCAGTTTCAGCAGGAGAAACTAAGATAGACACGATCAATAATGCAGGTTCATATTCAGAAAATACAGCCAAGGACAATTTTTTGTCTGACAACAAATTTTCAAAGAACCATCATTTAATCAGGCATCAAAGAGACATTAGTTGCTTGGCGAGAAATCCAAATGAAATACAAGATGTGTGTATTCATTCAGTAAATACACTTACCAACAGTTTACAAAAACTGTTCATATTGTTTTATTACGTGTGCAATAATGTACAGGAACCTCATTCCGAGGGAAATCTAGAGGCATTAATTTGTACGAGATAAGTTCTCATCCCAATTCCGACTCAGTGCTTACCTATTTCCAGTCTGCCAAAGTAAATTTTGTATGCGCCCATTATTTTTTTAACACAGATGTGACATACAATACTTAGCACAATCCCATTTTATTACATAACGAAACAACGCCTGTCACGTTTTTCATTATGGACTATGATGTTTTACATTAAAAAAAATCTTCCCATCGGTGCGAAAGAATATACACTATGTGATCAAAAGTATCCGGACACCCCAAAAACATACATTTTTCATATTAGGTGCATTGTGTTTCCACCTGCTGACAGGTACTCCTTATCAGCGACCTCAGTAGTCATCAGACATCGTGAGAGAGGAGAACGGGGCGCTCCACGGAACTCACGGACTTCGAACGTGGTCAGGACACTGTGTGTCACTTGTGTCATACGTCTGTACGCGAGATTTCGACGCTCCTAAACATCCCTATGGCCATTGTTTCCGATGTGATAGTGAAGTGGAAACGTGAAGGGACACGTACAGCGCAAAAGGGTACAGGCCGACCTCGACTGTTGACTGACAGAGACCGCCGACAGTTGAAGAGAGTCGCAATGTGTAAGAGGCAGACATCTATCCAGACCGTCACACGGGAATTCCAAATTGCTTCAGGATCCACTGCAAGTACTATGACAGTAAGGCGGGAGGTGAGAAAACTTGGATTTCAAGGTTGAGCAGCTGCTCATAAGCCGCACACCACGCCGGTAAAAGCCAAACGACGCCTCGCTTGGTGTAAGGAGTGTAAACATTCGACGATTGAACAGTGGGAAAACGTTGTGTGGAGTGACGAATCACAGTACACAATGTGGTGATCCGATGGCAGGGTGTGAGTATGGCGAATGCCCGGTGAACGTCATCTGCCAGCGTGTGTAGTGCCAACAGTAAAATTCGCAGGCGGTGGTGTTATGATGTGGTCGTGAAATTCATGGAGGGGGCTTTCACCCCTTGTTTTGCGTGGCACTATCACAGCACAGGCCTACATTTATGTTTTAAGCACCTTCTTGCTTCCCACTGTTGAAGAGCAATTCGGGGATGGCGATTGCATCTTTCAACACGATCGAGCACCTGCTCGTAATGCACGGCCTGTGCCGGAGTGGTTACACGACAATAACATCCCTGTAATGGACTAGCCTGCACAGGGTCTTGATCTGAGTCCTACAGAACACCTTGGGGATGTTTTGGAACGCCGACTTCGTGCCAGTCCTCACCGACCGATATTGATACGTCTCCTCAGTGCAACACTCCGTGAAGAATAGGCTGCCATTCCCCAAAAAACCTTCCAGCACCTGATTGAACGTATGCCTTCGAGAGTGGAAGCTGTCATTAAGGCTAAGGGTGGGCCAACACCATATTGAATTCCAGCATTCCCGATGGAGGGCGCTACGAACTTGTAAGTCATTTTCAGCCAGGTGTCCGGATACTTCTGATTACATAGTGTAAATACCTTTTTTTAACTCAAAGTTTCTATCTGCTATGTGGCCATCACCTTGAAGAAACTGTGCCTCAGAGTTTACGTATTGATGTAAATTAAGTGAATCAGCATGATCCACACATTTTGGATAAATTATATGAAGGATATCATGGGAAAGGTAATTGGGTCGCTGGGTAATTTCATAGGACCACTGAATACAACATTTCTCAGCAAACGCCAGCTTTGAATTTAACACTACCTGCTCCTTGGAACGGTACAATAGTCATTGATCGCCATAATTAAGATTTGGAACAGGGGTCGATTACCTCACGCCTTGAGTCCACAAGATTATTCAGGATATCATATCCCGCTGAAGCCACTGATTGGAGATTAGATCCCATAGAGGTACGACATGCTTGGTATGTTGATTGGCACGTTACACCCTCTGTTCCAAGTACCCCCAGCATTTACTATGAGATTAAGGTAAGGCGATTTAGCACAACAGTTGAGGTGCTAGGGTGCCTGACAATTTGATGTAGAAGGAAAGGGCAACACTTGGTCTCACCTCTTCACCACTTTCATCAGTTGCGTCAGCGATAATCATTTGACTGCTTGGTACGAGTTGTAAACTATCTACAGCGAATAGCAACGACCAATGTATTCGTTTATGGGGTTCACTAATTTTTTGTCTGCTGCTCTTATCATATCGATACATTGTAGCTGTTGGTGGTCGTCATTCAAAACTAACACATCTATTTTATCAAAATCACTGAATACCGTTTAAGTTGTAGATAAAAAAATTTATAGTCTTTTGCAATTGAATTTTCTTGTATCTTTTATGCAAATACTTTTCAATTAATTCGGTAGTTAACAACAATTCTTAAAAACGCACCAATCTTGGTTTATGTATGGCACATTCATTACTTAATACAAACCGTGGTCACGCTAATCAACCTTGATTTAAAAAAATGCAACTTATACTTATCTGTTACTATGTGTAGAAAATATAAGTCTGCACGCTTTCATAGTCACTGTCATCCACTTCTTCAATAATTTTCATGTTTCCAACATTGAAAACAGTTGCGGCACGTGTAGACAACAGAAAACTCCTAGAGAAGATTCCATGAGAGGTCCAAATGTCTAGTTTGTTGAAGAAGCAGAAAATGAAAATGGGTCGGTTGAACATCCAGTTAACTTTGCATCCATAGAAATATAAAGGTATTCCTATAGACAGAGAAACTATTTTATCCAGTCCCTTAAATGTAGACGAAGTAAAGAATATAACCTAACGAAGAGGAAAATGAAAAACTATGGCTTTTAAGCGAGAAAGCGAGAACAACTTAAATATTTTAACTATGTAGGATGTGGTATTACGTAATATTATATATATATATATATATATATATATATATATATATATATATAACATTACACACACGCACACACACACACACACACACACACACACACACACACACATATATATATATATATATATATATATATATATATATGAAAACAAAACACGGAAAGAGATATGACCGATATTTTGTAAGGTCATGGTTTAATTGTCCCTACTTTATTGTTTAGAAGTGAGTCATGGGGCAAATTTAAGTCAGAGAGCGGAATTCAGGCAGCGGAAATGAGAGCTCTCAGATCTATAAAGGGATGCAGTAGATTAGAAAGAACTAATAGTGATGGCATTAGAAATGAATCGGACATCTACAAATTAGGAAGTAAAATCCATGAAAGCAGAACGAATACATTAACAAGATGCGCAGCCAATACTTACCTTTCAAAATTACAAGATACACTGAAGCACTGCGTATTCAAATACATGCGTATTCAAATACAGAGATATGTAAACAGGCAGAATACGGCGCTGCGGTCGGCAACGCATATAAAAGACAACAAGTGTCTGGCGCAGTTGTTACATCGGTTATTGCTGCTACAATGGCAGGTTATCAAGATTTAAGTGCGTTTGAACATGGTGTTGTAGTCGGCGCACGACGGGACACCGCATCTCCGAGGTAGCGATGAAGTGGGTATTTTCCCGTACGGCCATTTGACGAGTGTACCGTCAATATCAAGAATCCGATAAAACATGAAATCTCCGACATCGCTGCGGTCGCAAAAAGATCCTGCAAGAACAGGACCAACGTCGACCGAAGAGAATCGTTCAGTGTGACAGAAGTGCAACCCTTCCACAAATTGCTGCCGATTTCAATGCTGGGCCGACAACAAGTGTCAGCGTGCGAGCCATTCAACGAAGCATCATCGATGTGGGCTTTCGGAGCGGAAAAGCCACTCATGTACCCTTGATGACTGTACGACACAAAGCTTTACGCCTCGCCTGGGCCCTTCAGCATCGAAATTGGACTGTTGATGACTGGAAACGTGGACGAGTGTCGTTTCTAATAGTATCGAGCGGATGGACGTGTACGGGTATGGAGACAAGCTCATGAACCCATGGACCCTGGTTGTCAGCAGGGAACTGTTCAAGCTAGTGGATGCTCTGTAATGGTGTGGGGCGTTTGCAGTTGGAGTGATATGGGACCCCTGATACGGTTAGATACGACTCTGGCAGGTGACACGTACGTAAGCATCCTGTCTGATCACCTGCGTTATTCCTGTCCATTGTGCATTATGACGGACTTGGGCAATTGTAGAAGGACAATGCGACATCCCACACGTCCAGAATTGCTACATGGTGGCTCAAGGAACACTATTCTGGGTTTAAGGACTTCCACTGTCCACCAAACATGTTCCCCAGACATGAACATTATAGAGCATATCTGGATGCCTTGCAACGTGCTGCTCATAAGAGATCTCCACGCTCTCGTACTCTTACGGATTTATGGTCAGCCCTGCAGCATTCATGGTGTCAATTCCCTTCAGTACTACTTCAGACATTAATCGACTCCATGCCACTTCTACATGCTCGTGGGGACCCTACACGATATTAGTCAGGTGTAGCGGTTTCTTTGGCTCTTCAGTGTATAAGCCTAAAAGGAGAATAAGACATGATAGACAGGGAAAAAGCAACAGGATTAGACCTAAATCTGAATGTGTAAAAGGGAAATACGTGACATACAGTGCTTTCGTGGAATAGTTGCTATAGCTGTTTATGCGACACTCTTGGGGACTCCTGTCGTCCTTGAATTACCATTCAGTCATTAAGGGCTGCGACTACATTTTGTTTCTGTACCAATCCCTGTACATAGTCATCAAATCTTATAGATTACGAACTTGGTTAAACACCTCGACAGATACTGTTGCTGAAATTACTTATGGGGATATCTGCTGAAACTACACAGACGTCAAGAAAATTTTACTATATTTCTCCTATTAATTTTTAAACCAAAAATATAGTCGCAGTTCGTGGCGAATGAATGGCTAGCTTTCGTTACTGATCCGACGTTTGATTCCATTCAGCACTCTGTCGACGTCATTTGTCTAGTGGATCTTCAGGTTGTGTATAAGGCCGAATCCCTGATGTTTACGCACTTTATCAATACTCGAAGGGTTCGATATTCTTTTAGACAAGTTCTGAACGAAATATGAAAGAAAATAGGACGGGAATCAAGAGATCACAAAGCGAAATTCTCGTTCCGTAGGTCAGGGTACGTATTACGAGTGCGCGGAGCCGGTTAGTCTGATCGATTCAACAGGTCGATGTAACCAGCCTGTTACGGAGTTGCAAAAAAGACGAAAAGACGTTACTTGTACGACGCCGGACGTCGAGCCATTCATCGAAAAAGGGAAGGTCTGTGGACAGGGCAGGAGGAGCGCGCGACACCGAGAGCCAACTCCCGACAGAAGTGAATTACAGGCGTCAGAGGGGCGGGGGCGGGCGGGGGCAGGCGGCCGAGTTTACAACTGTGTGCAGTTGTAGCGGCGCGCCGCTACCAGCTCATTCACTCCGACAGACAGATACAACTGCTCGCGCCAGACTGATTATACACACACAAGGCACGCGCGTTCATGGACTACCGCAACACGGTGATAAATCACAGCCGATGTTCCCGCTGCCGTGCAGTGCGCCACTCACCACGTGCAAACGGCCAAACGCCGCTTAAAAGCGACGATACGCTTTCCATTTCATGTTAACACAGGCATCCCTCATTTTCAACCTCACTACCTAACTTTCGATGCTGTTTTTCAGCATAACTTCAATAGTAGCATCTCACAAATTTGCACAGAGAGACAAACAAGAAAAAGTGCCCAGCTGTTTTGTTTAGTGTAACCTACCCTCATTTGCTTCCTCAAATGGTGATTAAACCAACACAATCGAAAATATCGCATATGTGGTTGTGATACAACCGATTGAAAAAACTAGACCACAGGTAATGCCACCATGATAGAAGAGTCAATTTCATTAGTGAATTGGAATGAACTATTTACCTGAACAGTAAACAAACGCTGCTTCTGTAGTACTCTCTGTGGCATAATCAAAATATAGTTTTGAACCACAAAATGCTGTCACTACAATTAGCTATCAATCAAGCTTTTTGCCAGCAACGCTATTAGAAAATTAATACTATTATTAGTTTCTGTGGGTCGGTCTGTGTCGGTGACGTACAGTACCCAGTGGCAATAATTATTCCACGATTTAATAAGAAACTATAGTTACTTTTGTAAAGACGACTGTAGCATAGCTAAAATTTTATGCATTCTTAAAAAAATTTCTAAACATGCAAAAATCTACATTTTTTAGTTTAGCGTCACTCCTGACTGGTGCATTTATGAAACTCACGGCGATACAAATGTAACGGGATAAGGAAGAGCTTCATTTAATTGAGCCTTTATCACCACACTTCACGCATATAGGACAATAATACCTGAACTCCTTACCCGCGACATCCAAAAAAATAGAAATACGAAGTAAAGAGTAGAAGCACTGCATTATTGTAAGTCGAAAACATATTATTGATTTCATAACAAGCGAAACGAGTGTTTCTTTATTTTTTTTATTTGGCTTGGATTTACCGAATGATACCTCCAACAGCTTGATACAAAAATAAAAGCATGTATACCGAAAAATCATAAATAAACAGTTTGAACGTTGGTTTAAGCCACACATAGGCACAACACTGACAGCCAGGGCTGGTTTAAGGCCCAAGCGTCACAAGGCGCCGCGTGGGAGCCAAGCTGGTGGGGGGGGGGGGGGGGGGGGGCGCCAGTAGCGCCCTGGGCCCTGGTACAACAAGTGTATACAGTGCGTACCACAATTAGTAGCGGAAACTGAAGGGACAATGAGCGAGGGTGGCGCCAAATGATACGTCGCTTGTGTGAAAACGGTCTCGCACCGAGCCTGCTGACAGCTACAGGATTTTGACATGCTATCAACCACAGACAAAATACAATATAAAAAACAACTCAACAGACTTTGGGGAACATATATTTGCAGATCGGAGTGTTTATGCAGCCACAGATACAACGCCAGATTCCATATACACAGGTAAGTGCACTGACAGAAAAAACATCGCAACATCAAACAATAATTAACGTAGAGTAATAAAATTTCAGGAATACACTTGCCTAGGTAACATATTTAAGTGATTAGCGATTGCAAATGTGAAATAGCTGGTAGATTAATAACTGGTGTAACCGCTAGAATGCTCAATGCAAGCATGCAAAGGTGCGTGGATTGCGTTGTACAGGTGCCGGATGTCAGTTTGTAGGATGGAGTTCCATGCCTGTTGCACTTGGTGAGTCGAGACAGGGACCGTTAACGTTGGTTGTGGATGACGCTGAAGTTGTCCTCCGATGATGTCTAATACGTGCTCGTTTGGAGATAGATTTGTTGATCGAGCAGGCAACATATCGACACTCTCTAGAACATGTTGGGTTACAACAGCAGTATGTTGGCGAGTGTTATCCTCTGGAGAACACACACTGGAATGCTGTTCAACAATGGCAGCACAACTGGTCGAATCGCGAGATTGATGTACAATTTTGCAGTCAGGGTGCGTGGGACAGCCACGAAAGTTCTCCTGCTGTCATACGGAATCGTACCCCAGAGCATAACCCCTGGTGCAGGTCCCGTGTGTCTAGCATGCAGACAGGCTGGCTGCAGGTCCTCAACTGACCACCTCCTAACCAACACACTGACACTGAGGCAGAGCCGGCTTTTATCGGAAACCACAGCAGACCTCCAACCTGCCATCCAATGACTTTTCGCTTGACACCACTGATGTCGCAAATGGTGGTGGTTTGGGGTGAGTGGAATTCATGCTACAGGGCTTCTGGCACAGAGTTGTCCTTGGAGTAATCGATTTGTAACAGTTCGTTGCATCACTATGGTGTCCGCTGCTGCTAACGTTGCTGCTGCAGATGCAGTACAACGCGACAGAGCCATATGGCGAACACGGTTGTTTTCCCTCTCGGTTGTGCCACGTGGCCGTCCGCGGCCCGGTCTTGTTGCTGTTGTACATTCCGTGACCACCGCTGCCAGCAACAACGTACAGTGGCTACATTACCGCCAACTCTTTCCGCAACATCGCAAAAGGAATACGACCTCGTTCAAGCTCAGTGACATGCTGATAATGGATAATGGCGTCTTTGTCGCCTTAAAGTCATCAGCTCACCACGTCCAACGTCACAGGTAACAAACGCTCACGACCGTTGCAGCGTGTATTTGAAGCAAACCTGATTTGCATTCTCATAGTGGTGGCGCTACTAGCGCTACTCTTATGCGACTTGCGGGAAATCTGAATAGACTCGATCTTTCAGACGTAGAAACACGCCTACCAGCTTTCGTTTATATCGCACAACTCCTACCTGGTTTACGATTTTTTCCTTCAGTGTATATCGTATAAAATAAAAAGAGGACTTTGTACATTAGAATCCCTTCATGACACAACAAAACATGAGCACTTGTTGGGACACATTGCCGGCCGAAGTGGCCGAGCGGTTCTAGGCGCTACAGTCTCGAACCGCGCGACCGCTACAGTCGCAGGTTCGAGTCCTGCATCTGGCATGGATGTGTGTGATGTCCTTAGGTTAGTTAGGTTTAAGTAGTTCTAAGATCTAGGGGATTTATGACCACAGATGTTGAGTCCCATAGTGCTCAGAGCCATTTGAGCCATTTTTTTGGGACACATTCAGTGGCACAACGTTTTGCAGTAAGTGGTTGGTACGCATTCGTACTCGACTCAAATTTTCGAACCCAGTAGGAGTTTCTTATTATTGGTTGGATCGCACTGCAACTTGTGATTATATCAATAGGAAATGAATAAAACAGTTGCTTTCCTAAATATCAAAGACAAGTTAAAATCGGGTGCCAAACTAGGATTCTGATCCAAAAGTCCTTCTTTTTTCTGCAGTCTCCTAGCGACAGATTCTCCAACTATCCTTCACAAACTTATAGGAATATTTATTGTGTCCCTACCTCTCGCCAAGACGTTCACGCTGAAAAGAGGCTGTTTCCAACTTTCAACGGCTATCACACCTATCTCTGGGCTTCGCAGGGGGACCTGCGTCCGTTTGACCTCGCAATAAGACAGATAGCAGGTACTTAGTGGATTAAAAAGCAGAGACTTGATAATATCAAAGAAATTGGGGGACCAGTTTCTCAGAGTGTTACTAAGGATCGAGATGGGGCAGATAGCCTGTGATGTCAAGAACTGACCTAGGATGACTCCAACACGGCGCGTGGTGCATTTTACCACTGGGTACGGACCCTGCCCGCTGTATTTGCACCATTTAGGTACGTGGCCAAAAGCTGGACATGGCGGCGGAGCCATAGAGTGGACGCCTTAATACATGTTATTTAAATATTCAACCTGTTCACAGGCTTCCTCCGATGAGACACAGCTGCTGAGCAACAGGAATAAAAGTCAACTGAATAGACGCCCAGGTCAAGCCATTAGTCTAACTAAATATGAAGTAATGCACAGTAAAAATATGTTAGAACTTAACGGCCAAAGTACGGCATTATATATTTTTAACACATGTGTTACTGTGCAAAAAATAGCGGGTTTGTCAATAATTATGGTAAAGATTAAGGTAAATATATAGCAGTGATAGCGGTGGCAGGGATGGACACTCGCCGTTAATGACGAGCAGTAGAATTAAATGACGGTAGTAGTGGGCCAAAGTGCGCACCACACCATTCTGCATTGTTGCCAGATTTATTCAAGACGGCGGGTCCAAGATGGCGGCGATAAATGCGGCAATGTCACAATGATATCATGGCGGAAGTTCAAATATGGCGGGAAGATAGATCAATTGGGCTACCGCCACTAACGTAACCTCTGTCCCCACCCCAATAAAATGGCGGGAAATTGAAATTTTGATGGGGAAAAAAGGGCACTTGGGCTACCTCCACTAACCTAAGTCATCCAACTGCACCCTCTTCCTTAGAACTGGTGGGAAAAGGAGTCACTCCGTGCTGGGCTGCTGGATAGGATGGACGTTAAGTCTTTATTTTGAAGGCAGTTTTTATTTAAACAATTTGAGGCAGTATCTCCACCCAGCGTGTTCACCATGAGGTCTGGAGTCCAACTGACAGTGCTGTCACCAGATTGCGCCATCATCCCATGGTGGTCTGGGGGGAAAATGGCGGGAAAAGGACTCAGCCTGTTCTGGGCTGCTGGATAGGAAGGATTGTATTTTATTTATTTCAGAACAATTTGTTTAGCGATGGTTACACGTAGTTCATTTATTGCAGTGATACAAAACACTCGCTCTGACATGCATCGGGTCACACTACATAGCCTACAGGCCTGTAAACTACTCGTAAATCACCGAAATAATGCAGTACATTGATGTGCAGACACCAAAACAACTCGTAAATTGTCAAAATAATGCTTGTAAAACGCTCTGCAGACACGCTCACTAATTGTAAACTGTCGAAATAATGCAGTAGACAGCATACAGACCTGCAAACTGCTCGTAAATTACCGAAATAAAGCACTTCACAGATGTACAGACATGCAAACAACTCGTAAATTGTCAAAATAATGGATGTAAAAGGCTCTGCAAACATGCTCACTGTCAAAATAATGCATTGGATAGCCTACTGACCCATTCACAAAATAATGCAACAGACATGTCTACTACATGTGAAATTGTCAAAAAATAATGTATATTTAACACTCTACCAACACGCTCACAACGCTTAAACAGCCGAAAATAATGTACTGCACACACACTCATTGCACATAAGAATCACTTTGGAACTATCGTTAAGAAATTCGACCGCGATGTATCAGCGAATTATTCCCTACAGAGCTCCGAGGTATGTACGCCGATTGGCACCTGCACGCCGGTCCCATCCACGAGACGTCTCTTTGCCGCGCGCACGTGTTTACTGTTGCTGGCGCGCTGCCTGATGCCTCTATCTGCGGTGCAGCGAAGACCTAATTGCTGAATGACTCACTATTAAAGATCCAGATAAAAGGTTGTCAGTGTTATACTGACGTCACAGTTCTATGTAAATAAGAGCCAAGTCCCTTCTGGATGCGCTGGCCAGAGTGGACGAGCGGTTCTAGGCGCTAGAGTCTGCAACCTAGCGACCACTACGGTCGCAGGTTCGAATCCTGCCTCGGGCATGGATGTGTGTGATGTCCTTAGGTTAGCTAGGTTTAAGTAGTTCTAAGTTCTAGGGGACTGATGATCACAGCAGTTAAGTCCCATAGTGCTCAGAGCCATTTGAACCATTTGAACTCTCTAGACGCGCTATAGAAATGTTTTGCAATGCTTCCCAGAATAGTACAGGATGCATTGTTCCTACTGATCCTAACAGGATATGTGAGATGCGATTAGCCGTGCACATGTGTACTGTGGCTGACGTATACCTTTCAGAGCTGCGAGTTCAGTAAGAGATGTTTACATAGCGGCTCACCCATGCAGGTGCAGTTAAAAGGTTGTCAGTGTTATATTGCCACCACATGTCTACGTAAATAAGAGAAAAGGCTACCTCTCGGAAATCGTAAAGTGTCACAGAAATAGTTAATGGTCGCTTTTGTAGGAGCTTTCGTGATGTCTCAGCTTGTTCTAACAGGACCTGTTTACGAAAATAGCCCAGAATAATGCCGAATGCATTCCTCCTGATGGTCCTAACGTGGCACCCTCGTCCATCATGTACTACTCTTCCTGGAAATCGGTAAGTCCCACTTTCAACAAAAATCACCAAAACCGCAAACGTTCTCACTGCTATGTAGAGGCTACTATGTCCCAGCACAAAGGATGTCTTGCGAATGAACGGAGCATTCCGATTGGCTCTTACTGAATTTACCCGCCAAATTTCTGATCCTGCTGGTGTGGATGCACTGTCTGCCTTTTTCTTTCTGCAGTTGAGACTTTCAGCGGGAAAACTATTTTGTACAGATCGCCATATTGCACTGACAGTTAAACCCTGCAAAAGTGGCCTACAGATCGTCAAATACGGAAAGCCTCTTGCTCAATTACACTTCTCTGCCACTGAGGACCGAAGCTTGAATATTACAGCGTGAAAATCGATCTCCAACCCGGTAACATATTACAGCGTACCGTGTCGATTTAGTAAACATACAATTCGTACCCTACGCCATACAAAATCGCCCATTTTGGATCATGCATACAGTTATCGACCGCCAGACACTCGCACATATACCAAAAAGACAGAGAGCATAAGCACATGCACTGTAGATATACTCCTCGCAGCACTAGATATTTCCCGCGAGGTCGGGCGTTCATCCACCGCAGCCGACAGTTACAAGTCATCCGCCCCTGACGCGTGACCGGAGAGCCCTCAGTGGACCAAAGTCAGTCTCCAAACTGTTGTACAAAGTCAGGGTCGGTTCCCTTTAGCACAAAGGCATTACTGTTTCTGGGCCCGACCTGCTTGCTTCCTTGCTTTCTACACCCATCTCCAGACTCTAGGATTACGAGAACATACGTAATTTCACGTGTTTTACCAGAATATCAAACTACTTTCGCGATACTTCTCGGTATCAAGCACATAGCAATATCGCTTGCTTAGCAGTATCGCTTTCACAGTATAATTTCGAAGATACAGATCAAAAACTATTTCTCTAAAAACTCGAAACTTTAGAGAGGTGGAGCGTGCTGTAAACCACTGGGTAACTAGAAACTGACATGTCTGTGAAGGGCCGACGGGGTGGCCGAGCGGTTCTCGGCGCTACAATCTGGAACCGCGCGACCGCTACGGTCGCAGGTTCGAATCCTGCCTCGGGCATGGATGTGTGTGATGTCCTTAGGGTAGTTAGGTTTAAGTAGTTCTAAGTTCTAGGGAACTGATGACCTCAGAAGTTCAGTCCCATAGTGCTCAGAGCCATGTGAACTATTTTTCCGTGAAGACCTTTACGTGAAACCTCGAAAAAAATAGAGGAAACTGATATTTCCACTTGCGAATACCAATGTCAGTGATATAATAAATTCCAAATCATCCTTATAATTTACAAAGTCAACTACGGTGTTTCTCATCACTACAAAAAAAAATGGCTCTGAGCACTATGGGACTTAACTTCTGAGGTCATCAGCCCCCTAGAACTTAGAACTACTTAAACCTAACTAACCTAAGGACATCACAGACATCCATGCCCGAGGCAGGATTCAAACCTGCGACCGTAGCGGTGGCGCGGTTCCAGACTGTAGCGCCTAGAACCGCTCGGCCACCCTGGCCAGCTCATCTCTACAGAACCAGTAAATGTGTCTTCCACCTGTCTTTTATCTGCAAGATGCGCACACCAGAATCGATGTTCTCGCAACCAAATAAAGACGGGAAATGAGCAAAAGCAGTCAACTTGACAATTTACATGGGAGGGAATAATGTTCCAGCGCAAACAATCGTCCATATTGAGTCTTCTAAATTAGTTCGCTATTCGGCCGTGTAGAGGACGACATGGTTGAGTCAGCTACATTCCTGCATCCCATTCGGACAGCTCCTGCTGTTAGCGGGAAACATGAATCATTCCCGCCACATGCCACCACCGCTGTGCGCCGCACACCCCTAGACAGAATCGTCCTAGGAAACCGGCCACACACGTATTTGATCTCCATATTTACAATTAAATATTACAATCGCTGTCTCAATTGGATGACATTCGACAATGAGTGAAGTATCGGAAATACACCCTGCTGACGGCTGCGGCCCTGGAAATAGAAATATCTTTACCATTCTTATGACTTGACATACTTTTCCTTTTGCTATCACAGTACTCCATGTCAAATCCATACCTTCCTTACGACTGGACATAGTCATTTCCTTTGCACATGTCGGAATACAGATACATGCTTTATAAGCCTGATGCTCAAGGCAAACCTATCACGCATCCCCTACTACTAATTATAATACTTCACCAATAACTGATTTCTGGCGATACGAAATAATACCGACCGAAAATCAGTGATGGTTGCGATGGGTACTACTGTGTCTTAAAAAAAGAGAGGCGTAATCGTCTTACAAACTGAGATGTTTAAAAAAACGATCGCAACAA
Organism: Schistocerca cancellata; assembly: GCF_023864275.1. Taxonomy (NCBI): domain Eukaryota; kingdom Metazoa; phylum Arthropoda; class Insecta; order Orthoptera; family Acrididae; genus Schistocerca; species Schistocerca cancellata. Next base: position 33,401,722 of record NC_064630.1, read on the forward strand.
CTACTGTATGTTACTACCAAAAGAGGTGCACACAAGTATCCACGTTAATAGCTATACTGGCTTTATAAATCAAGGTATGGCGTTACCTCCAAATGAAGTGGTTTTTCCAGAGAAATACCACGGCACTTAATATAGACAGTGATCGTTGGAGTGTATAAAATTAGACCAACAGTGCAGTTACATATTGCCGACGGTGCAACCACGTAATAAATTTACCGAATTTAGAAAGTGATTCGGCTACAGAACGCGGTACAAAACCGGTATTTGCAACTCCCTCATGCCACCGCTAGATATTTCTCCACTTCCCAGTAGAAATGATGTCTATGATTTGGAATCAAGCCTTTCCACTCAACCACATACCTGCGTTGTATCCTATGGAGAAGTCCTTTAATGATTACAGCCACTAGTGAATTATATTTCTGACACTCTCATATCTCGAAACGAGTCACCTTTTCGAATCTGTCTGTTACAGTAAAATTCCAACATGTTTTTTTAGGCAGTCCCTATGCCTCTTGCAACTGCTGCCATTCCTGCAGCTTTGCGCATGTGATCATTCCAGTTCAAGTTGGAACTGAGCAGAAGTCAGAGAGAACTGTATGCACCACCTCCTGCAACCTTTGTAGAAACAGTGTGACCTGAGTTAGTGGGACAGAATCTTGTTTTGACCAGTCGGTAGAGATAGGAACATGTTGTTGTAGCTCCACCAATAGTGTACGATGTGTAAGGTCAGCGGCAAACGAAGCCTGCTCCTGCAACACGAGGTAGTATAAAATACAGTACGGAAACTGGGAGAAGGACGAGGATTTTGCTACTGCGATGTGGTGTGTCCCCAAACTACATACAGGTACTGCAGTCTGAAGCAGATACGCATCCCTTAGAGCCCATTCACGTCTATTACCCCAGGATGCAAACATTGTTATTCGGTCCCATCCAACACAGAAGAATTACGAACTATAAAAGCTTCGATAACTTCATCTGAAAGAGAACCCAATAAGATATTTACCGCATCTCTCTCCTCCTATATATCGAAAACAAGTATCATCTGCGTGCCAGAATCGAGCACATATGACGATCCTATTAAATAAACAGGTATTTATCCATTGCACAGATCAGTGTAAAGTAGCATCGCCTGTACTGTATGAGAATGACCATATCCCACAAACTATAACGTAAGTTGCAAGAGACGCTCCCTGTAATCCTGTGTTGTTGTTCGAAACATTGCTTTTTGTTTCAGCTGTAACATACTTTGTGCACTGCCAGACATTTTGTTTTTTCCGCCACGACTTCGAGGTCTGTGTCAGGTTCTAAACTGACATTAACATGTTCTGGCCCACTGCCTCTCACAGAATACTAGACAATGCACAGTGTAAATCATGTTGTTACTGCTTCTACCATAACACACCACACACACTGGACGACTTTGGATTAAAGACAGTTACAACATAAGGAAACTGGAAGAGTTTGGCATCGTTGTGGAGCATTTCCAAACTGCTGTCCGAAGGTCATTGACGACCTCCACATTTAAACTCATCTGTCACAGTGACGGAATAGCTGATGGCTCTGCATTCAGTTTAGACTGATTCGCCATATTGCAGTCACATTCGCGATCACTGTTTCAGTGCCAGCCATCCACAGAAGGTGTGGCCCCTCCACTAAACACTTTCTCCATCTCAAACAAATGATGTCAGTCAATCATTATGTGGTAACCAACAGCATACCAGAGGATGGATGAGACAGAAAAGCCACCATCGATGTACTGTAATAATAAACATCACAGTTGATAGTGCGAACAATAGACACCCTTTATGCTGGGACATAGCAGCCTCTACATGGCGGTAAGAGCGTTTGCAGTTTTGGAGATGTTTGTTGAAAGTGGGACTTAACGATTTCCAGGAAGGGTAACACGTGATGGATGGGGTGCCATGTTAGGACCATTAGGAGGAATGCATTCGGCGTTATTTTGGGCTATTTTCGTAAACAGGTCCTGTTAGGAAAAGAATTTCCGTGCAGACAAGCTGAGACATCACGAAATCTTCTACAAATGTAGCCATTAACTATTTCTGTGGCACTTTATGATTTCCAAGAGGAAGACTTGGCTCTTATTTACATAGTTATGTGACAGCAGTATAACACTGACAACCTTTTAGCTGTGCCTGTGCGGGTGAGGCAATATGCAAACGTCTCTGGCTGGACTTGCAGCTCTGAAACTGTACACGTCAGCCACAGTAAACACTTGCGTGGCTAGAGACATCTCCCATGTCCCATTATGACTGGTAGGATCAATGCATCCTGTACTATTCTGGGAAGTATTGCAAAACATTTCTATAGTGCATCCAAAGGGGACTTGGCTTTTATTTACATAGAACTGTGATGTCAGTATAACACTGACAACCTTTTATCTGTGCCTACGATGGTGAGTCACTCGGCAATTAGGTCTTCGCTGGACCACAAGTAGACAGGCATGGCACCAGCAACAGTAAACACATGCCTGCGGCCCATAGGCGTCTCGTGTATGGGACCGGCGTGAGCGCAACGCTGGGTGTGCGTACCTTGGAGCTCTGCAGGGAATAATTCGCTGATTCGTTGCGGTCGAATTTCATAACGACAGTTCGAAAGTGTTTCTTATGTGCAATGAGTGTTTGTGCAGTGCAGTATTTTCGGCTGTTAAGCGTTGTGAGTGCGTTGGCAGAGCATTAAATATACATTATTTTTTGACAATTTCACGAGTGGTGGTCGTGTCTGTTGCATTATCTTGTGAACGGGTCTGTAGGATGTGCAATGCATTATTTTGACAGTGAGCATGTTTGCAGAGCCTTTTACATCCATTATTTTGACAATTTACGAGTTGTTTGCGTGTCTGTATATCTGTGTACAGCATTATTTCGGTAATTTACGAGTGGTTTGCAGGTCTGTATGCTGTATACTGCATTATTTCGACAGTTTACAATTAGTGAGTGTGTCTGCAGAGCGTTTTACATGCATTATTTTGACAATTTACGAGTTGTTTCCGTGTCTGCACATCAGTGTACTGCATTATTTCGGTGATTTACGACTAGTTTACAGGTCTGTAGGCTATGCAGTGTGACCCCAAGCACTTCAGAGCGAGTGTTTTGTATCAGTGTAATACATGAACAACATGCAATCCCTCGCGAAATAAAATGTCCCAAAATAAATGAAGTCAAGTCCTTCCTATCCAGCAGCCCAGAACAGGCTGAATCCTTTTCCCGCCATTTTCCCCCCAGACCACCATGGGACGATAGCGCCCTCTGATGGCAGCACTGCGTCTAGGTCAGTTGAATTCCGGACCTCATGGTGAACACACTGGATGGAGCTACTGCCTCAAATTGTTTAAATAAAGACTGGCTGCAAAATAAAGACTTACGTCCATGCTATCTAGCAGCCCAGCACAGACTGATTCCTTTTCCCGCCAATTCCAAGGAAGAGGTGGCGGTCGGATGACTTAGGTTAGTGGAGGTAGCCCAAGTGAACTTTTTTTGCCGCCATTTTATTAGGCTAGTGAAGTTAGCCCAAGTGCGCTTTTTTCCCCACCAAACTTTGAACTTCCCCGCCATTTTCTGGGCGAGGGGAGAGGGGAGGGGAGTGTCGGTTGGTTGGTTTGTTTGAAGTTTAAAGGGACCAAACTACGTGGACATGGGTCCCGAGGGAGGGGTTTAGGTTAGTGTAGGCAGCCCAACTGACCTATCTTCCAGCCAAAATTTGAATGTCCGCCATGATGCCATCGAGACATTGCCACATCTATTGCTGCCATCTTGGATCCGCCATCTTGAATAAATTTGGCAACAATGCAGAATGGGGTGACGTGCAGGTTGCCCTGATACTGACGGTGTAATTTTGTCATTACTCTTGTGTGCTGTATAAACACATTGTATCACAACTGTACATAATTCTTTAGTATTACTATGACCGTCTATAGCAGGTTGAAGAAACGTTACATCATACATTTAGATGGAAAAAAGAAAAAAATATGGACATGATGAAGCCCTTTCTAAATTAAACACAAGTTTCGAATGTATGGGTAGGGACCAGGCCAACAACCTTAGTAACCTGTGAAGTTGTAATTAGGACAAAGTAGGGCTGAACACATCAAATATCCACAACTGTGTGCTTTCATCCATATAAAACAGGAGTTGAATTACTCATAGAATTGCATTGCAGAACTATAGTACTGCGACACGCTAAAATAGCTAAAGCCAACGTTTCACAGAGTTCTTACATTTGAAAATCACTTTATGGGTAACAAAATGAAAATCTCCATATGAAATAATCTGATGCCAAATTGGCAGCATCATGGTGGGTCTCACTCTTGGGCAATCTGTGCGACAACAATGGTAATCTACATTTCTGCCGATTAATGTCTTGTATAGTTTATCTCGTATCAAACATGTAGTTACAGTCCGCAACGAAATCTGATTGAATGATTACATATTATTTGGATCCTCCTCAATGACGAATCTTACCGTAACAGAATCATCCTCTGTGCACATAAAAGAAGAAAAAGAAGAAGAAGAAGATACAATGCACAGCACAAGGACCTCATCATACTGAGGCCTGACAACGCACGGCCTTAGTATCAAGACATCGTTAGGGCTATGTGTTTCAACTGGAGACGGACGCAGGGGGTAGTTGAAACCAGTCACTGTGTACGACTAGCTTGTGATGGTTGCCGGTTAATATATATTGCAATCAGAGATTCTCCATTTTAACATTTATTTCCTACTTCATCATAATCTGTTAGATTCATTGAGCGAACTGTGGCAAAGTGCATTGCAACTTTTGACAGTGCATACACTCTACTGCGAATGTTCCACAACTTGGGACATAAATCAAGCGCTGGAAGAAGACGTGGAGGGATTCTGAGACGCGATGCTTGTATCAGAGCAAGGCCGATATGTTGACACGAAGGTGAAATCGAAACGCTTAATTGTTGGAAGAAATATGGCATGTTTCTTGTGAAACCTTATTCGCTAATCGTGTTAGCACATGAACTGATTCTTCCATCGCTTTTTGGTAGAACAGGATACGTATAAACGAAAAACATAATAATGTGTAATAAGTGTTAGGAAGGCTTTTCTGAAGGTGCTTGTCTGTAGTGTAGCCACGTATGGAAGTGAAACGTGGACGATAAACAGTTTAGAGAAAAAGAGGCTTTTCAGATATGCTGCTATAAAACAATGCTAACGATTAGATGGGTGGATCACGTAATTATATGGAACTGGGGAGAAAAGAAATCTGTTGTGCAACTTGACTAGAAGAAGGGATTGGTTGTTAGGACACATTCTGAGATATTGATTGAGTGATTATGAATTTAGTATTGGGGGGAAGTGTTAAGGGTAAAATCGTAGAGGGAGACAAAGAGATGAATACACTAAGCAGATTCAGAAGGATGTAGGTTGAGCTGTATTTGGTCACTTGATATTGAATCTGGACTGTGGGCCAGATGTTAGCTGATTTCCAGGGCTTCGAGCAGGCTGAGTTTTGGGCGTCTGTCAGCTACGTGGAGGACGCGGGGCTGTGGCTGGTAGCTGCGGGCCTCACTCTGTACGTGCTCAGGTAATGTGGAGTCATAGCTCTGCAACCTCCGGCTGCGCTCATGTTCAGCCTGCTTAGTTGCTGTGTCTTTGCCTGACCGTCCAATATAAAAGGTATGACAGCTGGGATAAGCAATTTTGCATGGCCCGCTGTTGACTAATAACTGGGTCTTACCTTCGCTATTGAAAATATCCTGGGCTATAGTGTTGCTGATAAAGCAGTCCCATAGTTGCAGGAATTCAGTGTTTTTGTTACATTCTGTGATACCTGTTCTAGGAATGGGTTTATACACCACTTCTGCAGACAGCGGAAGGAGCAGCGGAGCGAACATTAAAGAGGGGTGTAATTTTCAGTTTTTGTTTCCTAAGCAAGATGTGGTTAGTCAGTACAGGTTTGTGGCCATTGGTTGAGATAGTAAATTTTATTAGGTTTAAATCTGCTTTGGAATCTTCCTTGGGCACGGGGCCAGATATGAAACGACGCACCATTGGCTGGAAACCTGCATTTTTGTGTTTTACTGGGGTTGTGAGCAAGAAGGCATTGCTGTGTCTGAAGCGTTTCGATCCAATGTGTGTGTACTGGTGCCAATGTTTAGATATAGGATGGTGGTGGATACATTGCCAATCTCCACCGCGAACTGAATATTTTTACGTTGACGGTTAAAGTTATGAAAAAATGTGCTGAGCTGTCTTTTACTGCCTCTCGACATATGCAGCACATCATCTACACATCTGAACCGGTATTTAACATTTGCATTCAAAGGTCATTAGTAACGCGCTCCCAAAGGCAACACTGGGCTCAGGTGCAGGGCATCGTCTTCTTTCCAGACGATTTTTGGTTGTGCGTACAGCATCGCTATGGACGTAATCTTGTATGGAGGCTCCGAGGAAGAACAAGCGTTGCCAGATTGCATTCTTTATAGTTACGCGAACCCAGCAGCTGATGTGATCGTGTGGGAACTCCACTGCATGCAGAGCACGATCATCTCTGGCTCTCAGCGCCGATAATTTGTAAAGCAGGTATTACACTTCTGACTTGTTAAGGCCGGCGGTACCTGCAACGTTGTCTTTCAGCTGGATAACGTAAGACCGCATGCTAGCCGAGCAGTCGTGATGTACCTCAACACAGAGGGTGTTCGCCTGTTGCACTGGCCAGCCGTACAGCCGTAGACTGCCTAGCCACCACGACCGATGACATCTGGCGCAGTGTTAAAGCAGCACGAAATGACGAACCCGCATCTGTTCGACGTGATGCCCAGACAAGTTGGAGTCACTGTTGCTGGCAGACGTGTCAGCTCTGCGTAATAAATTTATCACCCTGCATACCCCCAAATCGCCTACAAATTTAATCACACCATCCTTCTGCTATGCCGTACACGTACAAGAAATAAAATATCGTTATTTGCTATCCTTACTGGCATTTCAAATGTGATGCCCAGCAAAGTAGATACTAACTATCCTCTGCCACGCACTATACAGAGTTTGCAGAGTTTGTAATTGCGTAGGTAAAGTAGCAGCTTGTACGGTTAACGTATGTGCGCTCTCCAAACTCCCGCGGGCAGAGATCGCCTACATTGAGGGCTTTCCGTAACGAGACCGCCGTGGCAGTCGCGGCGTGCTCGCTACAACGTCAGAGCCGTGAGTGGCGCCTGTTGGAGAGCGGTGCGCCGCTCAAGCCCCTAATGCAGCGACTCCTCTGTCGCCAGGTTAAGAATAATCGGGCGACTGCGGCGGCGGCGGGGAGCTAGCGGCGATAACAGGCCGTCGGAAATAGCGGCTGCCGCGGCGCGCCGGCGCTGCCCGCTGCCGACGAGGCCGGCCGTGCTCGTACCTGAGCGCCCGCCTAACACGCTGTGCAGCTGGCCAAGGAGCGAGTAGAAAACAAGTGCTTCATGCAAAAGCTGTATTTACGACCGGTGCTTACGTAACTTTAAAAAATGGTTCAGATGGCTCTGAGCACTGTGGGACTTAACATCGGAGGTCGTCAGTCCCCTACACTTACAACTACTTAAACCTAACTAACCTAAGGACATCACACACATCAATGCCCGAGGCAGGATTCGAACCTGCGACCGCAGAAGCAGCGCGGTTCCGGACCGAAGCACCTAGAAACGCTCGGCCACAGCGGCCGGCACGTAACTTTAACTACCACCAATGGAGTGGAATAATACCAAAAACGGGGATAACCGAATTAACAAATAAGGTTTAACGAAAAAGAAAACTGGAGCCTAGAAAACCTTGGAAAACGGAAAAAGTACTGAGCCGAATTCGGAAAGCAATAAGATCACGAAGGTAAATGATACAGATGACTAAAAAGATATTACGTCACCAATAAAAACACAGAAGAAAAGACAAATGCACCATAAACATTGCTGAAGACATAGAAAAAGATCAGCAAAACAGAAAACAAGATCAAGTTTGGAAGAAAATCAGAGCCTTTGACTACAAACTTAGAACGAAATCTATAGTAGTGAAAAAATAAGGAGGAAACATAACTCATAGAAAATGATAAGGTGTTTTCTTGTTGGAGAGAATACATGGAAGAATTTTATGACATGAGGACTTCTAGAATGAAAATAATCTAATCGAAGACATCAGTGAGCGTTAAAGCAAAATGAAGGTCCTCCAATCATGAAACATGAGTCTGAACATACCCTTCGGAGTCTAATACACGGAAAAGCAATCACCGTTGACGCGATCTCTGCATAATTACTGAAAATTCATGTAACAACATGAAAGACCAATTATTCCGAGTAATAAATTACTACTAAGAAGGATGTATTGAGGAAGAAGACATTACACAATCTAGAACCATTACCGTATCTAAAATAGTAAAGGGAGCTGACTGCACCAATTAAAGAACATTATCAATGTTATAATATACCTCCAAAATACTCCATTAATATAGTTAAGACCAGGATGAAACAAAAAATAGTAAGTGAATTGGAGACGACGAATTTGTATTTAGAGAAGGCTAATAAACAAGAGAAGGAATTTTGGCCATGCATGTGCTATTGGAGAGAAGTTGGATATTAATATAGAGTGGGGCAAATAAAAGTGGGCCGGAGAACAGAATTCCAAAGTACAAAGAAACACAGCACAGAAAAGAATACAGTATTAACCAGACTATAGTAGATGTTTAAAAGTGACCACCAATCATCTCTTGGCACTTTTGGGACCTGGTCAGCAAGCTGCTGAAGGCGAATAAAAGCTGGACTGCTGGAATTGCTGCAATCTTATCCGAAATGTTCGAGCAGTTCTTGAAGACTATGAGGGTCGTTGCAATACACCTTAGACCCGAGAGCTCCCCACACAAAGTAATCGTACACTGACACATCATGTGGCCTAGGTGGCCAGTTCGCGCTGCGATCAGACTGATCCCTGCAGACAGCTCTGTTAGGCGCGAAGATTTTGTAAATGTGCTCGAAGGTTCGGCCAGCTGTATGGGCAGTTGCTCCATCCTATTGGAAGTAACTGTAAGTCTTTTCCTCCTCAGTTAATGATGTCACAAATTCACCTCCGATCGTATCCACTTGTCTGGGCCACTTTTATTTGCTCCATCCTAGAGGATGACTTATTTTACCTTAATCGATTTAGAAAAAGCTTTTGAAAACGTGATCTGGGAGCTACTCTCTAGAACCACCAAGAAAATATAAGTGGATTGGAATGATAGAAGAATGATTAATTATCTGTACCAGAACCAAAGCATAACAATAAACATGAATAAGACAGAGGACAGGATTAGGAAAGGAGTTAGACAAGGATGTCCCCTATCTCCATATTTATTTACTGAGTTCACTGAGGAAGCTATTCAGACCATAAAGAAGACAAGGTGCATAACGGCCAAAAGTGAAAGGATGAATTTTGTCACATTTGCTGACGACATCGTAATTGTTGCAGACTCCGAAAAAGAAATGTACAGGATTCTGCAAGTCCTATCACACACTCTTAAGCTATGAAAATTAAAAGTAAGCAAACTGAAAATGAAAGTAACGATGGTACAGAAAAATGTGGCAGACATTAATATCATAATAAAAATTAATAACGTCACAACTGATCAGATGAAACAGTTTCGGTATCCTGGTAGTATAATCACAAACGACAATAGATGCTTAATGGAAGTGAAGGTTTGCATTGGCAAAAGAGGCATTTATGACTAAAAAACGTTTTAATCAGGAAAAAATATGAATACAAATGTCAGATTATCCTCTGCAAAACAGTTTGTATGAAATTCACTGTTTTATGAAAATGAAAGCTGAACTCCAGGTAAACGTGAAAGGAATCGACTTGAAGCTGCTACGGGGGTAAGCTGGTTCGAATCCTGGTAGTGGAAACAATTTTCACTGGCAATATTTGGCTGGCAAGGGGTGGAGAGGTGGTGGCGTGGTTTCCCTGATCACCTGTCTTTGCGCCAATGTCAAGGTTTAAATACCAAACCTCTCCACAATGGCTCATGAAGTGAGAGGATGTGACACTCTTGATGGTGATCCGTCCATCGGATGGGAACACAAGACGTGGCAGCCCCCTTGGTGCTAATCGCGAGGAGTAGGCTACGTGCAGGAACTACACGTACATGTAGTATTACAAATACTGTAATTGGGCATGCTGTAAATAAATAAAAAATAAGAAAAAGGCTGCTAAAATATGGATATGGTAGAAAATGACAGGAAAGAGATGGGCAGAATGAAAAACCAACTTGGAAGTCTTCAGGGAAGTCAACGAAAAGAGAAGACTGTTAAACGAAATGGAAAAGATGAAAATAAAATTTATTGGACATGTCACCAGACAACTCATTTATTTTTAATATTCTTTAAAGGAAGTGCTGGGAAAGAAAGGAAGAGCCCGGCCTACGATGAAGTATTTGGAAGTCATCGAGAAGAGGATAGGATTCGACAATTTACATGAAACGAGCCAACAGCCAATGACGGAAGTGAGTGGTTGCATCGACAAACCATTAGCCTTTGGAATATTTAATGCAGGGCCGGCCATGGCGTGCCAAACGGCACGCTGGCCTAGAATGCGAGCCGAGTGCTGGACAAGGTTCGGGCTGTCTCGGATTTGCTCGGTCCTTCTGGGAAGTACTTGGTACAACGCGACATTTCACTGCGTACTGCAGCGTGGCATTCTCCGGCCGGCACCACTCTCTTCGGTTCGGCAAATCGTGGTGTCAACAATGTTTACCCTTCACTATTGACTTATTGTTATGGCAGATGTTCACAGGTCCAATGGTTGTTTGCGCAAAAACACGCAGTCTAGCGATCTCTCGTCATAAACCATTAAAATGAACGTGAATGACAGAAGAGAGCGATGAGAATTCTCAATATCTATTTTCCAGTTGCGTAATTGACATGTAGTGCAAATTTGCTATGAAACGGCATTACAACACTATGCAGAAATAATAAAAAGAGTTATCTGACAATAAAAGAGTAAAAAGTTATAATGATTGACAAACGGGACTCACTGTCCTGTATATCTCCTAAGCACTTTGTGCTAAATTTGCAGGAATGGCGCACATAAAGAAACAGAAGAATTTCTGAAGTCGCATTCATTCTTCTGCTGTCTGTTGCAACTGTTTTCTATGGGACTGAACGGAGAAAAGGTTACTTTATATATTACTGTGAAATAAGTTGGTTGACTCAAGGGACATGCTTGGAACGATTTTTCGATTTAAAGCCCAGTATCGTTACATTTATGGAGGAAAAAGACTGTAGGAACTAAAATTAAGTGCACGTGCGTATGTAACTGATTGATCTGCAATGTAATACCCATTTAAAGATAAATAATTTTACGTTAAAACTGTCCAGGATACCTACACTGTTTTTCTCAGGGAGAATTTCCACGTCACCACAATGAGTTGATTCCTGCCTCTTGATTGAGGTGTTCACGAGGTGGGCGTGGTTGTAGTCGTGCATTATTGTCGCTAGAAACGAAAAACGCACTGTAGGCTGGATAGTAAGTGGAGGACGTAGCCTGTCCTGGTCCTGCACGGCCCTAAAATTACCTTCCACAACCATAGAGCACAGGTATGTTGCATACACCTCGCGATACGTACGAGCTATAATCTGTATGTGGCAACATCAGCTGGTGTTGTTGACACAGACGTACACTACGAAACAGGTCTTTAGTTACTTTGTTTCAGGGTTGCATCCCTGTGGCAGGCAACATCCCATACTGATAACACTTGTTGCTGTAAAGTAACAGCACGTGCGTAGTTTGTGTTCGAGGCCAACTGACGGACTGAAGAGTGTACGTAAGCCGCACCGCCGCATTCACGATTGTAGTCACTGTGTGTCCTACTGAGTTGGGAATGCAGGATTTTTTTTTACTTTTATCACTGTTAAAGAGATTGACACATATTTCCTGTTAGCAAAATAGTTCGGGGATGACGTTCTCGATTACATTAAATCAGGCGTGGCCAAGAATTCGGTCCGTGAGCCGTGCCCAGCCCCGCATGCCGTAGGACTTACTGAGACTGCATATTTCCTCCACCGCAACGCCACGGTGTCTGAGCGGGAACAGGAGGAAGAGGGGTAAATGGCGAAAGCGCCGTACTTAAATGGCAGTCCAGTCATACTGCGTACGATTTGGTTTCATATTTCTCAAGAACAGAGATCACAAGCAAAACATCTTCGTAGCACGTCTTCTCGTAATTTCGTGTAGGTACCGTTATCTGTTCAATCTTCTATGCGTGAATGTATCAAATTCTTCTCTTGCCATGAAATATCCAGCAACGGGGCGAATCGTGGAAGATGCCTCGCAAGAATTTCGAAAAGTATTGGCTGTACTTAGGATTCTTCACAACAGCACAATGAAGACCGAGTGAAGATCGTTTAAATAGTGCCAAAAATCCAAGAGTCCTATGACACCATCTCCAAACAAATAATGAATCGCGTGACCTCTGATCCACGTGACAGCATTGTGTTTCGTCCTCGGGTAATGAACAGAGTAGAGGAGAACGTGCCAATCGACATAAGCGGATGACATCCGTAAAAAGAGAGCCAAAATTTGACGCACAAAATACCACATCTCATCCGCTGGCCCACAATGTACCCGGTGTTCCTCTGTATCCTGACCGTTGCAGTTCACACATAAAGGCGAATCAGCAACATGGATCTTATGGTGTCTCTCTCGAGCAACCTGTTTTTCGTTCATCGACAGGTACCAGGTCGAACGTAGGTCTGAATATAGCGTTACCACGTTGAAGTGCGCCATAAAACCTTCCAATGCACGATAGGATATGTCAATTCGACAACATTAGGCAACCGGCGGCGAAGTTGGGTGCGATATATGTTGCTGTGTGTTGGTATGCCAGATGTAGGAAGAACGTCCCGTAGGTAGCTATACTCCAGATAAAACCTCCCCAAGTAAGAAAATTACACCTGTATCCTAGTAAGCGCCACCGTAGGGTCAGGAAAGACAGTGCCACAGGGTCCATCAGTAAGTCTGTGAGACTGGTCTGGCATCGCCGCCAAGCTTGAAGGGCATACCAACGCGTAGAGACACTGCTAGATCATGAACATTGACAAGGCCAAGTCCGCTAGTTCTTTAGGAAGAGTGAGGGAGTCGTGTCGAACTTTAAATATCATTCCAGAGATGACAAATGAACCGAATGCCACTACGAGGCTTCGAGCTATGTGTTTAGGCATCGGTAGCGTTAGCGCTACATGCGGAATTCGTGATGCCCTATAAACATTAATAAATTCGGTTTTTAAATGGAGGTCCAAAACAGGGAGACAATGATCCACAAGTCCAGCTGGGATATGTTGCAAGAAGCTCGCGTGATTAAGGGTCGTCGGGCCTGAGATGTCGTCCTTGAAGTCGATACCAAGAAAGCAGACTTTATCGCACACTCTGAAGGGGGCGCCTTCAGGTGTCATCCCAGTGCCAGTATTCAAGGCTACCGAATTACATACTTTTATATGGCTCCCCGAAACTTCATTGTGGTTAACCAATCCATGGTTCTGCGGACATCATGTTCGTCACGAAAAGTTAACATCAGATTATCTGCATATGCAGAGCACCTAAAAACGATGCCACCAAGAATGCTAAAGCGTACAGTATCGTTGATAAGGGGCATCTCTACCTAACAGAGAGGCGAATCGGCAAGGTGGTCGACAGTCTACCGTTGACAAGCACTTTCAATGTTGTACCAAGTACGAGACGGAGCACCACCTCGAAGGAAGTGCCCGAGTAATGCTTATTCTGAACGACAGCAGTTAAGTACATATGATTTTCGCGATCAATAAATTAACTAGAAGTCTATCGCAGCCAGCGAAATTAATGGAAGAGCCGTACCTTCGGCAAACGGATTTACACCAAGAAATGTCCACAATGAGCATTTCGGGAAACACGGCAATGTCCACGAAAACTGACTGCCACCAGAAGGCGCTCATTCCCTGCTTTTGAGGCACCGTCAAATGCCTTCTGCCGGTCCTATGGGACTGCTGAGCCCTCCAGACCCACTCCCTTCTGGTGAGAAATTGAGAACTTTCTACTCCCAGCAAAATATACTAAGCTCACACAATTAAGACTCTTGGAACTTTAATAGTGGCAACTATTTATTTACAGCTAGTTCAAAATAGATACGTGTTTCAAAGTTTTATTGACCTTCAAAGTAGTTCAAAAAAATGGTTCAAATGCCTCTGAGCACTATGGGACTTAACTGCTGTGGTCATCAGTCCCCTAGAACTTAGAACTACTTAAACCTAACTAACCTAAGGACATCACACACATCCATGCCCGAGGCAGAATTCGAACCTGCGACCGTAGCGGTCGCGTGGTTCCAGACTGTAGCGCCTAGAACCGCTCGGCCACTCCGGCCGGCTTCAAAGTAGTCTCTATGCTGTTCATTTTTGGAACAAACCTACGACCAGCTTAGCAACAGAAGTAATGACACTTCCTACAGGGCCTGACCATCATTTTGCAGGACAATGCTCAAGCACGCACAGTGCAAGCTGTTACTGATTCGTTTGACTGATGGAGCTGCTATGTCCTGTACCACCTACTGCACTCCCTTGACTTGAGTCCTCGTGATTTCAACTCGATTTGTAAACAGAAGGAAACAATTCACGGCATTCGCTTCAGAACTGCTACAAATTCGTCGGGCAACAGACCGCGCCGCTCGAACTGTCAACGCAACTCTCACTGCTAAGAGTATCCCACGACTTCCACATCGCTGGCAACGGGCTCTACACAATGCTGGTGACTAGTCTGAAGGTCAGTAAGACTTTGAAACACGTATCTATTTTGTAGAGCTGTAAATAAATAGTTGCCACTATTAAAGTTCCAACCTTCGTAATAACACGTAACTGAAATAGAAAATCACAAAGTAATATGTAACTATCATGTAACAGTTTAAAAAAACTTGGGCATGGTAAAACTGTGTTTCGTACCGAGACTCGACCTCGGGAGCTTCGCATTTCGCGTGCAAGTGCTCTATCGAGTGACTACCCAAGCACGTCTCAGGACCCGTCCTCGAAGCCCTGCTTCCGCCAGTACCTCGTCTCCTACCTTCCGAGTTTCATATCAGCGCACACTCCGCTGCAGAGCGAAAATTTCATTATGTTGCGGGCTCTTACCATGATTTGGAAGTTCACTCTATGGATAAATGTTGATGATTGAAACCATATACACTCTGTTCTTCTCCCTCTAATATTGATGCCACAGTGCCACATAATTTAGTGCTTTGAAATACGGAGCATGTGCTTATCTAGTGAGACGTCTGTAATCCTCTGCTATCCGTGCGTAACTCCACCGATGTGCAGCAGTCGTTAACACACTGGACTTGTATTTTCGAAGACAGAATATCTGCAGAGACATCATAATTCAACACCACAGATTTAAAGAGTGAAAATCTAATAGTAAAAAGACATCACTACACGAAAATCAGCACCTTTGTACTTGTATGTGAGCGTGTACCGGTCGATACTGAAAGCACTCTCGACCAGAAGGAGTAAAAAGGGCGTAACAAAATCTGGTCACCTTTCGGAAAAGCAAGCAACTCTAAACGACAAATTTTATTAATACAACTGTAATAAATCGCCTAAAACGTTATATCTGATAAAGATATTTTTTGTTGAGCGAGTGAAATTTAGTGTTCACGTGAATGATAACTGAAACGATTCAAAATTTGTATTCCAGTCACAGCTAGGATACTGCGTGTCGGTACTTCCAATACACGAATTTGCAGTACAGCATTTCAGGTATGTAAATAAAACTGATCTATTGTATAAAGAAAGAGTTCGATCCTGCTCTGATATTAACTGCAGGTGACTGTCAGGGCTCAACGTGTAGTTGGGAACACACTGCTCTAGAGCAGAAGTCCACTGTACAATGAACAAAACACGTTACAAGTACTTTTCCCTATGTTGTTTGACACACCGTTTTCATGGCAACAGTGAACTTTACTGCGTTGTGTCTTCAGTTCTTTTTTCGCTCACGTTCTTGAACGTCGCATCCATGTTTGCAGCGTCAGTGAGCTTGAAACGTCCCCTTAGAAAAATTATATAAGACTGTGCTTAAACTGACACAATATTTTTAGCGCAACGCAATCTATCAAAAATCCCTACAAAAGAATGGCCCTGACTAATATTAAACTATACCGTTCACAAATCACTTACCTCACAAAAATCTTCATTACTCGAACTACTGCAATACAGCGAGCGCCACTACTGCCAGCTAAATAAAAGATTCAAACTACGGAAGGCACTAACTACTGATAGGCATAGTTAGCAAATGAAAGATTTTGATAGAGAACAAACAATGTATTTACCTTAATAGTGTTGAAAAATCATAATATACATAGCAGTTCATAATATCCAGTATTACAAATTTCAAAACTCCGCCATCTCTCTCCCCACATCCACCACTGCTGGCGGCTCACCTCCAACTGCGCAACGCTACGCGCTGTTCACATCCAGCTGCCCAACACTACAATGGCAGACAACAATGCATACTAGCCACAGACTGCACACAGCACAGCCAGTGATTTTCATACAGAGCGCTACGTAACGTTGCCAATAAGAAAACATAAACAGCCTACTTACAAGCTCTCGCTTGCTCGGCTAGAAGATGAGTGAGTGGACGTCTGTGTATCGCACGCAAACCTTCAGGCAATGAAAGGAAGTTAAATTGTATGAAAAATTTACACCGCCGCAGAATATTTACGTATTTATTGGATTTCACTGCACCCTAACAACATCTTTCTGGGCACGTAAGATATTATAACTATTTCTGAATCTCCGATGCTTTGCAGTAAGGGTCTCGGCTTAAAAGTAAAAAAAAAAAAATATTTACCATAATTTTCTGTCAATGGTGTTCTATTTACTGTTGCCCGCTATTTGCTTTCTCCAGTTTCTTTCGCGCTATATATGTGTCCGTGCAGCTTGCTGGATTAAAACTTAAATCAGATAATTAGTTAGCAATTGAAACTCTTGTAAGTAAACTACAGATCTTATAGAAATCTGATCAGTGTGTCAGTACGCCATTTTCCATAGGTGTAAAGAAGTTACTCTCTGGTGTCAAGCCTTGGCCGAATGCGTAGTTGGTCGTTATGTCCAAACAGAGGAATATCTAGCTCAAATCATCGCACAGTCCAACTCGAAGAACAAACCACGAAACAACTGTCTCTATTCCTTCTTTCTAAAACACGAGAGCCGGGATGGCTGACAAAAGGAAAACGTATCAGCTATGGATCAACAAACTGAAAAGTTATGTGGTAACGATCTTGTGAACTTATGCTATTTATTGAGCAGATGCGACGATGAGGAGCCTATAGAAAGGGAAGAAACCGAGATTGGTGGCACTAGTTTTAAGAACTGTGGTCCCAGTTGTTATGTTAAAAAAAGCAGGTATTGTATTCCATACAAGTTCCATACATTCCACATTCACTGATTTGAGTGGAAGTGTTGTGAAGAAAACTTCACGTGTTGAGTGAATATACGACGTCTTTCTCGAAAAGTTGAGGTGGGTCTTCAGGTGTTTACTAGCCAGTTTTTTGTTCTTAAAACAAACCGACATTCTTCATCAAAAACCTGTAGGTTACAATAGAATTGTAAATACGAGTATAATGTCCAGTAATGTACCGTTTAACATTTTCCACGTTCCTTAAGAAATTTTTTATAGTTATTGGTGATTTATATTGCTCTACACACGTTCCCTACTGCAAAAACTACGTTAAAAAATCAATCAAAACGATACTATCCGCACTCATGAATACCTTGTTCAGAAGTGTAGACTTTTGTCCACTTGGAGCACTGTTGTGGCAGTGTAAAGCAAAAATGATCCGGAGTGTCGCGACAGTGCTAATATTGACTCATTAATCTTGTAGTCAAAAGACACCACGCTTTTACGTTTCGTGAAACGAACAACATCAAGAGTTGGTCGCAAGTCTGATCAACAGGCTGTTAATTTCTCGTGATCTAACGGAGTATTACTGCAATTTTAGTCGGACAGAATTTTCTTATAGATAACAGCATCATCTACGAATAAGTAGAGATTGCAACTAAAACAATCCGTTAAGTGATTAATTTATAACACGAACAGTAACTATCCTGTTACATTCTCATCTCTGCAGTAACTCTCCAACCAAGATTAGATCGGACATCGGACCTTGAGGCCTTCCAGAGTTTGGCTGATTTTTCTTTTTACAGCTAGTACCGATCAGTATGCCATTCATTTCAGCACTGATATGGCTATCGACCCCCATGAACCATGGACCTTGCCGTTGGTGGGGAGGCTCGCGTGCCTCAGCGATACAGATAGCCGTACCGTACGTAGGTGCAGCCACAACGGAAGGGTATCTGTTGGGAGGCCAAACAAATTTGTGGTTCCTGAATAGGGGCAGAAAACTTTTCAGTAGTTGCAGGGGCAACAGTCTGGATGATTGAATGATCTGGCCTTGTAACACTAACCAAAACGAAGAAAGCAAGGGCAAACTACAGCCGTAATTTTTCCCGAGGGCATGCAGCTTTACTCTATGGTTGAATGATGGTGGCGTCCTCTTGGGTAAAATATTCCGGAGGTAAAATAGTCCCCCATTCGGATCTCCGGGCGGGGGCTACTCAAGAGGACGTTGTTATCAGGAGAAAGAAAACTGGCGTTCTACGGATCGGGGAGTGCAATGTAAGATCCCTTAATCGGGCAGGTAGGTTAGAAAATTTAAAAAGAGAAATGGATAGGTTAAAGTTAGATATAGTGGGAATTAGTGAAGTTCGGTAGCAGGAGGAACAAGACTTCTGGTCAAGTGAATACAGGGTTACAAACACAAAGTCAAATAGGGGTAATGCAGGAGTAGGTTTAATAATGAATAGGAAAATAGGAATGCGGGTAAGCTACTACAAACACCATAGTGAACGCATTATTGTGGCCACGATAGATACGAAGCCCACGCCTACCACAGTAGTACAAGTTTATATGCCAACTAGCACCGCAGATGACGAAGAGGTTGATGAAATGTATGACGAGACAAAACAAATTATTCAGGTAGTGAAGGGAGACGAAAATTTAATAGTCATGGGCGACTGGAACTCGATAGTAGGAAAAGGAAGAGACGGAAACGTAGTAGATCAATATGGAATTGCGTTAAGGAATGAAAGAGGAAGGCGCCTGGTAGAATTTTGCACAGAGCATAACATAATCATAGCTAACACTTGGTTCAAGAATCATAAAAGAAGGTTGTATACATGGAAGAAGCCTGGAGATACTGACAGCTTTTAAGATAGATTATATTATGGTAAGACAGAGATTCAAGAACCAGGTTTTAAATTGTAAGACATTTCCAGGGGCAGATGTGGGCTCTGACCACAATCTATTGGTTATGAACTGTAGATTAAAACTAGAGCAACTAAAAAAAGGTATGAATTTGAGGAGATGGGACCTTGATAAACTGAAAGAACCAGAGGTTGTACAGAGTTTCAGGGAGAGCATAAGGGAACAATTGACAGGAATGGGGGAAAAAAATACAGTAGAAGAAGAATGGGTAGCTTTGAGAGATGAAATAGTGAAGTTAGCAGAGGATCAAGTAGGTAAAAAGACGAGGGCTAGTAGAAATCCTTGGGTAACAGAAGAGATATTGAATTTAATGGGTGAAAGGACAAATATAAAAATGCCTTAAATGAAGTAGGCAAAAAGGAATACAAACGTCTCAAAAATGAGATCGATAGGAAGTGCAAAATGGCTAAGCAGGGATAGCTAGAGGACAAATGTAAGGATGTAGAGGCGCATATCACTAGGGGTAAGATAGAAACTGCCTACAGGAAAATTAAAGAGACCTTTGGAGAAAAGAGAACCACTTGCATGAATATCAAGAGCTCAGATGGAAACCCAGTTCTAAGCAAAGAAGGGAAAGCAGAAAGGTGGAAGGAGTATATAGAGGGTCTATACAAGGGCGATGTTCTGGAGGACAATATTATAGAAATGGAAGAGAATGTAGATGAAGATGAAATAGGAGATATGATACTGCGTGAAGAGTTTGACAGAGCACTGAAAGACCTAAGTCGAAACAAGGCCCCGGGAGCAGACAACATTCCAATAGAACTACTGACAGCCTTGGGAGAGACAGTCATGACAAAACTGTACCATCTAGTGAGCAAGATGTATCAGACAGGCGAAATTCCCTCAGACTTCCAGAAGAATATAATCCCAAAGAAAGCAGGTGTTGACAGATGTGAAAATTACCGAACTATCAGTTTAATAAGCCACGGCTGCAAAATACTAACACGTATTCTTTACAGACGAATGGAAAAACTGGTAGAAGCCGATCTCGAGGAAGATCAGTTTGGATTCCGTAGAAATATTGGAACGCGTGAGGCAATACTGACCCTACGACTTATCTTAGCAAATAGATTAAGGAAAGGCAAACCTACGTTTCTAGCATTTGTAGACTTAGAGAAAGCTTTTGACAACATTGACTGGAATACTCTCTTTCAAATTCTGAAGGTGGCAGGGGTAAAATACAGGGAGCGAAAGGCTATTTACAATTTGTACAGAAACCAGATGGCAGTTATAAGAGTCGAGGGGCATGAAAGGGAAGCAGTGGTTGGGAAGGGAGTGAGACAGGGTTGTAGCCTATCCCCGATGCTATTCAATCTGTATATTGAACAAACAGTAAAGGAAACAAAAGAAAAATTCGGAGTAGGAATTAAAATCCATGGAGAAGAAATTAAAACTTTGGGGTTCGCCGATGACATTGTAATTCTGTCAGAGACAGCAAAGAACCTGGAAGAGCAGCTGAACGGAATGGTCATTGTCTTGAAAGGAGGGCATAAGATGAACATCAACGAAAGCAAAACGAGGATAATGGAATGTAGTCGAATTAAATCGGGTGGTGCTGCGGGAAATTGATTAGGAAATGAGACGCTTAAAGTAGTAGATGAGTTTTGCTATTTGGGGTGCAAAATAACTGATGATGGTCGAAGTAGAGAGGATATAATATGTAGACTATCAATGGCAAGGAAAGCGTTTCTGAAGAAGAGATATTTTTTAACATCGAGTATAGATTTAAGTGTCAGGAAGTCGTTTCTGAAAGTATTTGTATGGAGTGTAGCCATGTATGGAAGTGAAACATGGACGATAAATAGTTTGGACAAGAAGAGAATAGAAGCTTTCGAAATGTGGTGCTACATAAGAATGCTGAAGATTAGATGGGTAGATAACATAACTAATGAGGAGGTATTGAATAGAATTGGAGAGAAGAGAAATTTGTGGCACAACTTGACTAGAATAAGGGATCGTTTGGTAGGACATGTTATGAGACATCGTGGGATCACCAATTTAGTATTGGAGGGCAGTGTGGAGGGTAAAAATCGTAGGGGGAGACCAAGAGATGAATACACTAAGCAGATTCAGAAGGATTTATGTTGCAGTAGGTACTGGGAGATGAAGAAGCATGCACAGGATAGAGTAGCATGGAGAGCTGCATCAAACCAGTCTGTGTACACACACACATGGCTATAGAATGATTGTAACGATCTTTTCTTTTGTGAATGAATGTTTAAAGACAAAATTAAGCACACTTATTATCGAAATTACGATTATATCAAGCAAAATATGTGACTGGATTGAGTTTTTTTGGTAGGGAGGACGTAGCACGTTATCTAGGATGGAGACTCATCGACAGACGTATAAAAATAACTTCGGGAATTCCCCAGGGAAATGTGTTGGGGTCCTTGCTGTTCATGTTGTACATTAATGGTCTTGAAGAACGTAACATCGACTGCTATAGATCGCTCCCCCACCTCATATCAGTTCAATTACATTTCATTTCATATATACAATGGGGAGTACTGACTGCTGGGTGGTGGCTGGTAGGTTCTCACGCGAGGTTGCGGATTCCAGGACCGCCCGTAGTGACTGCCGTGTATCACAGAACAGCTTTTCTCAATAGCTGGATGGCATCCTAGGGTGGTTTCCAGGGCGTGCTTGGCGTAATCTTAAGTCGCGATTACCTTAATTCCTGACGCGCAACCTCAGCGATGCCTTAGCCCGTAAGTGCCCACTTGAGATGTAGCAAGTATCTATGCAGCATGAATGTCAACAAGTATCCCGCATCTTCTCAACAGTATTCCTATTTGTTCAATCCTGTGTATTGCCTCCCCTTCTAGAAACAGTATATGCTTGGTAAATCAGTTGATTTGATTTCATTTGATTAATGCACGGAGACAAAAACAACAGTGGTCTTAACCCACTGAGTCTATTGTGCCGTTTCAATGGCTGTGATTCTAATGAAGCCAACAAGCTACCCTTAATAAGTACCAGTTTTAGGAAACCCTAAACCGATTCCTACTAGATACGATTTCTTCAGGCTCTACCGACCCGAATATTCTGTGTCTTTTGCCCTCCATGACTTCGCATTGGAAGCTCAGATGTGGTGCAACTTCAGGATCCTCACCACATAGTCTACACTTGAGGGTTTCTTCCTGTGTAACCATCGTGTATAGGTGTTTCTTGAAGTTCCCATGGACAGTTATCAGCCCTACCGTGAGTTTAATCTGTTTCCTGTTCAAGTTCAGGATTACGGAACTTCTCTTGAAACATGGCATCAGCATCGTTAGGTTGCCATGTTTTTGTTTTTGGATCGTTGTCCAATATTCTGCGCGCTTCCTCCTGATCCAACTACGAAGTTTTGATTTTACCATCATCCTAGTGATGGTTAGGACAGGTTCCGGTCCAATAAATGGAGTCTTCGCGTCTGTCCTGTACAGTATATCAGGTTGTTCATTGCCAATAACTCCCGAGTGATCAGTAACCCACAGCAGGTTTATCCTGTTGGTTTCCCCTAATCTCCGAAGGGCTTCATGACACTTTGCAACAATCTTTGATTTCGTTACAGAATCTGATAGAAGTTTCAGAGCTGCTTGACGGTCTGAATAAATGTAGATACCACGATCCATGTAGCACCAACCCAAATTCTGCGCCGCGCACATTCCGATAATGGATATTTCCGCCTGGATTACTGAGGCCAGCTTCCATAGAGAGACTGCTCTTTCTGTTCTAGGCTTTACCCCGTACATCCCAGCCTCAGCGCCTTCATCTATTGTCGACCCGCTAGGAAACCAGACTACGTCTCCTGAACTGTGTTGTGGTTTATTCTTCCATTGCTCCCTTGTTCGAATTGTTACATTGTAAGTTTTACCGAAGCGGCTGGAAGTCATTGTATGGTCATCAGGTATTTCCCCGTACATTCGTATGCTTACAACACTCGTCAAATTGGTGTGAGACTATGGACATCCTAAAGGAATCCAGTTCAACGTGTATACCCCTGCCGCTGCCTCCATTGTACCCCAAAGGTGTAACGGGGGCATGTCGATCAAGGTCTCCATCACAGCAGTAGGTGTGTTACTAATTCCGCCATTATCGCTAAACAGGCCAGTCTCTGTACCTTGCCAAGCTTCTTAGCAGCCACACTTTTTATACTTTATTCCACCATACTCTAGCCCCATAAATTATCATTGGTTTTATTACAGTGGTGTATATTCAGTACATGCTCCTGCGGTTTAGAACCCAGTTTTTACCACATAAGAGTACTTTCTTCCTTGGGACATATATTCTTTGTGTGATGGGTCCAAGATAGTTTCGCACCAGGGTTATCCCTAGACACTTCACTAGTCCCTCTACTGGTAGAGATTCATCGATGAGCTTTCACCACAAAAGAGTACTTTCTGCTTGGAAAATATATTCTTTACATGAGGCGCTCACGTCCTGGATTTGATTCCTCATAAATGGTACTACAACACATTTCATTGGGTTGACCCTTCAACCTGTTTTCTACACCAGTTTTCCACAACGTCTAGTGCACATTGTGCTCTTCAACCATTGGTAAAAGACAGTTTAAACTCGATAACAACCTTTTAAATTGTTTATGCACGTTTGTACGCCACACCAGAGAAATTTTTGCATACAGAGATTGGCAGCACGAATGGTTATAGGTTTGTTTGACCCGTGGCAGAGCGACACGGAGATTCTGAAAAAAACTGAACAGGCAGTCGCTAGAACACAGATGGAAATTACTCCGTGAACGGCTACTTACAAAGTCTGAAGAACCACCTTTAAATGATGACTCTAGGACTGTATTACCACCATTTGCGTGTGGCTACCGTAGCGGTCGCGAATGCGAAGTTAGCCTAATTACAGCGCGCACCGACGTGTAAAAGCGCTCCTTACGTGAGTGGAAACGGGAATAACCCAAATAAATTGTACAGTGGGATATACCCTCTGCCATGTCCTTCACAGTTGTTTGCAGAGTATGGGTGAAGACACAGATTTCAGCTTTTATTTTGCCATTCTTTTCCGGTTTCTGTCTTGTGTGCATACCCCAAGGCAGTGAATTTTGTGCCCTACCCACAGCCGAAGTATACAACTAAAGTTTCTGGGAGTTGAGACAGGTTCTGTGATACTATTCTGCTGCTCCTTCACGCGTTGCCCTTCTGAAAGCAGTACGCATTTCAATTAACATTTACCTATCTGCGGGAAGAGTTCAACATGGAACATCGTGATCTTACCACAGAGTCAAACAGTGTCTAACTACTTGGCGACCCAGTCACAACATGCCCCTTGCTCCTCTTCAAGTAAATGTCTCTTTGTTCTTTCTAAGGGACATAGTTCTTCGGCTGTCCATTTCGCGAGATGATTTATGGATGTTAAAAAGAAAAAGAGAAGCCATGCAGACGTAAATTTCAGTTAATCTGATATCAAACAGTCTGTTTCTAATTTCATGTAAAATCCTCCAGTATCTGTGCAAACTACGTAAGAGTTTTTTATTACTGAGAGGGCATGATGACGTTTCTTGCAGGAGTATAATGGAAACTTTACGAGAAATACTACAGTGAGAGAACAAAGGCTGTGTCCAGTCAACCAATTGAGCTTCGAATTAATCGTGACACACGCGCCGCGGGGGCGGGAGAGGCAATCGGATGTAGAGGCAGCGGCGCGACGGCCCGCTGGCAGCTGTAAAGTTTTCCTGAGAGGCCGTCAACGGGCGAACGCTCGCTTTTTATGGACCAGCAATAAACTCGGTCGGCGGGACAGAATGAAACTCGGGGGAGATGAGGGATGGCATTCGGGGGCAAGGTGCACGGCCAGTTCTGGCGATAACGGACCGACTCTCATGCGGGCCCGCTCCACGTCAGAACACATCCGATGACATCATCAATCCGCCACAATATTTGTCTGTTGATCTTTCGTTCGCTTACCGACGACACTAGCCGTGTGCACATCTCACAAATTACGAGCCAATAATGCACTCGAGAAAGAGAAATATTATGTGAGAGCAGTCAGTTAAAGGGAGCACGGTGAATCCTACACGGTCGACATTACGTATAGCTTAACTGATGGCGACTCGAAGCAAGGCAGCAATTGTTGTCCCGAGATCGAATAAAGTCCCGAGCTCGAATAAATCACTACAAACAATTCAGAAAATATGCTTAAACAAATATCTTACTAGTTTTTTATCAACTTGGATCACGTAACGACCTCAGTTCCTCTTATTTCTTTGTTGATTCCTAGTTTTCCATTACTCATTCTTTCTCTATCTTCCGTCTATGAAGTACTTGCTTTCTTATTTTTTCTGTTTATAAAGCCTTCCAAATTTAGTATTTTTTTCTTTGAAAACATTTCATTCTGTTATTTTAGGTTATTTGATATTGTTTCATTGTAGTTGTTTTCTTATTTCTGTAATCAACGCTGTTGTTGAATTATTTTTCCAAAAATACAAGATTTTACATTATTTTAATTCTTTTTCTTCTGTAGATGCCATTGAAGACACACGGTCACTACAAAAGTAAAGTAACAAAGGTTTACTTGTAGAGCTCACAGTAATGAAGAGCCACAGTGCAGGCGTATGTGTATATCTGTCCTGCTGTGAAGTTGCAGAAAAAGAAACTGAGGAATTTGTGAACTCAACTCCTTCCGTAAAGGACAGTTGTTAAGAAAATATAACCCAAGAGAAATCTGTTGGTCAGTTTCGCGTTTACTGAGTGAACACTGCATACCTAATTTACAATAATCAAACTGTACTGGGATTCAGTAGTAAAACTACAGCATTCGTACTTTTCGTTGTTGCAGATCACTCAGTTCGACATTCGCCTGAAGTGATTTCGCAAGCACCCGCTCGACCCTCCGCCCTCCCCTCCCCCAAATAATGTGAATAGAACAATCCACTACTCTCAGAAATTGGCTTTTAACAGGCATCTACAATATATATGTGATCAGAAATATTTATCCCAGAACGAAATAGTACAGGTTGACCTAAAAAGTAATTACGAAAAATCAGAGGGATCGAGTCATAAAGGCATGGCAGTCCAATGCCTAAATGGTGCAAATAACAAGGGCAAGTCTCAATAGCATTATTAGCTTTTTACTGTGTTGTGTGCTACTGACGAACCTCAATTCTATTAGGATAATATATGATAAATAATGCAGAGAACATTTTATACGCTCACGGAATGGAAACACCTTGACTGGACGCTATCAAACTGACAGCACAGCACTTCGACGTCTTGTGCGAACTTATTTCCAGCAGTTTCAGCACAACAAAAAGCCCCTCCCAGGCATGAAAAAATGGTTCAAATGGCTCTGAGCACTATGGGACTTAATAGCCGAGGTCATCAGTCCCCTAGAACTTATAACTTCTTAAAGCTAACTAACCTAAGGATATCACACACATCCATGCCCGAGGCAGGATTCGAACCTGCGACCGTAGCGGTAGCGCAGTCCCAGACTGAAGCGCCTAGAACCGCTCGGCCACTCCGGCCGGCCCAGGCATGAAGAACAGTGTGAGTCTATGATGCCTTTTGGTATGTCTAACATTGCTCAGAGGTCATGCACATCCAGCTCATGGCCATCTTTCAGACTCTGAGAAAAGTCGTGTCATTGGCATGGTATCATACCGACAGACTGCTCAGACAGTTAGCTGTATAATAGGCAGCTGTGAAACAAGTGGCGGCGACGTGGACTGAGGACAACAGTTTAGCAAGAAGAGTAGGGCAGTAGGCATGGGTCCTTCCAGAAGGAATGCAGTAAGAGCAGATAACACTATTGTTCGAATGGCTCTGATGAGTAGAAAGATGATAACAGCTGAAATCCAGGCAGAGGTCACAGGCAGAATGTCACCACCAATCTCGAAAACTAGTTACTGGAAGCTCGGTTGAGAACTCGAGCTGCCACACGTCGATTACCACTGACACCACACCGCAGACAGCAGACCACTTGCATGGTCTAGAGCCAGACTCAATTGGGACACTGAGTGTCATTCTATGTTGTTCAGCAATGGGTCTCCCCTATGCTGTGGCGGTCAAGTCGACGCCGACGTTCCGTAGATGACCTGGTGAAAGGTTGCAGGTTCAAATGGTTCAATTGGCTCTGAGCACTATGGGACTTAACATCTGAGGTCATCAGTCTCCTAGAACTTAGAACTACTTAAAGCTAACTAACCTAAGGACATCACACACATCCATGCCCGAGGCAGGATTCGAACCTGCGACCGTAGCAGTAGCGCTGTTCTGGACCGAAGCGCCTAGAACCGCTCGGCCACCGAGGCCGGCAAAGGTTGCAGGAAGCAGCTATTCTCAAGGACCATAAGTTACCTCTCCAGCTCCTGGAATCGTGGGGTGGAGGGGGTATTTGATATTGTAATATGAATGACTTAGTAATTGTTGAGTGTGGAATGTTCGCCAATATGTGGCAACAACAGTAAACCCTGTTGTCATGTCCTACATTACCAGGATACCAAATGATAGATTCCAGCAGGATAATGCAAGATCCCACACTGCACTTGACACTGCTAGGACCTTGACGAATGAATTGATCCTTGACTGGCTTTCCCAGTCCCCCGATTTATTACCGCTAGAGCACGACTGGGGTGCGATGGATGGACGTACACTTTTATACCATCCTCCAATAAACTTTCTCCTCGAACTGACACACCATTGTTTCAGACATGGCAATCAGTTCCTTAGATGACTTTCGAAAGCTGTTTACTTCCA
Source organism: Schistocerca cancellata (assembly GCF_023864275.1). Taxonomy (NCBI): domain Eukaryota; kingdom Metazoa; phylum Arthropoda; class Insecta; order Orthoptera; family Acrididae; genus Schistocerca; species Schistocerca cancellata. The sequence goes on from NC_064630.1 coordinate 33,429,749, forward strand.
TGCCACAATGAACGCACGAGATTATTAGCCCACTGTGAGCTACACCTCATACTGACGTTGACTCCGGATATGAGTTCCGAATGGAATGAAAATTTAATCATTCAACACCTGTGATGTAATAATCATCTCCACAAAGTTTAATCAGTACTGAGCTGATACTTCACACTGTACCACTTTCCGTTTCCGTCAGTGTATTAATAAATTTTGATCTTTATCTGAAGGGAAAAAAGTCATTTGCCTACGAGGGAGACAAATGAGGCGAACTTCTGAATGAGACTAGTATTTACCCTTGGTAAACAATGAAGACTAAAATTCCTCGCAGTGAAATTACTAACAGGTGAGCAATGATCTAATACCACGTTTTCTGGCCGTGGCTGTGTGTTCTTTCTTTGGATACTAGGGTCGGGTTTTGGAGAAAGAGGCTTCTTCCACCCTGGAGTTTATGGGGTGGCTTTTCCCTAACACTCCTAAATGGGTTGTGGTCAGAGCCTATATGGTGCCCTTACAGGGTGAGAAACTTCCAGGCCGGTGTTTTCTGCCACAAAGTAGCACCTTGCATAAGCGATAGTAGAGGAGGCAGGAAACAGCCAGTAAAAATGCCAACGTTCTGTTCCTGATTCTGATAGGCTGGACTGCCTAAAAGTTGCACGATTTCCTGGAGCGTTTCGGGAGCTGGTGAAATTGGGAGTCGGCCGAAAGGCTGCGTAGGATGTACTTGTGAACCCTCTGGGACGGAGGTAGCGTGTTTCTGAAGTCAGTAGTTGGTGGTTCGTAGTCATCAACAAAGTTACCTTTCCGGTAAGGAAACGCTATGATCCCAGAGTGCGTTCCCGTGCGCGGACGTGATATCAGGTAGAAACGTTTGGGTTTTTCTAGGTGACTTTTGCCGTTTAGGAGTGTGCAGAGGCTCAATAGGCGGACATCAGATTAGGCTGTGGAGCCACGTAGTTACTAGCTAGCTACACGGTATTTTAATGAACAAGACGGACGTGCCTAGCGGTAATCTATACCAATAAGTTTCATTTCTTTCCGTTTAAATATGAGAGAGATGTTTTTGTGTGATTCTTTCCCTATTGTCATGGACTGCACTGTTGTTTTATTGTTATGGTGATATGAACTGTTAGCGGTGTACTTATTCCATTCCACCGGTCCGATCTTGGAATCTTTCTGAAAGTACACTGGTGTCCAAATTTAAAGCAACAAACGGAAATTTTGCAAGGTTGCGTTTATTTTGCCACAAAACAGCGTAAACAGACGATAATAAAGTAGAAATAATGTAAAGAATCCTGGTCCCGGCGGCGGTTCAAGTCCTCCCTCGGGCATGGGTGTGTGTGTTTGTCCTTATGGTAATTGGGGTTAAGTAGTGTGTAAGCTTAGGGACTGATGACCTTAGCAGTTAAGTCCCGTAAGATTTCACACACATTTTTTTGTAAAGAATACAGAACGTAAACAACTGGAACATGTGTAACGGTAGACGAAAATTTTCTTGTTTTTTTTCCCAACGTAACGGATTTGCATACACATTCTGGCAACTGGTTAATGTGTTCAGTATGGGATCTGACCACTTCTGGCGCCATAACAGGCCTGCCAACGACGGGACATGTTGTAAATGATGTCATCAATCTCATTTTGAGGCAATAATGGCCATTCTTCCGGCACAGCTGCTTAGAAGTCTTGCAGAGTGGTTGGTGGATGCTGACGTGATGCAACCTGTCTCCCTAGTGCATCCCAGTTACACTCTATGGGATTCAAATCAGGAGAGCGAGCAGGCCACACTATGCGTGCAATATCTTCTGTTTTCAAAGAAACATCAACCATCCGTGCTCTATGAGGTCGAGCAGTATCGTCCATCAATGCGAAGTCTGGAGCAACAGTACATCCCAACAACCATAGATGAGGTCTCAAGATCTCCTCACGGTACCTGACAGCAGTTAAATCTTCTTGATCCACCCGCACAATTTCATGAAGAGGTGTTTTGAGGGGTAAAAATAATCCCTGCCCACACTATTAGGGATCCTCCTAGTTATCGGTCTCTTTCCACCATGTTTCGGTCCAGAAATCGTGTTCCACGTACCCTCCAGATGCGAATCCAACGAGAATCACTCTCCAGACCAAATTGGGACTCATCCGTGAAAAGAACATTGTCCCACTATTCGACCGTCTAATTGACATGTTGACGACTCTTCTGTGAAGACGCACTAGAGGTAAACAGACAGCAGGTTTCCAACAATAAAGGTCACTCTGCCGAAGCATTCTGTACACCGTTTGCCTCGATACAATACATCCAGTGGATGCTGAGAGGTCAGATGCTAGTTGCAGTGTAGTACTAAGGTGGTAACGTCGTGCTCTTACAGCCAAATAACGGTCTACTCTTTCTGATGTCCACGTGGTCAGGACTGTCCTTGTCTCTGGGATACAGTTTCGGTCTCTGTAAACTGTCACCTCATCCGAGAAACAACGTAACGATTCACATTAAGCCATCGGGACACATAAGTATGTGACTCTCCTGCTTCCATTCTTCCTATGGCCCTCCATAACAGAGGGTCTGTAGGCGTCTTCTCTGCGCCATACTGCGCCGTCTGTGATCGTGTACACAGTGATTGTGGATGTGGGACTACCCTGCTTGACAGATGCACGGCCTTCATCTTTGGCGTGGCTGTCCATTGATCGGAATGTCATCTTCCGTGTAGAACACGATCGTAATGACATCTGTTGACATTTTGTACGATTATATCGTGAATTAGACACGAGAGGGGGAAATAGCAGTTTATTGCTTTAATTTTGGACACAAGTGTAGTTGGATTGTTACAGAGCTTTCATTATTGACATTGGAGTAGTGGGAAATTTAAACCTATCTAGTGAGTCAAAGTGATGCTGTATTTAGACTAATTTGATAGTGACTCTGAGAAAAGTCGTGTCATTGGCATGGTATCATACCGACAGACTGCTCAGACAGTTAGCTGTATAATAGGCAGCTGTGAAACAAGTGGCGGCGACGTGGACTGAGGACAACAGTTTAGCAAGAAGAGTAGGGCAGTAGGCATGGGTCCTTCCAGAAGGAATGCAGTAAGAGCAGATAGCACTATTGTTCGAATGGCTCTGATGAGTAGAAAGATGATAACAGCTGAAATCCAGGCAGAGGTCACAGGCAGAATGTCACCACCAATCTCGAAAACTAGTTACTGGAAGCTCGGTTGAGTAACAGAGCGAAGAATTAATCTAGCTCTGCCAATAAACTTTGCCAGTTAAATCCGCAGGGCAGTAGTCGCGTAATTTGTCTGGCGTACGTGAATTCTGGCTGCGGCCGCGAGTGTGGCGTCGCACGACGCCAGGGAAGCTTCGAGGTACGGTTGAAAGGAACTTCCCAGTTTATCTTCACAAGGTTGTTTCTATTATGAAACATGACAACTTCCGTGAAATTCACGGTGGTATTGCAGTAGACCTTATGATTTTGCAGAAAAACCATAGAAAATAATGACATACATTTGAGTGTATAAAAATATTTTCCATCAGTCATTCAGGTCCATCTTTGGAATCCTTCTATTAGACTGAATCTTATTGAACCATTACATTAGCGCCATCTGAGCTATTGGAATATTTCTGTCGGTCTGCTGTTTTCAAAGACTCTAGAATTTCAAAATATTCTCGGCAACAAATTTCAGTAATTAGTATTGCCTACTTTAGAATAATAATCAGTCTGCTCACAATTTCTGGTAAGACGTTCTCTTCGTCGCGCTTTCACTTTCAACTATTATTCTAATAATATCACCCCTTAGGCAATAAAATGGCATCTACATTACATGTACTACAATATGGGCACATCGTTGCGTCTGGGCGACGATCAGGCGAACAAGATCGTCCTGATGATAGTGCTAAAACTGCATCTTCACTGAGCAGAACTTTCATTACCGTAAGTCTGACACATCACAATAAAAACTAATATGTGGACAGTTGTGGAATTTGCAGTGTTTCTGCTGCGAGCGATAGACTGCAGCAATCCCCTCAGAGGAGTCGTAGAAATTGTGTTTGATGCAACGGCAGCGGACTATAGGCACCATTACAACTACTTTGAAACCTGTTTCTTGCACTGCGCATACGGCTGTGGATACCTGCTCTTCGTTGGACTCTAGAATGGCACAACGGAAATGGGGCGCAGGCACGAGGATCCTACCCACAGAAAAATATGGCTAAACACATACTCAACAGTGTCAATAAACGAGCTGTTTTTCGCGAGACAGTGTCGTGGAAGCGCGGCTTTTCGTGAAGGTTTCATTGTGACATGTTTAATCAAAATCGATTGAGCCGGTGACAATGAATGAGCTGTACACTACAAAAGTGTTGTGCACTCAGTGCAAATGGTGTGTAAAAGCGCTGGTACAAAAGGACAGGACTGATACTGTACATTTGGGAACATATTAAAAACTTTCAGTTATTCGTAGTCGTCTACGAAGTAGTACCTATTTGGAGCCAATCGCCAGTGCGTTTCTTCCTTCCACAGTTCTTAGTATTTTTGAGTGTAGTTCGCAACAAGGCTGCGAGAAACTCTACATTTTTGCACCCTGGCGGACTGGAAGTACGAGCCTGTAACAAACTAGTCGTCTACTTGTACTGACATAATTGATTTCTCACTGCGTAAGACACAGTTCAAGATCGATAAACAGCCGGGCATTAGCATGCCACAACATAGGTAATGCTAGACAATTAATAACCAACACCAGAAACAATAAGAAATAAGGGAATTTTATTTTCTGTGTGTGTACAGTATAACAGGTGAAATAAATGATAAAGTTGTGAAGATATGGAGAGTATAAAGGGTACGAAATGTAGTATACGGAGATGCTACTTCGGGCAGCAGTAAAGGTTCTAACACGTTTGGGCATCATGTCGAACTGAGCCTGTTTCAACACCATGTCTGAGTTCGACAATCGTAGTCGCTGGGTAGTGGTGGCGTGCCAGTCTGTCGCTAACATATGATCAGATGTTTTCAGTAGGTCAGAGATCTGGAGAACGTACTGGCCAGAGCAGCCTTTGTGTTGAGGTCGGTCAGAAAAGCACGGGAAACATGCGATCTTGTGTTACATTGTTGAAAGACAGTGATGGACACCTCGAAGGCAGGTCACAGCTACCAGCCTTCAAGCGTCAGAGACGTTAACAACCGCCACACAAATTACCGGCAATGGGCACTAGACATTACTGTATTTTGTATCCAAAAGCAACCTTGTCCACGACGCCGAGAACTGGGGCCCGTTTGGCGATTACGAAAGCAATCTGGCAACGCTCGTGCCCCTCGGAGTCTCCACGCACATGTCCGTCGTGATGCTGTGCGCAGAACCGGGAATCGTCTGGAATGACGACACAGTGCCACAACCGTGTCCTGTGCTGTCGTTGGGAGCGCTTTCCAAGTAACGGGAACATCGCTGTCGGCGCAGCACTCTGCTGCCGCGTCAACGAAAGCCGCAAGAATGGTCGCTGTGCTGACATCCGTGGTGCTATAGCTGTCGACGCATTGTCCATGTGGATAATTTGCCTTGCTCCAGCCAAGTCCACTTCCTGACTCAAGGTTCGTGACGTGGCTGAACGACACGGCACGGCAGAGCACGCTCTGTCTGTCCTCACGTGGGGTTGCTGACAGCCTACACGGCGTTCACTATGTGCGTCCTGAACCTGTCGACTCCATATTCGCACGGCAGTCGTGGGTTTCCGACCAACACGAACAGCAATATGGCGGTACGATAAACCGTACTCTCGGTAGACCATCATCCTTCCACAGTCGGTTTCCGACACGTGCTGGTAGACATTTCTCATTGTTATACGAGGCACAACACGATCTTCTACAAGACACCGATATTCAAATGCGATTTCTGATTGAGAAACACGCTGCGTAATCTTCCCTTACACACCGAATGTAGATATCGTTGATCCTATCTACTCTGTGTGGTTCCGCTGGAATACTAATCATTTGCTTATCCAAGCACGTAGTAAACTTCGCGTCAGTTTAGCATTTGTTGCGTGCCATTTCATAGTCTTGCAGTTTTAATGGTAAGAATAAGGAAGAAAGAGTGAGAGAGAGAGATGGTGATGGAGAGTGGGAGGTAAAGAATTACAAGAATTATTCTTATGTTTATCTCGCATACTCATACTGTAGGTATGATACTCATCAAAAACGAAATAATGCACGAAATCTGTAAGCAGACTACGATAGGATTAATATACAGCTGCAATACACCTGTTAATGAATGATGCATGTGGCTATACGAAAAGGGCGAGTCGTAAGGATTTCTGATCGTGTGTAAGGACAACCTAAGTTCCCGACAAGGCCGTCCACCTAGGCTTTAATCGTCCAGCTGCTTTTCTGACTGATGCCACAGCTGTTTTTTCGTTCGTCTGAAGTACGTCTCGTGAACAAATAAATCCTGTAGTATGTAATCACTTGCCTTTAAGCGCAGGGAGTTATACCGAAGGGAAGCCACGCGATACTGCGATAAACATCATTAGGCGGCACGGGTTCGTCGGTAGCTGGACGACAGCGCGCAGGCCGAGAGAGCCCGAGAAATTAAAACAAAAACAAAGGCGCGGCGGAGCGGCCGGCCGGAAATGCTGATGGCGTGGCGCGGCGCGGCGCGGCCCACGGCCCACGGCCGGGCGAGATGCGCTGCGCCCGATACCTGACCGCCGTCCCTAATGAGCAAACACTCCGCGTCCTCTCAAAATGGCTCGCTCCCCGCAGCCAAACGCCACTGCGCACAAGCGCCCATCTGCCGCTCTTTAATTTTCGAAGCTGTGCCGCTAAGTTCTGGCGTTAACAATAGTGCATCAGTGTTTGCGAAATCGCCAGGGATCACAAGTCCACTAGCACATCATCTTCGTAAGCTATCATGTTGTGTTAAGTGTAGTACAGATGATGATACTGAGTACGTCTATTCAATTAAATTACGTTGATAACAGTGAGGTCGAAATATCTTGATTATTGGTAATCGCCAAACAGCTATCACAGACATTGCTGATGGTTCAAAAAATGGTTCAAATGGCTCTAAGCACTATGGGACTTAATGTCTGAGGTCATCAGTCCACTAGACTTAGAACTACTTAAACTTAACTAACCTTAGGACATCACGCACATACATGCCCGAGGCAGGATTCCAACCTGCGACCGTAGCTGTCGCGCGGTTCCAGACTGAAGCGCCTAGAACCGCTCGGCTACATCGGCCGGCCACATGCCATTAAAATACAGACACTTTATCAAGGAAACACGATTTTACAACTGGATATTCAAACATGCAAAACAACTCAGGATATTTCTAAGTGTACAAATATGGTTGTTTCAACATGCTATTTCTGACGATGTTATGAACATTCCAACATTGAACTGCACTTCCTGACCTACTTTCCCAACTGATATTTCCAAATAACATTCCACTGTGTGAAAGCACATAATGTATTTCTAAAGTGCACAAATATGGTTGTTTCATCATGCTATTACTGGTGACATTATCAACAATCCAAAGCGCAAATGCACTCCTTGACAATTTCACACAATGCTGTTTCCTACTAATATTCCAACACGCTAAAGGTCTTAGGAGTGCACAGACATGCTTGTTTGAGCTACTGTCGCCACTATTCCCATATATATATATATATATATATATATATATATATATATATATATATATGAGAGAGTGAGGCTGTTGGTACCACCATCTGGTGCTTCCTCAGGTGGTGGATAGGAGAAAGCTTCCTAGATATAAGTGGTACTGGGCAAATGAAATACCCAGGGTGGACCGAAAACCAACAAAAAACACAAACCCAATGAATGGTGTCTGTTCAGCATCTGGCGGCCAGTGGTCTGTCTCTGTTCCTCTAGTTGGGGCGGCGGCACTAAAATCTTCTCGAACTCAAAAATCGAGTCGTATACCTATGGTCTCAACAGAGGTCACCACAAAAACCAAAATTCAACTTGAATGCATGATGGAAAAGGCGACCACGGAGTCATTACCCCAGACACCAGTCGATAGACTACATGTACCTGATCATCGGATTCTGGGGGATCAGGGACACCATGCAGAGAAGAATCGGATCTTCTCAAAGACTTCTCACACTCTCAAAATCAAACGTAGAAACTTTATTGGCACAATTAATGTGAAAACCCTCACTAAAACAAGTAAATTAAAGTAACTGACCAAGCAATGGGAAAATTTGACCTGAAAATCACTGCACTGCACGGGACAAAATTCATGGATGAAGGGCACTTTAACACAGAGAATTACAGGATCTACAAGAGCAAACCTGCCATAAAAGTAAGACACAAAATACCACTTTTCGGAACTGGATGCGCTGTACACACTCCCGTACTCGACTCAGTTATTGAATCCACGTCTCCCAATGAGAGAGTCTCCCTGCTTTCAGTAAAATCAGCTAATAAAACCTACACTTTTATGAATGTGTACGCCCCCACCACAATAAAATCGACCCTGAAATAGTGGACAATTTCTGGGAAACACTAAAAGAAACAACAAATAAAATACCAAGGCACCGTGTGGAAGAAAACATTAGGAGATTTTAACGCACAGTTAGGCAAGGAAAAAAAATTCAGATACCATTGGCCCCCATACCAAACACAAACGTACCAACAAGAATGGTGAAAAACTAATTGACTCCTGCAGAAACTTCGGACTCGTAAAATCATGAGTACACAATTTCAACAACCTGCACATAAATTAACCACATGGAGACCACCCAGTCTTAGACAGCATGAATACCAAATTGACCATGTCGCAATTTCCAAGGATAACATAAAGGAAATTCTAAACGACAGAACCCGCAAAGATGTCTTTGAATCAGATCATCAGCTTTTCCAAATAAAAACAAAATTCCAACCCAACAGAGTGCTAAAAAGGCCATCCAAAGTACCAAACCAGATCAGGAATATCTGAAACTCAACAAAGAAATAATCATCACGCAAATCAGTCAGGAAAATTCAGCAGACTGGAAGAAATTAACAGAGAAAATTCAGGAAGTCATCAAATTAGGACAACCCCCTGGCACCAGGAAATATCGCTGGTGGAACGCAACGAGCCACCAAGCAGTCGACAACCGAATAACTGCGTGGTAAAAATTTAGCAGTTACAAAAGTGAAGAACCCTGGGAGAACTTTCTTAAAGTTGGAATGGAAAGTTGCACAGGTCACACAATATTGATGAAAGGCAATAAGAGCAATCCACTACATTACAGACCCTTATCATTAACGTCGATATGCAGCACGATTTTGGAACATATTTTGTGTTACCTCGAAGAGATCGTTTATTGACACAGAGTCAACACGGATTTAGAAAACATCTTTCTTGTGAAACACAACTAGCTCTTTACACACACGAAACGTTGAGTGCAATCGACAAGGGATTTCCAATTAATTTCGTATCTCTAGGTTTCCAGCAGGCTTTCGACACCGTACCTCACAAGCGGCTTGTAATCAAATTGCGTACTTACGGAACATCGTATCAGTTATGCTACTGGATTCGTGATTTCCTGTCAGGGAGGTTACAGTCTGAAAAGTCATCGAGTAAAACAGAAGTGATTTCTGGCGTTCCCCAAGGTAATGTTACAGGCCCTCTGTTGTTGCTTATATATAAACGATTTTGGAGACAATCTAAGCAGCCGTCTTAGGTTGTTTGCAGTTTATGCTGTCGTTTATCGTCTAGTAAAGTCATCAGAAGATCCCAAATTGCAAAACGATTTAGAAAAACTATCTGTCCGATATAAAAATTGGCAATTGACCCTAAATAATGAAAAGAGTGAGCTTATCCACATGAGTGCTAAAAGGAATCCTTTAAACTTCGGTTACATTATAAATCAATCAAATCTGAGGCCGTAAATTCAACTGAATACCTGGGAACTACAATTACGAACAACTTAAAGTGGAAAGAACACATAGAAAATGTTGTGGGGAAGGTGAATCAAAGACTGCGTTTTATTGGCAGAACACTTAGAAAATGTAACAGAACTACTAAGGAGACTGCATACACTACGCTTGTCCGTCCTCTTTTAGAACACTGCTAACGCAGTGTGGGATCCTTACCAGATAGGGTTAACGGAGTACATCTAGAAAGTTCACAGAAGGGCAACACATTTTTTACTATCGAGAAATAAGAGAGAGAGTGTCACTGACATGATACAGGATTTGGAGTGGACATCATTAAAACAAAGGCGTTTCTCGTTGCGGCGGGATCTTCTCAGGAAATTTTAATCCCAACTTTCTTCTCCGAATGCCAAATTTTTTATTGACGCCGACGTACATAGGGAGCCGCGCGCGGTTCTAGAGTGGAATAATAGAGAATTATTGTGAAGGTGATTAGATAAAACCTCTGCTAGGCAGTTAAGTGTTTGCGGAGTTTCCATATAGATGTAGTTGTAGATGTAAGTGACACGGGATACACTGGGATATTCGAAATATTGATCATACTGACTCGATTGTTTATGTGAAAGGTGGTGACAAACTATTATGGTTACGTGATATTTAACAGAACGCAGCAATCAGGAACATAGATTCACATTGATGTCCTTCACTGCACCTCTTTTGGTAGAGGAACACTTGTTCTGATTGTACTTTATTTAGCTAAGGGAAAATTACAATCAAGCTGAGTGACAAATAGACAACTTTTTAAAACAACATCTTGTCTCATTATTTCACATGCCCTGAGTGCTCACAGCCTTCCTCCCCACTCTCGCGGCACGTGCTGTCCCGAGCACTTCTCACACACATCCGTCCTGGGTGAAACCTACCTTGTAATTAGCTGATCCTCACCTCATTACCTCTCCCACGACCTTGGTTATATTAGATAGGCTGGCAACCCTAGTGTTATATCTGTTTGTCATAACGACCTTATGCATAAGTACCTGCTATATAGACAAACCCAAAATTTACCGGGTATACATTTTGCCAATTTTCTATTAGAAACGAAATCCAAAAATGAACTGTGTTTCTAGTGTAATATCGAAAAAATTTCATTGCTGCTTATCGTGTCTATTATACAGTTTTGTAAATGTCTCTATGACAATACCTCTTCAAAACTCTATAGAGGGCTATTGCTTTCGGCAACAGCCATTTGCGTTTCGCAGTTGAAAGCTGTCAAAAGTGCTGTCACGTGTCAGGGATTCCTTAAGTTGACTCAACTGTATGTTTGTAGTAGTAGTAAAAAATAAATTATGAAAGCTTTATGCACAATATGGCATTCTTTCATGCATATCATTGTTTATGACCTCATGTCTCCTGATATATGTGTGATATAATGATACATTTATGTGGGTACAATCAGCAACATTTATGGATACTGTCTGCGAAATATATTGCGAATAAAGTCAGTAGCAAAGAAGTAATAGATTTAAATCCCTTGCACAATGCAGCAGTTTTCCATGCATGTCAGTGTTTATGATGTCATTTCTCCTGAACTATGTGTGTTACCATGATGTAATTTTCTAGGTGCATTTAGCAGCACATTTGGATACTGCCTGCGACATTTAACTGGCATAAAGGTAGTAGCACAGAAGTAATAAATAGAATCGCTATGCATGGTGCGGCACGGTATCTCATTGTTCGTGACATCATGTCTCATAAACTATGACAGGTAGGTCGCTTTGACTCCCACAGTGATTGTTGCCTGCCGGTAAGGAATATATATTTGGTTGAAATCGGCTCAGTGATTTAGGACGAGATGTGAAACACACACACACACATACACACGTTCATACATCCATTTTTATAATATGTATGGATAAAAAATTACCACACAAAAAGCAATTAATGAAGAGTACTGAAATGTCGAGAATACATTTGTCTAAGTAAAATATTTAAGTGATTAACAGTGCAAAATCACAGACTAGTGAAATCAGCCACTGTAAAAGTAAAATGCTGATACATAATAACTGGTGTAGCTGCCAGTATGTTGAATGAAAACATCCAAACATGTTTGAATTGTGTTGTACAGGTGCTAGACGTCTGTTTGTAAGCTGGAGTTCCATGCCTGTTGCACTTGGTCGCTCAATACAGGGACGGTTAATGCTGGTTGTGGTTGACGCCAGAGTCGTCGCCCGAGGTGTTTCATATGTGCTCGACTGAAGATGCTTCTGGTGACTTAGCAGGCCAAGGCAACAGGTCGATACTCTGTAGAGTATGTTGGGTTACAACAGCGGTACGTGAGCGAGCGTCATCCCGTTGGAAAACACCCCCTGGAATACTGTTCACGAATGGCAGCACAGCAGGTCGAATCACCAGACTGACGTACAAGTTTGCAGTCAGGGTCTGTGGGATAACTACAACAATGCTCTGCTGCCTTACAAAATCGCACCCCAGTTCACAACTCTAGGTGTATGTCCAGTGAGTCTAGCATGCAGACACATTGGTCGCAAGCCTTCAACTGGCCTCCTCCTAACCAACAAACAGCCATCACTGGCACCGAGGCAGAACAGCTTTCATCAGGAAATACAACAGACCTCCACCCTGCCCCCCAATGAGCTCTCGCTTGACACCACTGAAGTCGCAAGGCGCAAATGGTGGTGGTATGGGGACAGTGGAATGCACGCTACAGGTCATCTGGCTCAGAGATGTCATCGAAGTACCTGATTTGTAACAGTTTGTTGTGTCACTGAGGTGCCAACTGCTGCCAAATTGCTGCTGCAGACGCAGTACAAAGCATCAGAGCTGTATGCCAAACACGACGGTTTCCCTCTCGCTAGTTCCATGTGGCTGCCCAGAGCCTGTTCTTCTTACAACTGTACATTCTCGTGACCGCCGCTCCAACGCTGATGTACATTCCTGTCAAGTCTTTCTGCAATATCACGGAAGTAACATTCAGCTTCTAATAGCCCTATTACACTAAGTCATTCGAACTAAGTGAACAGCTGATAATGACGTCTTTGTCGCCTTAAAGACATTCTTGATTAACATCCCGGCCAAATTCAAAAATAAATAACGTGCACGACTGTTACAGCGTTTATTTAAAGCAAACCTGATTTGTGTCCTCATTGTGGCGCTACTAGCGCCACTCTGATGCCACTGGCGCGAAATTTGAAAGACATTATCTTTCAGATGTAGAAACACACCTATCAACTTATGTTTATCTTGCACAATTTCTTCTTTATTATTCTTTCTTGCCCGCAGCTCGTAGTCGTGCGGTAGCGTTCTCGCTTCCCGCGCCCGGGTTCCCGGGTTCGATTCCCGGCGGGGTCAGGGATTTTCTCTGCCTCGTGATGGCTGGGTGTTGTCCGATGTCCTTAGGTTAGTTAGGTTTAAGTAGTTCTAAGTTCTACTGGACTGATGACCATAGATGTTAAGTCCCATAGTGCTCAGAGCCATTTGAACCATTTATTCTTTCTTCCTTAATGTCACACAACTCCTTATTATTACAGTTATTTTCCATCAGTATATATACCACGCTAAGTACCATCACCCTGAACCCATCCACATCAGCCATACCATCGACCTCTGATTGAGCCTACCATAGTGTTAATGACAATAAACGATCAGCCAACAATAGCTTCTCGGCCCATCATGTATGTCACACTAAATTATTGCCATATTCAGTGCACCTTTGAATGAGATGCTTCTTGCCTGGATTGATAATTCTGTACCACGACTCTGTTCTAATCCTAAACATGTGCAAGCTTGTTACGGAACAGGAAGTTTCTAAGACCCTCAACAATCCACCATACCCCATCATCAAGTGCAGTGCATCACTATGCTGTGAGTTCGCAGGTCCTAAATCAGATGGCGTTGTAAGCATATCAGTCACACATATGTGGGTGAAATTGGCATGATACCACTTGGCTCCTCAGTTGCTGATTGGTATGTGAAATCGATAGCAAATCATGTATAGGCTCGATTCTCTGAATTCCAAAAAAGAGGTTCTGGGAAAGAGTTCTACATCTGAACATTAACACACATGAGTTTGATCTGTTACATGGGGGGGAGGTCTCCATGTATCCATTTTCCAAAGATATAGTTAACAGAAAGGGTACTAATAATGGCCAAAATAAAGACAACTTTTACTTTGCATGGCCACTTCTTGCTTGCAAGAGAAAATTTATGAAAGATGCGCAGCATATCACTATATACCACATGAGTAATAGCCTCGAGTATTTTAATTGTGATGGTATTCAGTTACCCATGACACTCCAGGACATAGCAAAATTTGAAAGGCAGAAACCCGATCCCTCTATCCATAAATGTGGCCTGCATTAATGCGAGCCTGATGATGATGATGATGATGGTGGTGGTAGTGGTGGTGGGCAGAACACTGTGCATTAAGTCTTTAGTTTCCTCTACTTTTCCAAATTAGCTGCTCAGCACGCAAAAGAAAAAAAAAGATTCATAAAGACTTCTCGCAAAGTGATATTGGTAAAAAAATTCGGATTTTTATCATTTTTTTTTAAATCACACGTCAGAGGCTGCATGATAGCGGCTGCCCAATACTGCCAACCGTTCTGCAAGGCTCTCGTAAGCCCTCACTGGGCGGAGTGAAAGAAATTCTCACGACCATCCGTCACTATCAGCTTAGTGCATAAGATCGTAGTGTTTTTGTTTTGCACGTTGATATTCCGGTTGCCATGGTTTTATTTACCGATTGTTATTTTTCTACATCTACACCTGCATCTACATGCACATGGATACTCTGCAAACCACATTTAAATGCCTGGCAGAGGGTTCATCGAACCACCTTCACAGTTCTCTATTATTCCATCCTCGTATAGCGCGGGGAGAAAACGAGCACTTATATCATTCCCCACGAGCTCTGATTTCCCATATTTTATCATGGTGATCGTTTTTCCCTATGTAGGTCGACTTCAACAAAATATTTTCCAATTCGGAGTAGAAAGTTGGCGATTGAAATTTCCGCCGCAACGAAAAACACCTTTGTTGTAATTATGTTCACTCCAAACCCTGTATCATTTCAGTGACACTCTCTCCCCTACTTCGCGATTATACAAAACATGCTGCCCTTCTTTGAACTTTATCGATGTACTCCGTCAATATTATCTGGTAAGAATAGCACACCGCTCAGCAGTATTGCAAAAGAGGACGGACAAGCGTAGTGTAGGCAGTCTCTTTAGTAGGTCTGTTACATTTTAGAAGTGTCCTGCCAATTCTTATTTGTAGTTCACTGTTGCTATCTGAGTTTACATATTATCTTTTTGTCATTTGGACATAGCGAGTGGAACTGTGGAAGCTTGAAAATGGAATGCCAACTGGAGAAATCGGAACATTTCCTACATATTCATCTGTTTGAGTTCAGTAGAGCGATGGCAGCAGCGGAGGCAGCCAGAAACTTTTTCACCGTGGATGGGGTTAATGCCAATAGACAGAGCATGGCATGAAAATGGTTTTCTCATTTAAAGGAGGATCGTTTTGAAAATAGTCACCTCCACATTTGGGAAGACCTTCAGGGTTTGATGAAGATCGTTTAAACGCATTAATCCACAATGATCCACGTTAGTGTACTCGAGAACTGTCAAGTGTAATCAACTGTGATCACTCCAACATCGTGCGACGTTTGCATGCAATGGGACAAAAATCAGCTGGTGACCATATGTGCATCTCTGCTTGCTCATCACCAATTGACTCGTGAACAACACCGACCATTCATATCGTGTATCGTTATTGGTGACATGAAATGGCGTATTTATGCTAACATAAGGCAGAGAAAGTAACGGTTGAGCCCAAAGAAAGCAACAGCTCACAGCACAAAGACCTTCGCGCACTCACAAAAGATAAAGTTACGCATCTGGTGGAACAGCGACGGTGAGGCGTACTACGAATTGCTTCCCCGAGGTGTAACCATCAGTGCTGACACTTATTGTTACCAGCTGAGTCGTCTTTGGAGACGGAGCGCTGCGTGAAGTGATGCTACTCCACGATAAAGCCCGCCTGCATTCTAATAGACTGAAAAAAAAGAAAAAAGGAAAAAAGAAAAAAAACCGCTATACAAGAGTTGGGTTGGAAAGTCATTCCGCGCTCACCATTTTCGCCTGATCCTGTTCCGTCAGATTTTCATCTTCCCCGCTCTCTGTCAAACGACCTTTAACGAACTTCCTTTCCAGATGAAAATGCGCTCCGAACATGACTCGACGAGTTCTTCCCCTCCAAACTACGTGATTTCTACAGACGCGGGATCGAAAAGTTACTGCGACAGTGACAAACAGTTGAATATATTGAAGGAGAATATGTTATAAATGACTAAAGTGTCTGTTATATATATCTGTAGTGTTTATTAAATTTATGGAAAAACGCTACGAACTTATGCACCAACCCAATATTATTACTATTATTATTATTATTATTGCAGAAGCGGTGCACAGCGTGATAGCGGCCAGATTCTAAGTGATGCCTGATGCTTACATCTATCGGTTCTGTGCTAGCGGTCAGCTGCAAAACGCGCGTCACTAAAACATGTATAGCACAGTTTGAAAGCGATGTCTGATGCATGGGTAGCGCATTGCAGATATCGGTTACGACGCACAGTTAGTCTGAAAGCGTCGGAAAAATTCTACTCCTCTTTGAACAGTGGCTGCGACGTCTGTCTGATGGACCAGCGCATGCTTCTACTCTAAAATATAATCCTATATTTAATAACACCAGCAGAAGCAGTGTAAGATAGCGCTGCCTGTGCACAGCCACCAGCAGCCGCCATCGTGCCTAAAACCACGTGACTAGAGATGTGAATATTCGTTTCCCATTGGTTGAAATAAGCAAAAGAAAGTGGTTTTTGGCTATAAATACGAGTCGTTTCGGTGTGAGAAACCACTCAAGTCTGAGACTTGCTAGCAACAACATCAACAGTGTCGATACAGTCAGCAGAGATGAAACGCCATGGTATGCTTGCAACAACTACTCCACGACCTGACAAGATGATAATGCGTTCATCACCACATACAGGTTCGTCTACGACGTATTCACCGTGTCGGCAAACACCACCGCAGTCAGGTCCGTCACCACCGTCACTGTGTATGCTGTGATGGCACCAGATCGATTGCCAACGCAGCCACGCTCTCGGCCGTCTCACAATCATCATGAACCTACAAAGCATCGGACAATGCCTCAACACCATTCTGGGCTTGGCAGCAGCAGTACACCTGCCCGCTCTGATACGGGTTACCAAGTCAAGTCCTTCAGCTGCATTGGACTACTCTGTCATTGCTGATGCTTTTGGGGATAGGGTCTCTGGAGCACGAATGCGGGCTACTGAGATCCTATAACTTTTCTGGAAAGGGCGCGTTTTTGTAAAGGGTGCTCCCAGAAATTTTCAACAATCCGAAGTATCCTGCCATTAAGTGTAGCACAGTTCTACACTGTGAGCTCACGAAGCCCCCAAAAGAGGGCAGTGATGCTGGCAAGGAGAAGAGCATTGTCCAAATTTGGGGGAGAACTGGCGTAACATCACGGAGCTACTCAACTACAGAGTGGTTCGGAACTTTAGTCGAGATTGTCATACACGGTCATTTCTCCAACATGTGCAAAGAGACTTCCTGGCAGATTAAAACTGTGTGCCAGACCGAGAGTCGAACTCGGGACCTTTCCCGCGAAAGGCAAAGGTCCCGAGTTCGAGTCTCGGTCCGGCACACAGTGTTAATCTGCCAGGAAGTTTCATATCAGCGCACACTCCGCTGCAGAGTGAAAATCTCATTCTGGTAACATCCCCTAGGCTGTGGCTAAGCCATCTCTCCGCAATATCATTTCTTTCAGGAGTGCTAGTTCTGCAAGGTTCGCAGGAGAGCTTCTGTAAAGTTTGGAAGGTAGGAGACGAGGTACTGGCAGAAGTAAAGCTGTGAGGACGGGGCGTGAGTCGTGCTTGGGTAGCTCAGTCAGTAGAGCACTTTCCCGCGAAAGGCAAAGGTCCCGAGTTCGAGTCTCGGTCCGGCACACAGTTTTAATCTGCCAGGAAGTTTCATATCAGCGCACACTCCGCTGCAGAGTGAAAATCTCATGTGGAAAGAGGTTCAGATAAGGCTCACAGCCCCGCATTCCACCTTGATATACAGGATGGTCAGAAACACTCTGAAAAGCTTGTAAGGTCGTTGCAGGTTAGTTTGTGCTCAGAAATAATTGTTCAGAAAAAAATTGATACCTTGCGCCGTTTCCGAGTTAACTAGCGTTAAAGTTATCCAGTCAGGCCATTGCGCTCGCAAATTCAACGGCCCATTCGGATACAGTTAGTGTCAGTCGTTCTCATAGCGCAGAAGATAGCTCACGACACTGCTCAGTCTTTGGCTTGGGTTCGACCTTTACTACCATCCCACATCCTATTGTTGTATCGCTTTCTTGTTTGGTTTTAGGAAACTAAACAAAGAACTCAGTCCCTGGCGTATCGCTTGATCTGTGCGCTCAGTGGTCTGATTGGCGAACTTCACACGCTAGTTAATTCGGAAACAGCACAACATATCGAATTTTTGTAGCTTAACCTGCAACACCCTTAAATCTTTTCACGTTGTTTCTGACCACCCTGTATACTCACATGTCTATGATCCACTTAATGGGAGGGTCCAGTTTCATCCCTCTCTCAGAAGATATTGCTGCTAAACAGGCATATCTTAATGTTCAGGATCTAGATGAGAGGGATTTATATTGCTCTGCGCGGTCCCTTCTGGCTAGTGATAGAAATTATAGTAGTGTTCATCCTGAGCGCACAAGTAACTGATGTTCATAGGCACTACAATTTCCAAGGCATCTCATTCCCCGCAAAACTCTAGGACCTATGAAAATTCGAGAGGCAGAACCCTGATTACTCAGTTCATGTATCGACCCTGGATGTTGATGATGATAACAAGCCAGATGAAGATGACCATGAGTATACTGTGCAGAACAAAGAAGTCAAGCATGAAGTAGTTACATTCTTCTGCGTTTAAAAATTAGCCAGTCAACGCTCCAAACATGTCGAATTGTTCCTATTCTCCAAAGGCGGAAAGCAACACTATGTGCAGATAAAAAGTATACTGCTTCCCTCCCAGTTGATTAAAAAAATGTTTAATGTAGTTTTGCCGTAGATGTCTCAGCTCTTTTACCAAAAGAGCCAGGAGCCCGTAAGTGTGGAAATGCCTACTGAGGATAAACAGTTCTCCCGATACCACTGAAAAGTACTTTTCTTTTTCCAAGAGAATCACACCAATAATATCACTCCGATTCCTGGATTCGTTTCGCTTCACGTACGTGTCTCTTCAGAAACTTGCCAACGCGGTGCGTCAGGAATTCTTGTATATCACAAGAGCCACATAGCCCAATGATACAAAGTTTCAGCTTGTGGCGAAGAAGGGGGTCTTTCCATACGAAAGCGTGGATTTGATAGAGAGACTCCACGAAATCATACTGCCCGACAAAACACACTCTGCACTAAACTATGTGGGACGACCATTAACCGATGCGGAGTATGAGCATGCGATGAATGTCGGACAGAGGTCTGACATCCAGATTTAGGAGAATGTACTATATTATACAAAAACACTGTTATTCAACCGCTCATGGACATTTTCGGGAAATTCCGGAGTATGTGCCTAGGAAATTCTCTCTGGGACGCAATTTTCCGGAAGGCACGAGTTAATACTGAACTGTTGACTGATGTTGATATGCTGCTCTTCTTCAAACGGGTGATTTGCGGTGGACTTCACCAATGTGTGCTCAGGTACGCCAAGGCGAATTACCCGAGAATGAGTGAGGAACAGTACAGGCCACCAGACGATTTAAATTACATACTTTACTTGGATGTAAATAACTTCTACAGGTATGCCATGCAACAGAGTCCATGATCTGAGGGGGTCCGATGACTGCCTGAGGAACAAATCGTCAGACTGAAGGATGAGATCCATGGTCTGCTAGACGATGTTGGTGTGGGATATGTTATTGAGGTAGAACTTGCATATCCCACCCATTTGCATGACGTCCACAATGACTTACTGCCGTGTCCGGAGCACCTAGTCCAGCGAAATGGTTCCATCCTGAAGGTGTTGACAACGCTGAGGGACAAGCAGCGACATATTCTGCACTACATAAACCTCGAGCAATGACACAGGTTGGGCATGCCGCCCCTTATTATCACTCATGGTATCTCCTTCAAGCAGAACAGAAAGATCTCACTATGTGTGGCTTTGAAAAAAATTTTTACAAGTTTAGGCATAATACAGTTTTCGGAAACAACATGTAAAATTTAGAGAATACCACGAAATTAAATTAGGTTACTGACGGGATGGGCGTTATGACACAAGAGATTGGATCACCAGGCCAGATTTCAAGCGGGCCACCACCTCCAGTGAAGGATTAGTTGCTGTAGAAATGGCCGAGGTGTCCACATAGTTCACGAAGCCCGTGTATATGGGCTGTGTGTTGTGGACTTCTCCAAACCCGACATGTACCGCTTTCGCTATGAGTTTGTGAAGCCCAAATTCGCCGATCCCTAGTTACTTTTTATGGATACAGATAGTTTCGTCTACTGGGTGAAAGGCTGTGATCCATACAGAGAATTCGACTTGTCTGAATATGTGGGCGATAATCCTTTTGGAATAACACCACAAAACGAGAAAGTTATCAGCCTGATGAAACACGAAGTGAATGGCTAGGAGACTGTGAAATTTGTGGGGCTCCTCGAAAATGTATGGATACCGCACTGATGCAGATGCCACCCAGAGATGGGTTAACTTCCAAACCATATCACAATAGAATTATTGTCGTGCTGCGTCAGAGGCTTTCACGATCGTTGGATGCAAAAGGCGCCTACTCGAGGGCGTTGGCATCACTCCACACATGGTATGCGACATAATCTTTCGATCACACGGCCGCGAGGAACATACTGCACTGCAGCTGAAAGTAGGGCTGTCACGTCATGACGACAAACGGTTCATCTCTGTGGCCTGTATCGACACCATGCCATACTCTGTTCACTGGAGTTATTGAGTGTGTGGCTGAGTATTTATTTATTTGTAAATAGTTGATGGCTGTGCGAATATGTGGGGAATAGTTGGGTGAACCGTTTGTCATAGTGGTTTGTTTGTAAATGCCTGCACACCTCTTGTGCATATGTAATTGTGTGTACACTATGTCCACTTGTAAATGTTGTATTATTTGTGTGTGTGTGGTATATCTTCGCCAGATGCTGCTACTCGTCGTTTCCTGTGTATATAGAGAAATAAATGATTGAAATGTAAATAGAAAGAAATGATCATAAGGAAACGTAAATACTGCAAATAAAATGATGAAACCACAAAGTGTGTATGGATAGATAATGGGAAATGTAGTATTTAAGTTCTTCTTGTTCCTGATAATTATATATCTTAGAAAAAATTACTTTGTAAATAAAAGAAATAATGGTAAAACCACATTGCAAAAAGAAGAAACTGCTCATAACAAACCATTAGTTAATTTGTTAAATCACTGTTATTACTTACAAACCATATCACAATAGAATTACTGTTCATAACAGACCTGAACCTGTCCCCATAATGCTCAGTGCTCGAATAAAGCGCCCTACACTTTTGAGCTAGGTATAAAGGATGGTAAGGGGGAGGAGCAGGAGATCGAATCTTATTGGTCCAGGGTTTCCCCCCTTTTAATGTGCTCCCATTCGTGCTGGGGTTGCCTGCCAAAATTATGTCATCTGACCAGTACCGAGTTACGTGTCCACTTCCCTATGATGCGTGATTAGGGCAGGTGCTCCCCTGGATGATCTTGAATATAACTGCCACAATTGCCTAATGGGTGTGAGAGTTACCCTGGATAACCTCGAATTTACTACACACATTTGCTGGTGATTACCTGAGGACAGGCGAGTGGGGGATGACCTTGAATATAACTCGCCAAAGTGTGTAACCTGACACCGGAAGTCCTTATCAATGACTTTGAGAAAAGACAGTTATTTGCGCCAGTCTTTCCTTGATAACCTACTGCTTATCAGCTACAACGTTATCATATCACCAGAACTGATGCATCGCCTGATGTTTACCTGCACACGAATTAACCCTGCTATACTACTTTCAGGTTCATTTCAATGTAAAAGAATTATTGTTAGTTTCATAAGTTCAAAGCATTTTTTCTTTTACCGCAAGAAAAACGCGCTTACAGTTATACACTCCTGGAAATTGAAATAAGAACACCGTGAATTCATTGTCCCAGGAAGGGGAAACTTTATTGACACATTCCTGGGGTCAGATACATCACATGATCACACTGACAGAACCACAGGCACATAGACAAAGGCAACAGAGCATGCACAATGTCGGCACTAGTACAGTGTATATCCACCTTTCGCAGCAATGCAGGCTGCTATTCTCCCATGGAGACGATCGTAGAGATGCTGGATGTAGTCCTGTGGAACGGCTTGCCATGCCATTTCCACCTGGCGCCTCAGTTGGACCAGCGTTCGTGCTGGACGTGCAGACCGCGTGAGACGACGCTTCATCCAGTCCCAAACATGCTCAATGGGGGACAGATCCGGAGATCTTGCTGGCCAGGGTAGTTGACTTACACCTTCTAGAGCACGTTGGGTGGCACGGGATACATGCGGACGTGCATTGTCCTGTTGGAACAGCAAGTTCCCTTGCCGGGCTAGGAATGGTAGAACGATGGGTTCGATGACGGTTTGGATGTACCGTGCACTATTCAGTGTCCCCTCGACGATCAACAATAGTGTACGGCCAGTGTAGGAGATCGCTCCCCACACCATGATGCCGGGTGTTGGCCCTGTGTGCCTCGGTCGTATGCAGTCCTGATTGTGGCGCTCACCTGCACGGCGCCAAACACGCATACGACCATCATTGGCACCAAGGCAGAAGCGACTCTCATCGCTGAAGACGACACGTCTCCATTCGTCCCTCCATTCACGCCTGTCGCGACGCCACTGGAGGCGGGCTGCACGATGTTGGGGCGTGAGCGGAAGACGGCCTAACGGTGTGCGGGACCGTAGCCCAGCTTCATGGAGACGGTTGCGAATGGTCCTCGCCGATACCCCAGGAGCAACAGTGTCCCTAATTTGCTGGGAAGTGGCGGTGCGGTCCCCTACGGCACTGCGTAGGATCCTACGGTCTTGGCGTGCATCCGTGCGTCGCTGCGGTCCGGTCCCAGGTCGACGGGCACGTGCACCTTCCGCCGACCACTGGCGACAACATCGATGTACTGTGGAGACCTCACGCCCCACGTGTTGAGCAATTCGGCGGTACGTCCACCCGGCCTCCCGCATGCCCACTATACGCCCTCGCTCAAAGTCCGTCAACTGCACATACGGTTCACGTCCACGCTGTCGCGGCATGCTACCAGTGTTAAAGACTGCGATGGAGCTCCGTATGCCATGGCAAACTGGCTGACACTGACGGCGGCGGTGCACAAATGCTGCGCAGCTAGCGCCATTCGACGGCCAACACCGCGGTTCCTGGTGTGTCCGCTGTGCCGTGCGTGTGATCATTGCTTGTACAGCCCTCTCGCAGTGTCCGGAGCAAGTATGGTGGGTCTGACACACCGGTGTCAATGTGTTCTTTTTTCCATTTCCAGGAGTGTATAATGAATACTGATATGCAGGGTGAAGATGATTAAAAGTTTCAATTTCAAAATGCTGTAGGAGGAGAACCACTGCTCAGAAAGATGTCAAATTTGAACAGTAAATTATAGACCCTGGTGGAAACGTCATGCGGAAGAAATAACGAAAATTTTATCAATTGATGGCGCTGAAGCGTCAAAATATGCACTCTAGCAAACGCTTGGTACACTGCTCTTCCCATTTTACGTCCGAGACTTCCAACGTAACTGTCTGCATGAAGGATAGCGCGCTGCTGGTGAAGCTTTTTTACTAGCATGGTCACTGTGTGCCAGTAGCCCTGCACAAGTCGCGGACACTCAGCGGTGTGGAAAAAGACACTGATCCGATGTCTGCTAAGGATCTGGAAAAAATTGTTAAAAAATGCGAAAAGCCAGAGTTTTTTGAACTGTAGTGTGGCAGAGGTAGGAAGGCAGTTGATCCGACATCTGTCGAAGATATGGCCACAGCAGGAGGAGTCGAGTGGTGGTGTGAAAGTACGCAGTGCACAGCGAATCGACCGAACGTTGGACATGCCTGTGAGCATTGTGCATAAAGCCCTACGAAACATCTTGCACTGCTATCCATACGAAATCACTCATGTGAAGGAGTTGCGTCCTGCTTATCTTCCAGCAAGACAGTCGTTCGTTATGGAATTTCTTGATCGCATGGAAGCGGGCAATAAATGGCCGTAGAACATCCTATGGCCAGATGAAGCCCATTGCCGTTCCAAGGACATGTTGATAAAATATTGGCACCAGAAAATCTGCACGCACATCAATCGGTACCTCTTCATTCTGCAAAGGTGACTTGTGTGGTGCAGGCTGATGGCATCGTTTATCGTAGGGCCGTATTTTTTCAAGGAGAAGAGTCTTGCGGGTCCTGTTACCTGCACTGTCACTGGTAAACGCTATCAGAGTCTTCTGCGCACCAACGTCATTCCAACCCTTCAACAGTGTGGGTGTGTGGGTAGGATGATTTTTATGCAAGATAGCATTCTTTCGCATATTGCACAACCGGTGAAACGGCTGCTGCAGAAGCATTTCCGAAACGCTAGAATTATCTGCCGTCATTTTCCTACAGCCTGGCCATCCAGATCACCTGATTAATCTGCGTGACTTCTGGCTGTGGGTTTATCTGAAAGATGTTATGTTCGGTGCTCCAATTACGAACGTAGCTGAATTGCAGGCATGCACTGCGCAACGCATTCTGAATGTAACCCCCGAGACACACCGATCTGTTGTGGAACATGCTGCTTCCAAAAATGTTCAAATGTGTGTGAAATATTATGCGACTTAACTGCTAAGGTCATCAGTCCCTAAGCTTACACACTACTTAACCTAAAGTATCCTAAGGACAAACACACACACACACACACACATGCCCGAGGGAGAACTCGAACCTCCGCCGGGACGAGCCGCACAGGCTGCTTCCCAGTTTCAACTTTTAACAGAACACGATGGACAGCATACTCAACAAGTCTGGCGCCAATCTCACGACAATTAAGAAACCGACGTCATTTTATTTTTTATGAGGTCTTAGGCCGCTGGAAAATTAAAAACCGAAATTATTTTGCTTTTTATGCGGGTTTTCGCTCCAGGTCGAAAACGGATTTTTTTTTTTGGTAAATTATAGATATCAGCGATCAGTCGTCCTTTTTAAATATTCAGAGAACTGTGGATGAAGCCCGACCAATAGGCATTACATGCACTGAGCATAAATAATAGTGCATAGAGAATGGCTAGCTACTAGTTGAAACCTAGATCTGCCAATAAAATTTAAAAAGGACGACTGATCGCTGAACTCTATAATTTACAAGTCAATATAACAGTCGCTGAGTGCAACAGCTTTCCCAATGGAAGGTAACCGTATGTCATTTTGCTTTTTATGCGGCTTTTGGTCTCAGGACAATTAAAAACCGTTTTTCCCAATCCGATGTGGTACGACCTTGCTGTGGTGGATGGGCTTACCTGTCTAGCAGTGCCACAACTGTTGACTGCCGAACTTGTGCTGTCATGCACACTGAAAAGCACGGATGGGATAATGTGAAACGCAAACCATAGACGTAGTATTGTGATTCATCTATCATTTGTAGTTGACCCCATTTACCTTATGACGCTTACAGTGCCATCCATTGGTAAAATTTTCGTTAAGTTTTTTTTTTTTTGTATCATGACGTTTCCCCCGGCATCAGTAATATATAGTTCAAATTTTACGTCATTCTGAACAGTGGTTGTCTTTCTAGAGCGGTTTGAAATTGGAACTTAAATTATGGACACCTTGTACTTTCTGCGGAAAATGGTCACACTGACCAAATTGTCAAGGGGATTTGTATTTTGTGGAAGCTTCATACTGATCTCTGCGTTAGAGTAACGACCAAAACAGGGATTCTATTTCAACTGCTATTGAACGCTATTGAATTGATAGAGTAACTGTTATCACTTGAAATATGTTTCAATAAGGCATCAAAGGCCGTGCAAAACTCATCAGCTCCAATGACAACCGTTATGGACCATACAGACATTTATGAAAATTTTTCACCGAAAGCCTAAACAACAATCACAAAATATGCGCACTAGCCATCAACTACAGAAGCAGAACACTGATATTTAAAAAACTATATTTAAACACACATGCAGTTTACTGGTTAAGCGTGAGACTGCAGATATTGAGATTTCGGATCCGACTCTCGGATAACATATGCATTTTCTTCGGTACTTAACGTTACCTTCCACAATGGCAATTCTGTGTGAATGCGAAGAAATCTGTCAAGTTGCAGGAAATAGCTGAGTGAGACTATTCTCAGATTGAAAGATAAAAGTCTCACGTCTACAGCTGCACACCTACAGTCGATGACATCAGCAGTATGATTAGTACGTGCTTCATTTCATTTAGTACGAAGTGATGTTAGTCTGAGATATATGCGAATAGTGGACTGCTCTACGAAGCACGTCATCCTTCTCCGACAACACAACGTGCTTGTTTGTAGGGCTAGGGGTTTGCAGCATTCAGTAGCCCACATTTTAGTTGACTGTATCGTGTCTGCTGTTTTAGCTGACTGTTAAACCTCTGTTTTATGTGACAGTGGGAGAGCTTTTAAAATCTGACGTAGTATCGGAACACATTCCTAAATTGCTAGCACTTAAATTCAAACAAGTGGCAGAGTGGTGTAACAAGTAAGTCAGCCACAATATCACACGTCTTTTTAATCCTTATTTTTGTCGATAACTCTTTTGCTTTGAGAATATTAAAGTTAATGCGCAATACTTGTTGCGCCAACGTTGTGTGCTTGTGTGTTTTAAGAAGCTCATAAATGTTGTAATCTTTAGAGTAGTTTAACCGCACTGTCTCAAATAAAGCTTAAGGAGCACCCTGGTCCTAAATCATCGTCATGTAATCACTATCTTCGTAGAGAATATCTGTGTAACATAAGCCACAGTGAATGAGCACACTTTGTTCCTGCTTGAGTGATCTGCAATTACTGTCATTCAACAACATATGAATATCCATAGCAATTGTCGCGATCTGATCCCAGATTCGTCCTTACAACTATTCCTGTCAGTCAACGTGCCTTCAGCTCTACACACTATTTAGTGTTATGTGAATGGATCTAACTGCACAGCAGTCCGCGTTACGCCTCTACTTTAGGTAACCTCTACAGATGACTGTGTGAGCCGCTACTCGAATTGAAGAAAGGCAAGGGGGTAGGAACCTCCACTAAATTCCCATTCCAAGACGACTGAAGGACAGCTTAGGTCGCAACATGAGAATATACCTGGCGACCACACTGATCAGTAGACCGCAGATCCTTCTATATTATTGTCCAGTCTGCATGTAATGTGGGCTACAGGACTATGCCCCAGAAAAACGCTGTGGAGAACCGAGTTAATGACAGTTACAATTGAGACCGACGTTCTCAAACATCCGTCAACTAATGGCCGCTTCGCCAAATAATACTGACTTTACAGGTCACCGTCTTCAAAAATGAAGTTCACTCTTTCTCGTAAGACGATATAGCACATCAAAACATTTATCTCCTCGCTGCTAAGACTACCCCAGTTCGCGAACTGAACGATTCTCTCGTAATATACTGTACGTCGATTCTTTCAAAGAAGGAAACAGCAATCAGTCACTATTGATAAGGCTGGTCGGCCGCGGTGGCCGAGCGGTTCTAGGCGCTTCAGTCCGGAACCGCGCGACTACTGCGGTCGCAGGTTCGAATCCTGCCTCGGGCATGGATGTGTGTGATGTCGTTAGGTTACTTAGGTTTAAGTAGTTCTAAGTTCTAGGGGACTGATGACCTCAGATATTAAGTCCCATAGTGCTCAGAGCCAGAGCCATTTGAACCATTTTTTTTGATAAGGCTGTTTATTTTTACAGATAGCGTCGTAATCGGCTTCGAAGCGACAGGTCCGTCTTCAGACGGCTGTTTACGTCCAGATGTACATTTGTTAAAGTTTACATAACTTTTTGGCTCTTTATTGCCATTGTGGTGGAAGATTCTTGGGATGGTGGTGCCCGACAGTAAAGAACTATACTAGAAACGACCTATTTAAACGTAACTATCCCGCATAACGATCGAACACAATGGAAACAAATCTTTAAGATTGAGTTGCATTAAGGATTTGTTTACAATGATTTCTTTACAATATGTTCGATCCTTATAAGTGAAAATACGTTTAAATAGATCATTTCCAACACCGTCTTTTATACTGTAGAGCAACACCACACCAAGAATCTTTCACATGAAAGGACACTAAAGAGCCAAAAACTTATGTAGACCTCAACAAATGTACATATTGACAGAACAGCGGTCTGAAGATGAAACTCTCGTTTGAAAACTGGTTACGGCACTATTTGCGCAAAGAAATAGTATTATCAATAGTATCTGATTGCTGTGATGCGTTTTGAAAGAATCAACCTACGTTTTGTACACGGCCACGGTCTCAAAATGTCAGTTTTAGGCAAAACAGCAGTCTTTCGTAACTCTGTCACACTTCACGCAGAGGCAGTCTTGGGATTGTTCGGTTATTTAGGCATTGTTCTAATGTATCCGCAGTGGGAAAATTTTAAGGACGTTTATACGTCAATATCGAGATATTTTGCAGCGTTAGTTCTTCAGGACTAACTGTGAGAGGGAGCTGTTGCTGCGCACACAGGTAATGTACATCAGCATATCGCCCGCTGTTTCGCTCGCCCTCCCTCGCAGGCTTAGCCTCCCTCCCCCCGAAGTACGCTCCGGCCCGCTACCGCGGCTGCGGTCTGCCAGCGCCTGCACCGTTTAACTGATACCATCTCTCTCCCTAATTTCCTGAATACTTGGCCTTCACAGGGTCCGCTCAGAGTTCCACATCCGTTCAGCAGTCAGCGCAGGGAGGCGCTGCCTACTTCTTGATGGAGGCAAGTCTGCCGCTTGCTTTTGCCCTCTAGAGGAGCTCCTGTATATTCAGTGCAGTCGTCTGAAAAGAGCCGGTCAAATTGTGTTAATATTTTGCTGGTAAACACAACTAACACACCACCGCCTGTACATAACACACGCACCACAGTAACAATTAAATACGTGAGCTACCCGTGTTCCACCACACGCACTATCTGATCGAAAGTATCCGGACACTCCCATGTAATGAAGAATAGACTACTTGATGTCACATGATGTGAACTCGGCAGTGTAAAACTAGGCGGGCAGTACTACGCTGTCAATAGAGAAACAGGATGTGCCGGTCAGGAGAGCTCAGCGACTACGACTGAGGAACAAATTCATCGAGCACATTTCAACAATCCTAAAACTGTCGCAAGTCGACTGCTGGTGATGTGATCGTGAAGTGTAAACACGAAGGAACACTCACACCTAAACCGAGACCATGCAGATCTCATGTACTGATGGACAGGGACGGTCGAGCATTGCGTAAGGAGACTGTAAAAGACTGCATAAAATTAATGGAACAAAACATTCTAGACGTCCAAAATGCCACCAGTAGTGCAACTAGCACAATGACTGTGCATAGGAAGTTAAAAAGAAAGTGGTACAATGGTCGAGCAGCTCCTCACAAGCCATCATCACTTTCTGTAGTGAGCTTTAAGCGATGCTTGAAGCAGTGTAAAGTATGGCGCCACTGGACAGTGGGTAACTGCAGGCGGGTGATTTTGAGTGACAATGATGCTATACACTCTAGCAATTTGGTGGAAAGGTTTGGGTTTGGGGAATCCCTGGAGAATGTGACCTGCCATCACCTACAGTGCCAGCAGTGAAGAACGGGGTAGGTGGCGATGCGAGTAGTGGAGCTACAGGGATGGAGGCCCATTCTGTTAGTGCGGGTTGCCTTCATCAGGGGCCGGTATGCATTCAGGAGCAAACCGATTGTTCGCCTTTGATTGATAGGTACTTAACGTATTGTTCTCCTTTGATTGACAGGTCCTTAACCTATTGTCCTGTTAAATGGTTTTCCAAGTCACCGCACTTAACCTATTGTTCCCCACCACCTCCCACTACCCTCCCCCCTCAGGAAGACTCCCTCTCCCTGCTATAGCTACACTTTCAGGTCTGAGTTATTGGAATAGACCCTGTCACTACTATCAATTTGATTGACTAGTTAATTAACCTCTCCCCTTCTGGTAAACCCCCTCCCCACCCACCCTAACTCCATCCTGGAAAATGGCGGGAGGAAAGACTCAGTTGATCGGTCATTTGGAGGGAAATCGATTGATGTGCATGGAATATTCTTTATTTCACAAATTTAGAAGATTCAAGGCACTGTATGGAATATATGGAAAGTGTATATGGTTTATTTATAAAAAATTCAGTTTGTGGGGGGTTGGATTTCTCTTGCTCATCATTCTCAGCTGTTTGGAAACATCTAGGTGTTACAAGAAGCAATTACATGGGGTAAACATGTTGCATAACCTAATGTTCGGCACTGTACTCTGGGTGTCTTAACCTAATGTTTGGGCCTTTGTCAGCATTTAAACTATGGTTCTGTTAAGTGGTTTTCCATGTCACCCCCATTTCCTTAAACTATTGTACCGCCTTTGATGCCAAATTAAGTAATCAGTTATGCCCTGCCACCATTTTCTGGTACACTTTCCGAATTTCAAATGCTTTTGAACACCATTTCTAGCGCATCCTTCTCTGTCACCCACCCCCTTAACCTATTGTACTGGGTTTTGCATAAAAACTATTCAAATTAACTTAGTGTTCTGCTCCATGTCGCCCACTCACACACACCCTCCTCTTAACTATTGAACCGCTAACACCACATTGATATAAAAAATTTATGCAAATTAATTAATTTGATATTCTTCACATGTAAGGCATAGTTTCTTTTAATCTGTGGCATCCTATTTGTCTCAGAGTATTGTTAGTCTGCATGGGGCCCTTACCAGTTAGGTCTGATTCAAGAGATTGAGAAGGTTCAAAGAAGATTCGTGACTGGTAGATTACAAATCTCATTGAAAGTTTGAAGTGGGACACACTTGCAGATAGACAACGTGCTAAATGGAAGGGGCTGCTCACTAAATTCCAAAATCCTATCTTAGTTGGAGATGTAGAGGATATATTTTTACCACCAACTTTCATATTGTGCAATGATCACCATTCAAAGGTAAGGGAAATTAGAGCTCATACTGAAGGGTTCAGACAGTCGTTTTTTGTTCATGCGATATGCGAGTGGATGTAGGTGTACATGGAACATCGTTTAAACTAAAGACTGCTAATAAAAAACACATACCACCACCCAACACCTGATGCTGACGCCAGACTCGGGGTCCACTGGCAATCACCGCAAAGATACAATGCGACAGTTCGGGTCCCTCAGGGATGCGGCAGTTACATCCCTTTCATACTCAACACCTGAGAAATTCCTGTCAAAATACGTGTTCACCTGGTTACCATTGCTGCCGCGATGACGCATAGCTGCCGGCCGCGATGGTCTAGCGGTTCTAGGCGCGCAGTACGGAACCGCGCGACTGCTACGGTCGCAGGTTCGAATCCTGCCTGGGGCGTGGATGTGTGTGATGTCCTTAGGTTAGTTAGGTTTAAGTAGTTCTAAGTTGTAGGGGACTGATGACCACAGATGTTAAGTCCCATAGTGCTCAGAGCCATTTGAACCATTAATTTTTTTGACGCATAGCTCCAGTCTGGATACAGTGCCAAGAGAGATGTTGCAATGCTTCCCAGAATAGCACAGGCTGCATTCCTAATGGGACAACCCGTCCGTCACTGAAATTACACTTCAAACTGATGATGCTGCCAGTGTGGGAGCACCATCTCCCCTTTTTTGCTCTGCAGACGACACTTCTCTGCAGATGAGACTTTCAGCAGAAAAATTATTTTGCACAGATCGCTACATTGGACTGATAGTTAAAGCCTGCAAAAGTTGTCTACAGATCATTAAATACATAGAAGACTCACAAGAATATTGGAAGCCAGGAACATATTTACCAGTGTAACTACAATTAAATATTACGATTGATGCTACAGTCTGACACTGATCGATGTACAGTTAATGCCTCCTCTTGATGGCTGTGGTTCTGGAATGAATCTCAGTATCTATAGAAAACTCTCGGAAATGGTATAGTGTCCCAGAAATACTTATGGTGCACCTTTGTAGGAGTTTTCGTGATGTCTCGGTCTTATGCACGAAAATTCTTGCCATAACAGAACCTGTTTACGAAAATAGCGCAGAATAATGTCGAACGCATTCTTCCTCATGGTTCTAACGTGGAAGCCCATCCATCAGATGTTACCCATCCTGCTTTCAACATATGCAAACTTTCTCACCACTATTTTCGAATTTATCCGCCGAAGTACTGATGACGCCAGTGTGGTTCCGTCCACCTGTTTTTTCTTTTGCAGATGAGCCTTTCAGCAGCAAAAAAACTATTTTACAAAGATCGCCATATTGCACCAACAATTAAACCTTGAAAAATGCCCCTACATATCGTCAAATACTGAAAAACGCTTACTCAATTACACTGCTCGCCATCTGAGGACAGGTACTTGAATATTAGAGTGCAAAACCGATCTCCAACCACGCAGTATATCACTGTGTACCGTGTCGATCTAGTAAACATACAATTCGTATCCTACGCCATACAAAAATCGCCACTTTTACATCATTTGAATATATACCGCGAAGACAGACAGCATCATAGATATACTCATGGCACTAGATATTTCCCTGTGAGGTCGGCAGTCATCCACTCCCTACAGGTGACCAGAGCGCCCTCAGTGGGCGGAGGTTTCTCTCAGAATTGTTCTACAAATTTGGGCTCATTCCCCTCGACACAAACGTGTTACTGTTTCTGGTCCGGACCTGATTGCCTGCTCACTTTTCCATACCCACCTCCAGACTCTGTGATTACAAGAACATATGTATTTTTGCATGATTTGCCATAATATTATACCATTTTCGCGGTACTTCTCGATCTCAAGCACACAGCAGTATCCCACAGATCGCTCGCGCAACATAATTCTGAAGATATAGACTGCAAATTATTTCTCTACAAATCCGAAACTTTAGCTAGGTGGGGAGAGCTGTAAATCACTGACTAACTAGAATTTTGGCACGTCTGCTAAGACATTTACATGGAAACTCGAGAAAAATAGAGAAGACTGATATTTCCACTCGCAAATACTGATGCTGGTGATGTAGCAGATTCCAAATTATCCCTATAACTTAAAAGGTCAACTAAGGTGTTTCTCATGTCTAGAGAACCAGTAAACACGTCTTCTACATGCTAGATGCACACACCACAATCGATTTTCTCCCAACCAAATAAACACGCGAAATGTGGAGAAGCAGTCAACCGAACAATTTACATGGGAGGGAATAATGGTCCAGTGCAAACACAAGTCCACATTGAATCTTCTCCAATTTCCACGCAATCATGAAAGCTATCTAACACATACTAAGTATTAGTTCGTTATTCGGGAGTCTAAATGACAGCAGTTAAGTCAACTAGATTCCTACACTCCAACAGGCCTCTTCATTCGGACTGCTCTTACAGTTAATGGGAAACGTGAATCATTCCTGGCACAAGTCACCGGAACTGCACACCAAGCAAGCATAGACAGAATTGTCCTAGGAAAAAAACCGGCTTCATATATATTTCATCCCTGTACTTACAACTAATGTTACGATGGCAGTCTCAGTTGAATGACATTCGGCAATGAGAGAAGTATTGGAAATACAGCCTGCTGATGGCTGTGGCTCTGGAAATAAAAATATCACTACCATTGTTATGTCTTGACATACTCTTCCCTTTGCTCTCAAAGTACTCCACGTCAAATCCATACCTTCCTTATGACTGGACATAGTCATTTCCTTTTTTCATGTCAGAACACAAACACATACTTTATAACCCTAATGCTCAAGGTGAAGCTATCATGCACATCATACTACTAAGTATTATACTTTGTCAATGCAGATTGCTGGTGATATGAAACAATACTGACCTAAAATCAACGATGGGTGGATATGTTTCATAAGCTTTTCTTGCGAGAGCTACCACTATGTCTTAGAAAGATAGGTGTAATCGTCTTACAAACCACCAGATATTAAAAATCCTGACCCCCTCAACTACTATATGTTACTGTCACAAGCAGTCTAGGTTCTACATGTGCACACAAGTATCCATGTTAAAAGCTACACCAGCTTTATAAATCGAGGTATGGAATTACCTACGAATAAATTAGTTTTCCGGACAAATACCATCAAACTGAATATATAGTAAAATTGCCGAATTTTGGAAGTAATTCGGCTAAGGAGCGTGGTATGAAACAGGTATTTAGGTATTTGCAACCTCCTCATGCCGCCGCCACTAGATATTTCTCCAGTATTTGTAACGCATTCTGTCTCAATGCCATATCATATTTCTGGCACTCTCATATTTCGAAACTCGTCATCTTTCTCGAACCTGTCTGCTGCAGTAAAATTCCAACGTGGTTTTAGTCAGTCCCTATGCATTTTGCGACTGCTGCCATTTCTGCAGCTTTGCTCATATGATCATTCCAATTTAAGTCGGAACTGGGCAGAAGTCGGAGAAAGCCATATCCACCACCTTCTACAATCCATGTAGAAACAGAGCAACCAGAGTTAGTGCAACAGGACCGTGTTGTGACCATTCATTAGAAATGGCCGCATTGTGATGCATCTCCAAACTACGTACAGATACTACAGTCCGAAGCATATCTGCAACCTTCAGGCCCCATTCACGTCTATCAGCTGAACGTGGTATCATCGTTATTCTGTACCATCGAACAGAAAAAAAATTACAAACTATAAAAGCTCCACTAACTTCATCCGATAGAGAACTCGGTAAGATTTTTACCACATCTCTCTCCTTCCATGTATCGAAAACAAATACCACATGTGTGCTGGGAAATATCTAGTGCCACGAGTATATCTACAGTGTTGTATGTCTTTGCAGTATATGTTCAAATGATGTAAAAGGGGCGATTTTTGTATGGTGTAGGATACGAATTGTATGTTTAATAGATCGACACGGTACGCAGTGGTATATTGCGGGGTTGAAGATCAGTTTCGCACTCTAATATTCAAGCCCCTGTCCTCAGTGGACGAGCAGTGTAATTGAGTGAGCGTTTTTCAGTGTTTGACGATATGCAGGGGCACTTTGCAAGGTTGGTGCAACATGGAGATCTGTGTAAAATAGTTTTTGGCTGCTGAAAGCCTTGTCTGCAAAAAGAAAAAAAAGCAGATGGTGATTCCACTCCAGTGGCATCTGTGGTGTCACCGCCAGACACCACACTTGCTAGGTGGTAGCTTTAAATCGGCCGCGGTCCATTAGTACATGTCGGACCCGCGTGTCGTCACTGTCAGTGATCGCAGACCGAGCGCCACCACACGGCAGGTCTTGAGAGACGTACTAGCACTCGCCCCAGTTGTACGGACGACTTTGCTAGCGACTACACTGACGAAGCCTTTCTCTCATTTGCCGAGAGACAGTTAGAATAGCCTTCAGCTACGACCTAGCAAGGCGCCATTAACCATTTCTAGAGAGATTCTCAGTTGTATCATCAAGAATGCTGTATACAAATGATGGATTAAAGTTAAGTATTACAGCAGCTACGTACTTTTCTTTATAGCATTCATTACGTATCCTGTTTCAGACCTCACGCCAGCCGGCGTGTGTAACGCGTGCATTTCGGCTACTTCCGAGTGGCGTGGCTGTCTTGCTACGCCACAACAGCATCAGTACTTTGGCAGGTAAATTCGAAAAGAGCCAATCATAATTCCCCATTCATTCACAATTCAACATTTGTGCTGGGATATAGGAGTCTCTACATTGCGGTGAGAACGTTTGCATATGTTGAAAGCAGGAAGGGTAACATGTGATGGATGGGTTGTCATGTTAGGACTGCAAGGAAGAATTCATTCGATGTTATTCTGCGCTATTTTCGTAAACAGTTTCTGTTACGGCAAGAATTTCCGTGCATACAAGCCGAGACATCACAAAAACTCCTACTAAGGCGCACGTTAAATATTACTGGGACACTATGCAATTTCCGAGAGTTTTCTATAGATACTGAGATTCATTCCAGAACCACAGCCATCAAGAGGAGACAATATCTGTACACCGATCGGTGACTGACTGTGGCAGCAATCGTAATATTTAATTGTAGTTACACTGGTAAATATGTTCCTGGCTTTCAATATTCTTGTGAGTCTTGTATGTATTTGATGATCTGTAAACAACTTTTGAAGGGTTTAACTATCAGTACAATGTAACACTCTGTGCAAAATAATTTTGCCGCTGAAAGTGTCGTCTGCAGAGCAAAAAAGGGGAGATGGTGCTCCCACACTGGCAGCATCATCAGTTTGAAGGGTAATTTCAGTGAAGGACGGGTTGTCCCATTAGGAATGCAGCCTGTGCTATTCTCGGAAGCATTGCAACATCTCTCTTGGCACTGGATCCAGACTGGAGCTTTGTGTCATTGTGGCAGCAATGGTAACCAGGTGAACACGTATTTTGACAGGAATTTCTCAGGTGTTGAGTATGAAAGGGATGTAACTGCCGCATCCCTGAGGGACCCGAACTGTCGCATTGTATCTTTGCGGTGATTGCCAGTGGACCCCGACTCTGGCGTCAGCATCAGGTGTTGGGTGGTGGGATGTGTTTTTTATTAGCAGTCTTTAGTTTAAACGATGTTCCATGTACATCTACATCTACATATATATTCTGATAGCTACCGAGCGGTGTGTGGTGGAGGGCACTATTTCCGCCAAAGTCATATTTCCCCCCTTCTGTTCCACTCGTGTATCGTAGAAACGAAAAACGACTGTCTGAATGCTTCAGTACCAACTCTAGTTTCCCTTATCTTTGAATGGTGATCATTGCACAATATGAAAGTTGGTGGTAAAAATATATCCTCTACATCTCCAGCTAAGATAGGATTTTGGAATTTAGTGAGCAGCCCCTTCAGTTTAGCACGTTGTCTATCTGCAAGTGCGTCCCACTTCAAACTTTCAATGAGATTTGTAATCTACCAGTCACGAATCTTCTTTGAACTTTCTCAATCTCTTCAATCAGACCTAACTGGTAAGGGCCCCATGCAGACTAACAATACTCTGAGATAAATAGGATGCCACAAATTAAAAGAAACTATGCCGTACATGTGAAGAATATCGAATTAATCGTTGTTGTTGTCGTCTTCAGTCCTGAGACTTAATTTTGCATCAAAGGCGGTACAATAGTTTAAGGAAGTTGGGGTGACATGGAAAACCACTTAACAGAACCATAGTTTAAATGCCAACAAAGGCCCAAACATTAGGTTAAGACACCCAGAGCTCGGTGCGCGAACATTAGGTTATGCAACACATTTACCCCATGTAATTAATTTGCATAATTTTTTATATCAATGTGGTGTTAGCGGTTCAGTAGTTAGGAGGAGGGTGTGTGTGAGTGGGTGACATGGAGCAGAACAGCGGGTTAAGTGCAGAACACTAAGTTAATTTGAATAGTTTTTATGCAAAACCCAGTACAATAGGTTAAGGGGGTGGGTGACAGAGAAGGATGCGCTAGAAATGGTGTTCAAAAGCATTTGAAATTCGGAAAGTGTACCAGAAAATGGTGGCAGGGCATAACTGATTACTTAAATTGGCATCAAAGGCGGTACAATAGTTTAAGGAAATGGGGGTGACATGGAAAACCACTTAACAGAACCATAGTTTAAATGCTGACAAAGGCCCAAACATTAGGTTAAGACACCCAGAGTACAGTGCCGAACATAAGGTTATGCATCATGTTTACCCCATGTAATTGCTTCTTGTAACACCTAGATGTTTCCAAACAGCTGAGAATGATGAGCAAGAGAAATCCAATCCCCCACAAACTGAATTTTTCATAAATCAACAATATATGCTTTCCATATATTCCATACACTGCCTTGAATCTTCTAAATTTGTGTAATAAAGAAAATTTCATGCACATCAATCGATTCCCCTCCAAGTGACCGATCAACTGAGTCTTCCTTCCCACCATTTTCCAGGATGGAGTTATGGTGGTTGGGGAGGGGGTTTACCAGAGGGGGAGAGGTTAATTAAGTAGTCAATCAAATTGATAGTAGTGAAAGGGTCTATTCTAATAACTCAGACCGGAAGTGTCGCCCTAGCAGGGAGAGGGAGGTTTCCTGAGGGGGGAGGGTAGTGGGAGGGGGTGGGGAACAATAGGTTAGGTGTGGTGACATGGAAAACCAGTTAACAGAACAATAGGTTAACTAAGACTTATGTCCATCCTATCTGGCACAGGCTGAGTCCTTTTCCAGCCAATTCCTAGGAAGAGGTGGTGGTCGGAAGACTTAGGTTATTGCAGGTAGCCCAAGTGCCCTTTCTCCCGCAATTTTCTTAGGTTAGTGAAGGTATCCATAGTATGCTGCATTGTCCTGATGGAACTTTAACTTCTTAACTTCCCATCGGGGGGGGGGGGTGGCAGGGGGGCATGACACTTTCCCATCAGAGTGGTTAATTAATTGATCAATTTAATTAAGTAGTCAATCAAATTGATAGGACTGATAGGGGGGGCATATTCCAATAACTCAGACCTGAAAGGGTACCTGCAGCAGTGAGGGGGAGGGGGCAGGGGGGACAATAGGTTAAGTGCCTGTCAGTCAAAAGGAAATGGGGGTGACATGGAAAAGCACTTAAAAGAACACTAGGTTAACTCAGACGTGAAAGTGTACTGTTCAACTGTGTGTGAAATCTTATAGGACTTAACTGCTAAGGTCATCAGTCCCTAAGCTTGCACACTACTTAACCTAAGAGATCCTAAGGGCAAACACACACACCCATACCTGAAGGAGGACTCGAACCTCCGCCGGAACCAGCCAGACAGTCCATGACTGCAGTGCCTTAGACCACTCGGCCTGAAAGTGTACCTGTAGCAGCGAGGGGTGGTGGGTTTCCTGAGGGGGGAGGGGGTGGGGGAACAATAGATTAAATGCAGTGACATGGAAAACCACTTAACAGAACAATAGGTTAAGGACCAGTCAATCAAAGGAGAACAATAGGTTAAGTACCTGTCAATCAAAGGAGAACAATAGGTTTGCCCCTGAGTGCATACCTGCCTCTGATGTAGGCAACATGCACTAACAAAATGCGCCAGCACCCCTGTAGCTCCT
This sequence comes from Schistocerca cancellata, assembly GCF_023864275.1. NCBI lineage: Eukaryota > Metazoa > Arthropoda > Insecta > Orthoptera > Acrididae > Schistocerca > Schistocerca cancellata. Next base: position 33,468,914 of record NC_064630.1, read on the forward strand.
CTACTGATGCACTATGTGGATGTTTCTCATCGGTAGAGTGTTGTCTCCTTATTGTGCTGAGGAAAACGCAATGTGCGCAAGCGTATGGACACATTTTCCAGCATTGTGTGCTGTGTAGAGTAGGAGAACAGTTCAGAGATGATGATCATTTGTATCAGCATGGCAATGCAATCTGTCATAAAGTGGCATCTGTGAGGCAATGGTTTTTGGATGACAGCATTCCTGAAATGAACTGCGCAGAGTCCTGACCTGAGCCAAATGGAACACGTTTTGAATAAGTTAGAATGCTGAATTCGCTTCTGATCCCATCGCTCAATGTCACTGCATTCTCTGGTTTTGGCTTTTGAGGAAGAATATGGTGCCATTCCTTCACAGTCTGTCATACACCTTATTGAAAGTGCCTCCAGCAGAGTTCGAGCCTTTAAAAGGGTGAAGGTTTATACCCATCGCATATTAATGTCCACTAATAGGTGTCCGAAAAGTGCAATGTGTGATCACTGAATTCTTACTACAGAATTCAACTGGTGGCAAAAGAGGTAAGTATCTGTTTACAGCGTCTACGGTTTCGGATTGAGACGCGTTCCTTTCAGTGTCATTATGTGAAGGAAATATGGCTGAATGGCCCATGAAGTCCCGAATGTGCTCGTTGCATTTGTGGTTCTTGAGTGTGGACACCACTCAAACATTACCGACGTATTCACTGAACAATTTCTGTTCAGTAAGTATGCAATGTCTACAGTGTTTTCTTCAGGGATGGTATCGACGTGTTTGTAAGGTGACAAAGCACGCTGCAGTAACTTTGTAGAAACTTTGCAGCATTGTAAACCAGTGAAGCTCTCCTCGGATCTGTGTGAAAGACTCAATGCGTGGCGCACTAGCATACGAGACATTGAGCAGAGCCACACATGCATCGAATCTACGATGCAGATATTAGCAGTGATCCAGAGAGCAGATTTAAGGTGATTTTCCATGACTGTTTAGCTGTAGGCTGAATACTTCTCCAACTTTGCCTCGGAAATACGTCATACTACCAGCTAAGACACACAGAACAGATCTACGCTATTCACAGGCAGCGGCCTTATACAGTTTTCCCATTGCCTTACCTACTAACTATACGGCGAAGGACGAGCGAGAACTTACCGTGTACGGATTCATCTAACAGGAACAGCTACAGGAAAGAAACACGCGCCGCTCTAAGACTTCTCGATGTCCACATTTCTGCTGTGTAACCTTACATCTACAGTTCTACACCATCGTTTTAATATGTGGACATTGTTTGCGATTAATGCATGTCCGCTTAAGGTTGATGTTGAACACGCAATATAATGGAATAAGTACAGAAACCTTTAAATTGACCACTATCGAATGGCCAAAATGTGCCTTAAAAAAGTGCTGCATGTGTCTGAAACGTACCAGTCGTCGAACCCGACGCTTTTCTCGGATATTTACCCCTCGAAGCCCGGAACAATGCTTCATCGTTTCACCGCCATGTCGCAAAGTGTGTTACTGCAATCCATAATGAAAAAAGCCAGACATATGAAACTGGAAGAACAGAAAGGATGAGGTATCTTTAGCTTTTTTTAGTCGAAAAGATTAGAGGACAAGCACAACCACAGAGAGAGGAAAAAGCGAGTAGAGTTGAAAAAAAAAGGCAGCGAATATGAACAATTTTCGTATCTAAGAAGTGAAAGGATGCTCGACTTACGAGATGCACAATACAGTAAGAGCTGGACGAGGACAGGGAAATAGCATCTTCATTACATACGAAACTTGGAAGGTAAACGACACAGAGAAGTAAGAAATAGAAGCTTTTGGAAGTTATGTCACAGAAAGAGGCTAAAGGGTAGATGGGAAGATCAAATAACCAACAAAGAGAATGGAGACTGGCAAGAAAGCGTCATATCGCATATCTTGACTAAAAGAAGGAATAAGTTTACAGCATCAAGGAACAGTTAATTTGACAACGGAGGAGTGCATGGGGATAAAAATTGCTGAGAGAGTCTCAGACCTGAATACAGGAGGGAAGTTTCAATGGATGTACGTTGTAATAATTACTCAGAGATGAAGGGACCTGCACCCGACCGACTACCGTGCAGTGGAGTGTGAAACCCGTCTTCGGAGTGAAGACCACAACAACATATGAAAAATAGTACAATATTTACTAAAATGTAAATACAATCTAATTATATTTGGTCTGAAAGACCCCACAAGTGCGATCTTTGTGGGATCGAGATGGCAACCACCTGGTCCCCTATTACAGAAGCGTTGCTCAACAACAGCAAATAATTTCTTAACTCCAATATACACACTAATATTAACGCTAACTAGCAGCTGCCTGCTAGCGTAGCTACATTCCTGTCAACGTTCACTGGGCAATGGGACAAGCGCCCTCTTCATGGTATTGGGCAGTGACTTGTGGAATAAGACTGTAGATGAAAATGTGACTCAACCAGAGTGCCTTTGGCGGTGTGAGAGAGCCGTGTCGCTGGCGCGCGCGTACCTGCGCAGGCCGCGGGCTGCCCGCGAGATCCTGACCGGTTCCGCGGGCGACCCCGCCTTGCTGCCAGGCCGGCGTATTTATAACGCCACCGTCCAGACACTCTTCTTTTTTTCGTCTTTCTCCTCCCTCGTTTCCCCCGTCATTTTTTCTTTTTTCTCGCCGCGCACCTTGCGGGGCGGCGCGGCGAGGCGCGGGATGGCGACGCCGGTCTTAATGAGGGAAATGACAGAGGCAACTCCTCCCTTTTCCTGTCGATTGAGCCCGCCTACGCTCAGAGCGCCCGGACGGAGCCACTATCGCGTATTTTCTTGGGGAAGTTCCTCCTCCTGCAGTTGTGTCCCACCTTCGATCTGTTTACCTCCGCCAAAGCAGTAAACTCTTCTTACTTGTGTTAATTTTGCCCAAGAAATGACGACTGTACAAGTATCGTTGTATTAGAACGGCTAATGGAACAACAATGTCAATGTCAACGGATGAAAATAAGCTTAAGCTACGAAATATTAGTAATTCCTTAACAGAAGAAAATGGTCACTCTGGAGTGCTGTAGACGGTAGAAGCTGGCAGCTGCCGTCATGTGACCCTCCAATGCTGACGCAAGTCACGCAAATGAAGTGGTGTGTGCGTGCCAATCGGTTGGTATGCAATCAGCGCAGCAACACGAGACGATGTGGAAGGGCGACACATGACAGGGAGGAGATATCGCATTTGGACGTATTCGTGAGCACGTCATAAATGAAGTTGCGAGATTTCTTGATGTTACTTTGCTGAGTGTCCAACCTGCCTAGAAGGAATGGTGTACCACGCGCAGCCATGGTCGCAAAAAGATATTAACTGACAAGCACCGGAGGCTACTGTGACGCCTTGCCAGTGACAGTCGGTTTCAAACCGGCAGAAATCTATGTGGTCAGACAATGCAGCTCCATCTCAACCAGCAGGAATCGATGTGGTCAGACAACGCAGCTCCATCTCATCCAGTTTCCGAGTGAACATTGTGTGGGGAGCTGTATGCACTGGACACTGGAGGTCGGCTACCTCGAAAAAGTCAATCGCTCAAAGTGGCACATAAAACTTTACGTCTACGGTGCGGTAAACAACGAAGAAGTTCGAGCGTTCCCAACTGGAGGCGCATAGAGCGCTCCGACGGGTCGCGAGTTTGCCTTTAGTTCAAAATACGGAAAGCGTCGGCTGCACCGATGGTCCAAAGGCGCGTTTAACCCGCAGTGTAGAGGGTGTACTTCAGGCCGGAGGTGGTCTGCGACGATTTGGTGGTTTTTTCCCGCACCATGACATGCGCCCGTTCATTCGGGTTGCCGTGGGACATGAACCAGGATGTTTATTCAACATCCTCGGCGACTAAGTGCAGCCCTTTCTTCGACGTCTTCACGAGAAGTATGCTGTGGTTACTCCAGTCTTCGAAGATGACATCAGCTGTTTTCACAGGCATGCACGCGTACGTTCCTGATTTAACAAATACTCAGGCACCCACCACATCTCTGCGGCTACTTGGAACTGTGAGAGAAACGTGGCAATCGACATCTCTCTACATCAAAGTGTAGCTTCAGCTGAGTAGGGCGCTCATGAAGAAACTTTAAAGTCTCTTAGCTCAATTGACAGCATTATCAAGGCTACGGGCAGCGTTAACGGACTCATGGGAGTGACTAAATAACATGTCGTAGTGAGAATTACATATAGTACTGTTATCTTTTTGTCCTGGGCGATGCCCACTTGATGGGGCACTCTACCTAACATTTAGAAATGCAGTCGTATCACCGTAGGGATGCCTTTCTCACGCTATTGTGCGTTGGCATGCGAAATGCGTTAGTAGACACACATGCAGATTTGGGGAGCGCCATAACATACGAATCTACTGTATCGACCTGCAAGGAATGAAGGTACAGCTGTCCCCAACCCCAAAAATTGGTTTGAGAAACGCAGTGCTTTACTGTTGCTTGTTCAAAATGGTATGACCTTGACTTCCTTCGACCTGATTTACCGATCCTGTTACCGGGAGACCTACAGTTCAATGTTGACTCTTAAGCACGGTGCATCTTGATATTTTTCATATGAGCAAATTATCGGTAGAGATCCGCCCCCGGTAGCTGAGTGGTCAGCGCGACAGACTGCCAATCCTAAGGGCCCGGGTTCGATTCCCGGCTAGGTCGGAGATTTTCTCCGCTCAGGGACTGGATGTTATGTTATCCTAATCATCATCATTTCATCCCCATCGACGAGTAAGTCACCGAAGTGGCGTCAAATCGAAAGACTTACAGCAGGCGAGCGGTCTACCCGATGGGAGGCCCTCGTCACACGATATTTATTTATCGGTAGAGGTGAAAAACGCGATAGGCAACAGAGCAAAATTCCAGAACTGACTGAGTGTTGAAGCCAAGACACTTACCAACGAATAAACTGTGTGGCATCTCTGAAGATTATTCCGTGAAAATTAGGAAAAAGTGTTGGACGTCTGTGAAAAATCGTATGTAAATCGCGTCAACAACTTACGTGTTCAGTAAGATACACTATTACAACCAGTCCTGGCTAAAACCCAAATCACTTTCTAAAATTACAAAAATGCGAATAACACTACGGGAATTAGCTTGAGAACAGTGAATTATTTAGATGTGAAATTAGAAAGTTTACACTGCTGCCCATTAAAATTTTTGCTCAATGAGGACGGCATTCTACGAATGAAAGACTAATACGAAATCTGCGCAAATGATCAGCATTTCAGCAGAGCCGTACAAAGTAGGCAGGAAAAACACCATCTACATTCTGTATGGAAGGAAAGCTGGGGTTGGGGAGGATTTCTCATTATGTAATCCTATTTGAATGTTATTTGTTTGTGAGAAGGTAATTTTATTCCACACGTACCAATGAGAAACGTCTGCCAGGATGTGTCGGAATTTGACAGCGACAGGATGGCAGCCTATCGAGTCAGCGGTTTATTGTTCCGCTATATTGTTGCTTGTTTTGGTCGGAATCCCACGACTGACATGTGGATATGGAATCGATAGGTTCATAAGAGCCATACACAACACCACGCAGGATCTCAACGGTCCCACGCGAATAGCTCCGTGCTGAATTGCACAGCCACGTCGCATACCTTCAGTTGAGAACTTGGCTTGTTTGCAGCGATACAAGTTTCCACATAGGCTACGAGACGGCGCCTGAGGCACCACGGGCTGCCAGCATGGGGGCTGGAACACTTGTACGTAATGACGCGTGTACAGAGTGATCCTGGGGCTCTTGCTGGGATCAGCGGCTTCTCACAGACACGCTCAGAAGACTACCACCGTAGCGCAGCGAGCTACAGTCTACGACACGTATTCAGGCGGAAGGAGAACGAATGGATGTGGTTGTATGTCATTTATGTTTGTTTCCCGTTGTTTGGTGTCCACCTACACAGATTTTGGCTCTCAGTTACTCGAGGTCAGTGCCGCAACGATTTCCTACAAAAGGCATTTGATATTTATAGTTTTATCAGTCTTTATTAGCGAATATTTTACAAATTCAAAGTTACATAGAGCCGAATTTGTGTCGTTTCCATCGAACAGAGCGAATCGCTAGTCTCTCTTTGTCCCCCATTGAACCTATTTACGACATATACGAGGTTTCCAGCAAGTATGACGTGCTTTAAATTCCTTTTCAATCTTTAATTCATTGTTCAAACTGGTCGATGGCACTCTGCATCTTCTCGCAGACTTCTTACTGATGAGTAAACATAACGATGAAATTTTCATATTAATCTATTCATCCTTCGGTTCCATCCTTCTGAAACGTTGTTAATGCGATGGCATCTTCCATTGCAATACCATATATCTCTTGGCTATGCTTGTTTAGCGAGCCACTGGTCCACGAAATAGTGATAGAACTCCCAAAGCTTTTAGTTTCCCGGTGTGCTCTCCTGCAAACACAGCCAATTAGCATCCACTAGAGCTGAACACATTCTTATGCGACAGCGTATTTCTTCGTTTTAATCGTAGGCAGTAACAAAGCCGCGATAATGAACTTGTTTCCACAAAAAGAGATTAAAATTATAGTTGTAACCCTTGATCTATGTTGCCACAAACAAACTTCTAGCTGTTTGGACGATAGCAGTTTCGAAGTCCATCACGAGACACGCAGGATCCCCTTCAGACACGTTGGTTTTAATAGCTTTAAAAACGATATGTTTGGAGCTTTTTGTTCGGTAGCAAAACGTAAACGGCTCGAATAGTGTTTGTTTTCTCCGAATAACTTGTAAGATCGGCGTGGAGTATAAAAAGCTGTCCAAACTGCTTGTTAGAATTCAACGTTCCGTCCACAAAAAATGATTCACAGCGTGATAAACCTTATTTTACCTTTTCACTGACAATAGTCTCTCCTTCGGTCCCCTGTTTTCATCTGCACGTAAAATAAAATAAGACTTGGCAATCACATATCCACTGCAGTACTGAACACGCACCACAGCCGCCAGTAAATGAACTGGAGTGCGGACAGGGTACGGGTGCAGGAAGTGGAATAGTACATCGCAGGTAGCGATGGCTAGGTCGGTGTATCCTACTTCTGGAACAGCCTGTACCGAGCTCCACTATCTGAGGTATCCTGGGCTCCACAGAAATGTCAACACATTCCATTTGCGCACAAGTGTCAGAAACTAGTCAGCATGATCACTATAGTTGCTGCTTCATTTGACGCTGCTATTGAGACAGGCATACCGTAAGTGGTGCGCCCCGCGACATTATTTGTCGCAAGAGTGGCACCACGCTGTTTCTTCAGACAGGTCCCGGTTCTGCGCATGTGGATGCTGCGAGAAGAACAAACTCTGTCAGTTGCATTCACCGTCGTCATCCACACCCTATCAGGCGGCAATGCGTACACAACAAGTTACCTGTAATTCACATTGCTGATAATTTGGACAGTACCCGTTACATTTATGACATTTTTAGCCCGGTGGCTGTGCTTTATCAATGAAGACTCTGCGACGTCTTTCAACAAGACAGCATGTTGCTCGTGCGGTCCTGACTTACCTCGATACGGAAGGTGGTTAGCTATTCGCGTTGATCGGAAACCCACGACTGTCGTGCGAATATGGAAACGACAGGTTCAGGACGCACATAGTGGACGCCATGTAGGATGTCAGCAGCCCTACGTGAGGACAGACAGAGCGTTCTCTGTCGTGCCGTATCGATCAGCCGCGTCACGTACCTTGAGTCAGGAAGTGGACTTGTTTGGAGCAAGGCAAATATCCACATGGACAATGCGACCGCGGACTGTCAGCACAGCCACCATTCTTGCGGCTTTCGTTGACGCGACAGCAGAGTGCTGCGCCGACAGCGATGTTCCCGTTACTTGGAAAGCGCTCCCAACGACAGCACTGGACACGGTTGTGGCACTGTGTCGTCACTCCAGACGATTCCCGGTTCTGCGCACAGCATCACGACGGACATATATGTGCGTGGAGACTCCGAGGAGAACGAGCGTTGCCAGATTTCTTTCGTAATCGCCAAACGGGGCCCCGTTCTCGGCGTCGTGGACAAGGTTGCTTTTGGGCACAAAATACAGTAATGTCTAGTGCCCATTGCCGATAATTTTGGCGACAGCCGTTAACGCTTCTGACGCTTGAAAGCTGGTAGCTGTGACCTGCCTTCGAGGTGTCCCTCACTATCTTTCAACAATGTAACACAAGACTGCATGTTTCCCGTGCTTTTCTGACCGACCTCAACACAAAGGCTGCTCTGGCCAGTACGTTCTCCAGATCTCTGACCCACTGAAAACATCTGATCATATGTTAGCGAGAGACTGGCACACCACCACTACCCAGCCACAACGAGCGAGGAACTCGGCCATAATGTTGATGCTGCATGGAACAATGGAACAACGTACCCATATCTCTCAAATGTTCAAATGTGTGTGAGTTCTTAACAGAGCAAACTACAGAGGTCATCGGTGCCTAGACTTACACACTACTTAAACTAACCTATGCTCAGAACAACACACACAACCATGCCCGAGAGAGGACTCGAACCTCCGGCGGGAGAGGCCGCATATGTCTTATTCAAACTCAGTTCGACTTCATGCCCAGGCAGCTTACGACCATTGTTTCTACCACAGGTGGCAGCCCTGCGTAAATTTCGCACCCTGTATACCTCCAAAACCGTCTACATATTTAATCATGTTTTCTTCCTACTATACTGTACACGTGTAATCAGTAAAATTTTGTTATTTAGTATTCATCCCGTTGTGATTTTAATGGACAGCGGTGTTGCAGGGTGATTCTAAATTCGTATCACAGCCTTCTAGGGCTGTAGAGGGGAGGTGGTAGATGAAGTTTTGATAAGGAACTCATGTCCACAAATGTATTGTTTGGATTTAAAACCAATTTCAGGATCGGATCACTTTAAAATGTCCCGTTTTCGCAGTATGTACACAGCGGAGACAATGAGCACGGTCAATGTTCCGGGTACTTGTCCTGTGGTTCTCTTCTATGTGATGCAGGACGTACTCTTCAAAGCCGGGAGTGCGGCGCGTCCTTGGAGCGCCAATTTCTCGCAGCTGTTGTTGTAGTCGGACGAATCGTTATGCGATGTCATAATTTCAACAGGGACTAACAACGGTGCTCTCTTCTCAGCTTGTGTGCGTACCGTGAAGTGAACGTGATCGAATCTTCAAACTCATTTTATACCGAAACGGCGCGTTTCCGGGCATGAGATCCTTACAAAATCTTCATCTACCAAGTCCCTTCTACAGCCTCTAGAAGACTGTAATAGAAATTTTGAATCATCCACTACTATATTCGACTCGATTACATTATGATGCTTGAACACGTCCAGTAAATGTACATGTTCGCACGCAGTACCGGGGGGGGCGGGGGGGGGGAGGGGGGGGGGAGGGGGGGGGGGAGAGGGTATAAAAAGAAAAGAAAAGAAAACGAGATAGCATTGCCGTGGGCGGAGTTTGTTTAGTATACATTTCTGCCGCCAGCCGTGTACAGAGCAACTCATTGCCGGTTCAGTGTCGCCTGTGTAGTCGACCTGGCTTGTTCTGTTCATCTGCAGTGGTTGTTTCTGCTAGCACTGTTTTGTTCTTATTTCGTTTTTTATTATGGCAAGTTTAAGTGACCAACTTACAGCTGTGAAATTTTGTTTTCTACTCGGTAAAAATGCTGCTGATACTGTATTAACCCTAGGATGCATGGTGCCGAAAACACACATGAATGCATATGCAGGGCCTCCAAGGCCCTGCCGTAATTTAAAATTTTCCTCTCTTCATACAATCATTCTTTGGAGTTAAATTTATTTCTGTCAAATTTATTGTCATATTAAAAGATTCCTAAGATACAGTAATAGGATCTGGTGGGCCTGATTAACATTTTATTAAATTAAAAAAAAAACTCTAAGAGTGAATTTATATTAGTTGCATCCATTTACATACAACATACACAAATAAATTTATTAATTCAGTTCTAAGTTGCAGTTTATATTTTATAACATTTATTACAACAATTTCTTCAATTAAAACATACTCATTACTCACAATATTATGTATATAGGAAATATTTTGACAAAAAGTTATTGCCGGCCGCGGTGGTCTCGCGGTTAAGGCGCTCAGTCCGGAACCGCGCGACTGCTACGGTCGCAGGTTCGAATCCTGCCTCGGGCATGGATGTGTGTGATGTCCTTAGGTTAGTTAGGTTTAAGTAGTTCTAAGTTCTAGGGGACTGATGACCACAGATGTTGAGTCCCATAGTGCTCAGAGCCATTTGAACCATTTGAACAAAAAGTTATTATTCATTGTTCACATAAAATTGAATTTTTCCTAGTTTTCAGCATGTTACAAACAAGAAGCACAAAAAAGGCCACTATGTTCCTTACAAATGTTGGTTTTACACTTAATGCATGTCATAACACTTTTCATGTGTTGATTATATGGACAATAATTGCATCTTCTTCTTTTTCCTGAAACAGGTAGTTGGTTCAGCAATATGACATCTTTTTGAACACCACATCTTTGCATGGCATCAACGATTTTCTTTGGAAGATTAGGGATCTGAATACGAAGTTCCATTAGTGGTCTTACTATTTCCTCTGCTAAATCTCTTAGGAACGAACGCCTTTTATCACTTCTTCCATTATGGTATGTCAGATGTTGGGCGGAAAATAAAATTTCACTCTTCATTGCTGCGACGTCCATCACACTCATCTACAATACAAATGGCCGTCTTCTTGTTTGTCTCTTGCTAGTGTAATAACGAATTTTCTGGTCCATTTGATCTACTCCACCCTTCGCAGAGTTATAGAACATTATTATATCTGGTTTCTTTTTTGCATGAGTTTCATCAATGTTTCTGTCGTGATGCATTTTGCTAATGAGAACTACAGACTTTTTCTTTTTGGGAACATAACTCACCATTGTAATGTCACCTCTAAATGCAAACAAAGAGGAATGAATCACTCTTGAGGCAGATGGTTTCATCTCATTAGGAATTTCTGGTTTATTTTGTTTGATTGTTCCCACCACTGTAATTTGCTTCTGAAGCCTCTCTTCTGCCAGCTGGACACTAGTAAAGAAGTTGTCAACAGTAATATTTTTTGATGATCCTTCAATGCTTTTAGCAAGACCTTTCACCACATTCAATCGAACATTTTTCTGAATAGGTTCATGGGGCTTCCTTCCCATGTAAACAATTCCGTCTAAAGCATATGCAGATGTAGCATCACATAACCAAAATATTTTTATGCGATACTTGGCTGGTTTAGAGGGCATATACTGGGTGAAGCTGCATCTTCCACGGAATGGGACTAGCTGTTCGTCAACTGTGAGCGAATCATTGGGAATCATTATATTTCTACACTTGTCAAGAAACAGTTCCCATACATAGCGAACAGCTGAAAGTTTGTCATCTGTAGATCGAGCTTCACGGGTACGCCTGTCATCAAATCTAATCATTCTCCTTATATCCTCGAATCTATTTACTGACATGGTGGCCTTATATGTAGGATTTGCCTTTTCATCCAGAATAATTCTCTAATAGGGACATCCCAACTCTTCTAAACACCAGAAAGCAGTAAAAGACCAAGAAAACCCTCCATTTCAGCAAACGAAACCTTTTCCACGTTTTACCACGTAAAGCAGCCACTCTTCTGCCTTCAATATTTGTTCAGTTAATCATTTCCTCTAGTATTTCCTTGGAGATGAAATAATCCCAGGCATCCTTAGGTTTACAGGTTTTCAAACCACGGGCTGGACCAGGTGCCTTCTTTACGATATTATGGAGAGGCGTATGAAGAGTTGCAGGAGGATCTAATTTCCAAATCGTTCCATTCCGACTAATGTATGTGTGGTCTTCTATACCTTGTTGTGGTGGTTCTTCATTTTCAGACTCTGATGAAGTAATATTATCGGAAGGACTGTCATCTGCCTCAATATTCACATCTGCAGGTTCATTGGCTAATTCTTCGCTACTTGCATCTTCAAAAATATTTCCTTCCTCGCAAGAATCATCTTCTTCAAACCACTGAGCCACAACACTTTCAAAATTAGCTGCATTTGCATGTACTGACTCTCTTGCTTTGCGTGTCGAGGCATAGCGAAAGGCGTTTCTCTCGAACAGCAGCTTGTGCAACACTAAACGAGTCATACTTGTAACAATATGGGCCTTGCAGCAACAAACAAACTACAGTAACAATGAGGCTGACAATATCAGCATAGGATAACAATACTATGCAATAATAACACATTTGATAGCAAAAAAATCAATAACACACCGACATCGCCAATATGTGAAAGTAGTGTGTATTGTTTTTTAGTTATACTATTACTACTGCAGCTACTGCTGCTGTTGGCACTCCTGTTGCTGGAAATACCACTACAGTTATTGTTGAATTAATAACTGCTCCCAAAAAAATGTTGAAGACAATACAGGCTAAAGAACATTTATAAATGTGTGAGGGCTTCTGAAGCCCTGCTTATGCATTCACGGTCTATGGGTAAATGTATTGAATTATACAAAAAACTTAAAAAGGTATCTCGTTCAGACTTTATAGGAGGAATGTCACAGTGTAAGTAAAAGAGTAGTGGAAAGCAGTTTGGAATCAAATAAAAAATTACAGAATTTTTAAAAAAATGAAGACATACAAGGGCCTCGGAGGCCTTGTATATGCATCCTAGGGTTAATGTTAAAAATAGCTTCCCAAGATGACGCTATCAGGAAAGCTCAAGTGTACGAGTGGTTCGCTCGATTTAAAAATGGTGACATGTTGAATGATGACAAACATTGTTCTGGACGTCCATCAACTGCACGAATCGACGAAAATATTGAAAAACTTCGGTCAGACCGTCAATTGTATCTTTTGTTTGGAAGTTTTAAGATGGTTGCGCAACAGTGTTCGTCAAAAAAGACCCGATTTGTGGCAGACAGGACTCTGGTTCATCCACCATGACAACGCACCTGCAAGCACAACCCTCTCTATTAGAGAGTTTTTGGCTAAAAGTGGCATGGTTCCTCTGTCCCACGCTTCTTGCCCGCCTGATCTTTTATTTTTACGCATGAAAGGACACCGATTTACAACATTGAAGAAGTCAAGAAAAAAACAAGGCAGGAGCTGTCAGCCATTTCTTAAGATGACTACAAAAAATGTTTCGGACACTGAAAGCACCAGTGGGACAAATGTATTAGTTGTAATGGAGAGCATTTTGAAGGGGATAAAGTTGTTTTGTAAACGATTTGAAAATATACAGCTTTTAAGAAATAATTTCGGTTTTTTTGGGTACTCCCTTGTATTGTGATGTTTTAGAAGAAAGTACAAACTACGAAAGAACAAGTGGGAAAAGTAACACAATACTCGAAATTTCTAAAACGACAAAGGACAAAGTACGTTCGAAAGCACGTAGCAGTTTGGAAGATAATAACAGACAGGAGGATGATGGACGCTGCTTTCGCCAAAACTTTTCCGTTAACGAAGGCAAAAAACGAACACATTTCTCTGCCCCGCAAATATAAGAAATATGAGTCAGTAACCAAGTACCAAAAAGAATGTACAGGAAGATTTGGAAAAAAAACCTTTAGAAAACGCGATGTGTGAGTGTAAACCAGAGCGAAAAGAGAAGTCTAGAGTTCGCAATGAAAGTACGAAACTGGAAGAAAAGTATATGTAGTGGTGAAAGAAAACATGTATTCCGGTTTTTCGACCGGAAAAGATTGGAGAATAAATACAAGCTCAGAGTGAGTAAAATGCAAGAGGAGATTAGAAAATTGAGCAGCACTGAAATCCTGAATATGAACGATTTTCGTGTCTAAGAAGCGAAAGGATGCTCAACTTAAGAAATACTCAGCACAATGAGAGCTGACCAACGAGAAGTAAACTGAACACTTATCACGGAAGCAAAACGTGTACGCTAAAAAGGAGGAAGAGATTAGTGTTTAACGTCCCGTCCACGAGGTCTTTAGATACGGAGCATAAGCTCGGATTATGGAAAGATGGACAAGGAAAGCGGCCGTGTCTTTTCGAAGGAACCATCCCGGCGTTTGCCTTAAGCGATTTAGGGAAATCACAGAAAATCTAAGTCAGGATGGCCGGATGCGTGTTTGGACTGTCGTCCTCCCGAATTCGAGTCGAGTGTGCTAAGCACTGCGCTACCCCTCATGGTATGGAAGCTAAAGAGTACAGACAAGAAGAGAACAGAACGTTTTGAATGTGGCCTCACGGAAGAATACTAAGGATTAGATGGCTGTATCGGATAGCTAATGATGATGTACTGAACCGAATCCGAAAGGACAGATCTTTATGCCACATCTCAACTAAAAGAAAACTTAGGTTAATAGTATCAATGAATGGTTAATATAATAATGGAGGAAACTGCGAGGTTAAAAATTGCAGAGAGAGAGTCCAAGGCCGAATATGTTTGGCAGGTTTTGTCTACAACTGGCACAAAATCATTGTATGAATCCGTGATCATTATCACCAGCCAATATAATTATCTGTCTTGATTGCTACATTTGCGAGGAGCGTTCTATAATTAACGAAACTCATTTTTTTCTGAAATCAAGTTGGTTTTATCCAGGATTCCAATACACCGTATTATTCCCCACGTTTTTGGCTACAAAACCCTATTTTTCCACATGAACTCCGTTCAATGCGACGGCCTTACGCCGTCTTACTAGGAAGACGTGTATCCTCGCATGGTACCACTCTACTGGTCGACGTCGGAGCCAACATCCTGCTGCGTCAATCAACGTCTACCTCTAAATGATTACTCTGCAATTCACAATTAAGTGTCTGGCAAGGGGTTCATCGAACCACCTTCAAGCTACTCATCTACCGTTCCACTCTTGAACAGCTCAAGGGAGGAACGAACACTTAAATCTTTCCGTGTGAGCTCTCATTTCTCTCATTTTATTACGATGATCATTTCTCCCTATGTAGGTTGGCTCCAACAAAGTATTTTCTGACGAGAAAGTTGGTGATTGAAATTTTGTGAGACGGTCCAGCCGCAGCAAAATCCGCCTCTGTTTTAATGACCGACACCCCAACTCTTGTATCATCTCTGTGGCACTCTCCCTTATTTTGCGATAATAAAAATAGAGCTGCCCTTCTTTGAACTTCTTCAATGCCCTCTGTCAGTCCTATCTCACGCGAATCCCATATTCATTTGCCACTTTTTGTACCATACAGATATCTTGTCTAAATCATTTTGCAATTTCTTTTGATCATCTGATGACTTTGAAAAAAATTTGGAAATTTGTGCTAAGTTCCTATGGGACCAAACTGCTGAGGTCATCGATCCCTAGAGTTACACACTACTTAATCTAACTTACGCTGAGGACAGGGAGGACTCGAACCTCCGCCAGGGGGAGCCGCGCGAACCGTGGCAAGGCGCCTGAGACCGCGCGGCTACCAAACGCTGCCCTGATGATTTTAATGACGGTAAATGACAGCATCGTCTTCAAACAATATAATAGGGCTGCACAGAATGTTTCCTAAATCGTTTATGTAGGTCAGGAACAACAGAGGACCTATAACATTCCCTTGGGGAATGCACGACATTGGTTCTGTTTCATTCGATGACTTTCCGTCAATTACCACGGACTGCGACCTCTCTGACAGGAAATCACGAATCCATTCACACTACTGAAACGATACTTGAAAGGCATGTACTTTAATCAGAAGTAGCTTGTGTGTAACGGTGTCTAAAGCCTTCTGGAAATCTAAAAATGTGGAATCAACTTGACGTCCCCTGTCGATAGCACTCATATTACTTCGTGAGAATAAAGAGCTAGTTTGTGATTCATAAGAACAATATTTTCTGAATCCATTTTGGCTATTTGTCGATCAGTCGTTTTCTTCGAAGTGATTTATAATGTTCGATCACATTATATGTTCCAAAATCCTAGTGCAAATCGCCGTTAGTGATATGAGTCTGCAATTCAACGGATTACTCCTATTTCCTTTCTCGAATACTAGTGTGACTTGTGCAACTTTCCAGTCTTTAGGTGCATATTTTTCTACGTGCAGGCGCTTTTATATGATTGTTGAGGGCATACTCTTAAAGGTATCTGACCGGTATACAATGTGGACCGGAAACCTTGCCTTTCTCAGTTGTTTTAAGCTGCTTCGGTACACTGAGGATATAAACTTCAAATTTACTCAAATTGGCAGTTGTTCTTGATTCGATTCCGTAATATTGACTTTGACTTCTTTTGCGAAGGAATTTCGGAAAACCATGTTTAGTAACTCTGCTTAGTGGCACTGTCATCAATAACATCACCATTGTTATTGCTCAGTGAAAGTACTGACTGCGTCTTGCCACTGGTGTACTTCACATAAAGACCAGTATCTCTTTGGATTCTCTGCCAGATTTCGATACAGAGTTTCGTTGTGGAAACTATTAAAACCATCTCGCATTGAAGTTCGCGCTAAATTTCGAGCTTCTGTAAGACTTCGCCTGTCTTGGGGATTTTCAATTCTTTTAAATTTGGCGTGCTCTTTTCGTTGTCTCTGCAACAGCGTCTGACATGTTTTGTGCATCAATCGGGGATCAGTACCATCTCTTATTAAATTATTTGGTATATCTCTTCAACTACCGTCGATACTATTTCTGTGAATCTAAACTATTTCTGCGAATCTAAACCACATCTGGTCTACGTTTACACAGCCAGACGGAGTGGAGGCTCTCTCTTACGAAGGTGTCAAGCGAAGCTTTGTCTGCTTTCTTAAATAGATGTTTTTTCGGAGTTATTTTTGGTGGGTTTGTATGTTACAGTATTCAGTACAGCGACGACAACCTTGTGGTCACTAATTTCTGTATGTGCCATCATGCTCCCTATTTGGTCAGGAGTTCTTCTTCTTCTTTTTTTTTTTTTTTTTTTTTTTTTTTTTTTTTTTTTTGCTAAGAGGTCTAATATGTTTTCGCTTACATTTCGAGTAGGGTCCTTAACAAGCTGTTCAAAACAATTTTCTGATAACGCCTTCAATACGATTTCGGACGACGTTTCATGTCTACCACTGACCTTAAACACGTATTTTCGCCAACATATCGACGGTAAATTGAAGTCACCACCAACAATAGTTGTATGAGTGGGGTACCTATTTGAACCGACACTCAAGTTTTCTTTGAACTGTTCAGCGGCTATATCACCTGAGCATCTCAGTCGGGGAAGGGGGAGGGGTCGGAAAAAGGAACCGATTATTAATTTACTGCGGTTGTGAAGTATAGCCTCTAACCATAATAACTCACAGGAACTATTTACTTGTAATTTCACTACAAGACAAACTGCTCCTGATAGCAATAAGCACTCCACCACGAACGATATTTAACCCATCCTTTCTGAACACGATTACGTCCTTTGTAAAAATTTTAGGTGTGCTTGTATCCAGTATTATCCAGCTTTCCGTACCCATATCGATTAGAGATTCAGTACTTCCTATTAGCGCTTGATGCTATGGTTCTTTTGCTTCCTTTGCAACACAGCTTCGGCTGTTTGCAACTACAGTATCGATTGTTCCTATGTCCGCCCACTTCTTGTGTTTGTCCTGCACGCTTTGAAACTGAAGCCCTTTCTGCGCTTTCAAGACACCCTCTAAACTAAAAACCCGCCCAGAAAACAGCTCCTGCCACCCGTGAAGCCGCTTCCTGTGTGTAGTGACTCCTGACCTGTATAGTGGAACCCGGAAACCAGCCACCCTATGGCGCAAGTCGAGGAATCTGCATCCTACATGGTCGCAGGATTCAGACCCTCCACTCGGCTCTGTACCAAAGCACCATAGTCGGTTCTGTCGACGATGCTGCAAATGGTAAGCTTCGCCTTTATCTCGCAAGCAAGATCTCCTCATCACCCACGTACTGCTTCATGCATAATGCGCAATCATTGGACCAGACCAGTGGAAGTCTGAAGGTGCGAGATCCGCACTGTAGGGTGGATGTGGACGGATAGTCCAACGAAGTTTTGTGTGTGCCTCTCAATGCGCAGACTTGTGAGAGGCGTTGCATTATCATGGAGTAGGAGAAGTTCGTTTGGATTTTTGTGGCGACAAACACGCTAAAGTTATTTCTTGAATTTCCTGAGGGTAGAAAAATACTCTGCCTAGTTGATCATTGCACCATGAGGGAGGACACCAAACAGAATAACCTCTGTAGATTCCCAAAAACGTCGCCATGACTTTACCTGTTGAGGGCGCGACTTTCGATAACACCACCCTGGCCCGTGCTGACTGCTACCGCCATCCAGCAGCGCTGCTGCTCAGTCGCTGTTGGAGTACTCGTTAGTCTTCGTGTTTTACTGTCCCTGTTAATTCATGTCCATACAACGAATATCGCACTAGACTAATTTGGGATCGCTCTATCGGATGAGCCCGTAAAATGCCACTTTAAAAATAGTTTTGTTTGTAGTGGGAAACAATCCTACGCTTTCCTTCGACACTGGGCGTCCTATAAAAGATGTGGTGAGCTATATTTGTTTAGGCTGACTCCAGCTACACGTTGCAAAAACGAAAACAACGAAATGGCAAATATTTGCAAGAACACCAGAGAATATATATATATATATATATATATATATTATGTCGATAACTGCCTCTCTCAGACCGCCCAAGGGCTACTACTGCAGTGGATATATATGTATAATTAAGTAAATATAAGAAGTATAATTAAATACACACATCAAAAAAAAGTTTTGCATCACCCCGGTTCCCAGAACTCCTGAAGATAGACGTTGACTGTTAATATTGTATCACAGACACAGTCCCTTTCACTGTTCAGAGATGTTGCTAGACCCGCCCAAAGATGTAAACAACCATGCATGAGCAGCGCCGCCGGCCGGTGTGGCCGAGCGGTTCTAGGCGCTTCAGTCTGGAACCGAGCGACCGCTACGGTCGCAGGTTCGAATCCTGCCTCGGGCATGGATGTGTTTGATGTCCTTAGGTTAGTTAGGTTTAAGTAGTTCTAAGTTCTAGGGGACTGATGAACTCAGATGTTAAGTCCCATCGTGCTCAGAGCCACTTGAACCTGAGCAGCGCCTATTAGACGGAGTGGGTCCGACAGCCGATCAGTTCCAGTCATTCCACCAAGAAGGAGGTACACGGCTCGTGTTGTCTGTAGTTCAACCATGCCTAGACGGTCAATACCGCGGTTCGATCGCGTCCTCATTGTTACTTTGTGCCAGGAAGGGATGTGTCCAGGCGTCTCGGAGTGAACCATAGCGATGTTGTGCCGACATGGAGGTCATACAGAGAGACAGGAACTGTCGATGACACGCCTCTCTCAGGTCGCCCAAGGGCTACTACTGCAGTGGATGACCGCCACCTACGGATTATGGCTCGGAGGAACCCTGACAGCAACGCCACCATGTCGAATAATGCTTTTCGTGCAGCCACAGGACGTCGCGTTACGACTCAAACTGTGCGCAATAGGCTACATGATGCGCAACTTCACTCCCGACGTCCATGGCCTGGTCCATCATTGCAACCACGAAACCATGCAGCGAGGTACAGATGGGACCAACAGCCGAACGGACCTCTCAAGACTGGCATCACGTTCTCTTCACCGATGAGTGTCGCATATGCCTTCATGCAGACAATCGTCGGAGACGTGTCTGGAGGTAACCAGGTCAGGCTTAACGCCTTAGACATACTGTATAGCGAGGGCAGCAAGGCGGAGGTTCACTGCTGTACGCCGCTGGTGGTCATGGAAGGCACCGTAACGGCTATACGATACGTGAATGCCATCCTCCGACCGATAGTGCAACCGTATCGATAGCATTATTGGCGAGGTATTCGTCTTCATGGACGACAATTTGCGCCCCCATCGGGCACATCTTGTGAATGACTTCCTTCAGGATAACGACATCGCTCGACTAGATAGACGAGCATGTTCTCCAGACTTGAGTCATATCGAACATGCCTGGGATAGGTTGAAAAGGGCTGTTTATGGACGATGTGACGCACCAAACACTCTGAGGTATCTAAGCCGAATCGCCGTCGAGGAGTGGGACAATCTGGACCAAAAGTGCCTTGATGAACTTGTGGATAGTATGCCACGACGAATACAGGCATGCATCAATAAAGAGGACGTGCTACTGGGTATTAGAGGTACCACTCCACCTCTGAAGGTCTCACTGTATGGTGCTACAACATGCAATATGTGGTTTTCATGAGCAATAAAAAGGGCGGAAATGATGTTTATGTTGATCTCTACTCCAATTTTACGTACAGGTTCCGGAACTCTCGGAACCGAGGTGACACAATTTTTTTTGGTATGTGTATATTATACTCCTTAATTATATAGCAATCAAGATGGATTATTATACTGACAGTATGCAGCTTCAAATGGATGTAGGTTGTATTATTTATTCAGAGATGAAGAGACATGTTCACGTTTGAACAGAATGGAGAGGAATAAACTCGTCTTCAGACTGACGGCTACAACAACGAAATATGAAACAGGATGCAATGTGTAATGAAACTTAATACAGTGGGACCTCGCATAGCGAGCACAGTTCGTTCCAGAATCTTACTCGTAGTGCGAAACACTCATTAAGTGAAACAATTTATCCCATATAAATTAACGTAAAATACGATAATGCGTTTCATGCAGAAAAAAGTACTAAAAGCTTTATCTTATTCATGCCATTTAATCAAAGGAAATTATACAAACAGTATTATGTACTTTATTACTCAAGATATACAATTAATTCTTTTTACTAGGAAGCTATCTACATTCACCATCGTCAAATAAATTTGTAGCGTGTGTAGCCACTGCCTTGATGGTTTTTAATGTACGGTGCAGCCGATTCCCATGCTCTTAGCATTTCTCTTTCTGTGCGAGAAGATTGCTGCTTTGCTGTTACCGCCTCCTCCTCCTCTGAAGAACTCCTCTCTACGACTTCCTGCTGTAAAACACACTGCAACTCCATAAGGTCTTCGGTGATCATTTCTTGGCTGTGATCTTCTACAAGCTCATCAATATCTACTTCTAGTCCCATGCTCTTGGAAAAAAGACAAAATCTTGTTGACTACAAGTTCCAAAGGTACTGATTCAAATGTCTCAGAGTAACATTCGATAACGCACTCAGGCCAAAGATTCTTCCCAGCAGAAGTGAGAGTTCTCTTGGTAAACCCTTCACATGCCTTTTCGATCATGACACAGGCAACGATGTTGAAGTGAGATTTCCAAAACTCCCTGAGAGTGAAATTGGTAGCTCCAGTCAACTCAAAGCAATGCTCGAAGTGTGCTTTAGTGTAGTGCATCTTTAAGTTAGAAATATTATGCTAGGCATAGGCTGGAGTAACGGAGCGGTGTTGGGACGCAGAAACTGGATCTTGATGAACTGAAATTCTTCAAGGAGGTGGTCTTGTAGGCCTGGAGAATGGGCAGGAGCTTTCTCCATAAGAAGCAAGACATGAAGTGCCAGATTCATCTCAAGCAAATATTTTTTCACCAAAGGACCAAACACTTAATTGATCCAATAAAAAAAAAGAAAAAAAAAAGAAAGGAGGATCACATGTCACCAAAGCCTTGTTGTTGGACCTCCACATCACATTTAACCCGCTCTTCAGAATTTTACACATCTTGAAGGCTAGCGCAGTTTCTGAGTGGTAAACAAGCAGCGGTTTAATTTTCAAACCGCCGCCTGCACTGGCACGGAGTAGCAGTTAGAGACGATCTTTCAGTGACAGGGGAATGCATTCTCCTCTGCAGTTTTATAAAAGTACGCTTCGGCATCTTCTTCCAGAACAGACCCGTCTTGTCACAACTAAAAACCTGTTACGGCAGAACCCTCAGAATCTACTAGCATCTTGAAATTGCTAGTGAAGTTCTCTGCTGCCTTTGTGTCGAAGCTGGCTGCTTCACCCTGCCTGACAACGCTGTAGATGCCAGTTCTTCACTTAAACTTCTCGAACCACCCATGGCTTATCTTAAACACTTCTTCGGCCGGTGATGATCCTGGAGTCTACTTAGCGAGGTAGGCTAATATCATCCTCGCCTTCTCGTTAATAGTGTCGCCTTGCAATTGCTTTTCATTTATTCACATAAGGAGCAGCCTTTAGACATCGTCCAGAATACGAAACCGTTGTTTGGATACTCTTGTCACTCTCTTTGGAGCATATATCTCCTTAACCTTGTCTTTGTTCTTGAGGATAGTGCGAATAGTCAATGTAGACCGATTTATGTGCATGCTAAATCAGCAACTCTCACACCACGTTAGCTTTTTTTCGATCATTTTATTTTCATTTCTACGGTCATTTTCTTGCTCGGTCTTCTTGCGGCTTTATCTTCGGTGACATTTCTACGAAGGTTATTAAAATTTGCACACAAAAAACACTGTGTGAACACAAGCTTAGTAAAATGTCTGATCACAAGCTGCACTAAGATGGTAGCAGAAAGAGCGCTAAATCCAGACTGCAGTACATATTAAAGACATTGTTCATATGTCGCTGCCGGCAGCAAAAGGTGTTCATATTGTTGAACGTTTCCCCAGCCGCGTGGGAACGGCTGGTGATGTCACACTAAATCGTCGTCACTCGTTATGGCAAACATCGCTAGTTAAGCGAGTGATTTTTCTACAATTTGTTTTGCTCGTTAAGCGAATTGCATGTTATAGGAGGTACTCGTAAAACGAGGTTCCACTGTACATGGGACCTCATAAAGCTATCAATATCCTACTAGTTCAGACACGTTAGTCGGTTCACTTGATCACCACGAGGTACCTTCAACTTGCTCTGTGAAAACAAATTTATGCAAGGAGAGCACTGAAGAGTATAAGTTACAAAACTGAAAGGAATGTCAAAAGTTATATGTCTGCATTGTGTTGGTAATGATTTGGTGGAGGAAAAGGGGCACGAGTGGAATGAACAAAATTGATGACATAGGGGGAGTGAGTGAAAGAGAGAAAGAGGGAGTGAGTGAGTGATTGAGTGAGGGAGGGAGGGAGAGAGAGAGAGAGGACGGAGAATACTTGGCCATGGTCGCACGAAGTGTGAAATGATACGGAAATAGAGGACTGATACTGAAAAGTTTACATATGCTATTTATAGCGTATTGTATATACAGATGAAACAGTGATAGAGCTTGAATGAGTCCACGAAAAGAAAAAAATATCGCATTCTGGAATGGGCGAAAAATAAAAGCCAACAGTTAAATACTGTTAAAATAGTTGTCTAGACACGCAGGGAGTTGTGAGAAGCGTCACTGAGGTCAAAATATGGCGAGGAAGGTATGACAGAACCTATGTCTTTGCCCATGAGAAGTAATCAGGGAACTGAAAGAACTCGAAAGGGGTGGAAGGAAGATTCAGGTTTAACGACCCTCTCCGACAAAGTCATTACAGAAGATTACTAAAGCGATAAGGCATTATTTAAATAAAGTACAGCGGAACAGCAGTAAGCTATTAAATTCTAAATGGAGAATGGAACAGAATTAGGCTTAAACGCTGATGGAAATCCGAGTAGGGTCGTATGTAAGGGTAACGTAAAGAAGCCTGCTGTCAAATCAGATGTTGAAACGATGAAATGAAAAATCAAGAGGATGGACGTCAGTAATTGGCTATAGAAGTATGAGAAATGTGGTAGAAACTGAATAAATAATAGTGAAAACTTGCTCGCTGGAAAATATTTGTAAACAGCGTAACGTTATGGAAGCCACGAGCTGAGTGAGGAACAGCTGACTGAAACTGACAACTGTGTCGTCGCCGTCGACCTAGGCCAACACGAAAACTGTGGAGAGCCTCACTTGCCGGTAGTTCATAACTCGGCGATACATTTAACCCCGCGCAAAAGCGGAAAGGCCCACTCCGGAAGCCACAGCCTGCGGCGCCGTGCGTGTACCGGCGGCAGGCAGCTGTTTCATGCCACACCATTAACCCACTCACTGGCTGCACACAGCACTCGTCACACAAGCCGCTCTCTCCGCCTCGCCTGCCCCCCCCCCCTTCACCCTCATCACCCCCCGCCCCTCTATCCGACCACTCTCGCTCGGCTCTTCTCTCTAGCATTCATAAAACAGACCCATGAATCAACCAACTTAAAGAGGATGCTGCGCCGTAGGGCACGGTGCTACAACGGACGAAAGTTTAAACAGGATCGCTTTATCAAATAAACATCCGCTGTGCGCTAGCTTGTTATGTAAGACAGGAGAGAGTCGGGCAGACAGCTTTCGAAACGAAAGAATGGAAGGCCAGCAGCGCTGCCTCAGCTGCACGTGCGATCAGCTGATTCTCTTCAGAATGAAATGTGTGTTCCATTTATACTGGGCCTTCCCCTCCCACGTGCCGGCTGCGACCCCTCATCGCCCCTCCGCTGCCTCCCCAGAGACATGCGCGAGCGATCACGTGACCGTGGTTTCAGCTTTGTGAGTTACGAGTGAGGACATCTCTCTCATATGCCGGCGGGCACAGGTCGGCGAACGGAGAAAGAGGAACTGTACTTCTGCTGCTGTGTCTTCTCTTCGTTTTCGAATGTCCAAACAATGCGTGAAGTATAAATACCAACTTTCGTATTACGTAAAGTTGTGGGCGTACTAGTTTTTAGGCATATGCCCTTCTCGACATGAAAAGTTAATTTCTACATAAAAAAAAAAAAAACTGTCTCTGGTCTCTCGCTGTCTGCAGTATTAGGTTCGAACCAGGCACCATTTTTTAAAATAATATCAACACAAAGCGTTTTGGAGGCTATGCTTGGTCAATGGGCGACAATTAAATATCAATCAAAAATTTCACCTCCGAAACTCGTCGTGAATATTAAAATATAACGCCTGGTTATAATGTTTAGCTTATTTATACCTCAAACACAGTTTGCGTAACATACTTTTGTAAGGTATCAGGACAGCTTTCCACCAGTACCGTTGGTGATATTTCAAGTGGCTCTGAGCACTATCGGACTTAACATCTGAGGTCATCAATCCCCTAGAACTTAGAACTAGTTAAACAGAACTAACCTAAGGACATCACACACATCCATGCCCGAGGAAGGATTCGAACCTGCGACCGTAGTGGTCGCGCGGTTCCGGACTGAAGCACCGTTGGTAATCTCCCATGCGGCAATTTTTACTCACATCCTTATAGGTCTCCTCTTAAAATAGTGTTTATCAGGTCTAATGTTAATGGTTTCACTTTTTTTTTGTACATAAAGCTTTCCTATTCCGTGATGCAACTGTTGCCAATTTTTCGGGAAAATTTTGACGCATATAAATGATGGTAACCCTCTCAGATTTTTCAAATTGAAAAATTTTATATATAATTTACATGGCGAAACCGATGTCAACTGGACATGTGTTTCAGAAATACAGAGGAGCAGTCTGATTCAATGGCTATAACTGAACGCCCTAATTCAATCTCGTAATAGTCGCAGTCGAACAGTGAGAACATTTCGAAAAATTGTAGATTACTCTTCCTCCAGAAAAGCGCACTTACGAACTATTAAGGAAAATGCGCAACATTTGAAATGCAAAATGAAATTAAAAGGTGCATCGTTTTGGTAGTCGACATCTCCCCCCCCCCCCCCCCCCCCGCCCCCCAACACACACAGGTGCAATCTATTTTCGTTGTGCAGCCTGATGCAATTGTACTTTTCACAGCTGGTGCGTTAGAGGCAAATAACGAAATTAATTGACAGAACCTGTGAAATAAACAATCTGCCAGTTAATAATGCGTGGTCCAAAACCCAAGCAAAAATGCATGGAATTTGCTTATTGATTGATTAAGCAATCGACTTGTGGGTCATTGGAAGAGCAACTTTTTTTCTGAATATCTAAAACGAATTTAATAATGAACGTAAAAAATTTTGTAAAATATGAATTACATTTTTAGGTTTCCTAATCCCATGTTATAGCAGATTCACTGACAAGCAATAAACCTCGATAATCCTTACACGAATCTCTCATTTCCCGCATAGTATTGCCTTTAGTGGTTAGAGTGGAACTAATCTTCAAGCTTGGATGTGCGTAGTTAATAACCAATCAAAGAAAAATTGCACTCTTATTCACAAAGAATCATGTGAACATATCCTCGATCACTATATAGGAAACGCCACTGTCAGTGCTTGATGAGACATAAGTCTAATAAAAGAACAAATGCAAGAAGAGGGGTAGAAGGGCACCGAGCAGTGGACTAATTCATCGAAAATTAAGAAAGAGAAGACGATTTTCGGGTATTCTGAAAGTGTAAGCAAGAGATTCAGGGGCAAGACTTTCATATTTTGAGGCCAACTCGCTAGTTAAATGGAATGTGTGGAAAATGAACTAACAATCAAAAGTAGTAGTTGCAGGCCAAAAACCTACGTTTTTCGGGTGGTTGAGCTGGAGTAGAGGTAGCGTCTCTTACCACATGAAGGACAGCGCCGAAGAGCGCAGCCGGCCGTTGTGGCCGAGCGGTTCTAGGCACTTCAGTCTGGAACCGCGCGACCGCTACGGTCGCAGGTTCGAATCCTGCCTTGGGCATGGATGTGTGTGATGCCCTTAGGTTTGTTAGGTTTAAGTAGTTCTAAGTTCTAGGGGACTGATGACCTCAGATGTTAAGTCCGATAGTGCTCAGAGCCATTTGAACCATTTTTTGAAGAGAGCAGCGGTACTCAGTTAGGGTACGCTACATAAAGAGAGATGCTTGATAGCCACGTTAAACTGTAACTAAAAGTGATCAGAAAATAAATGAGGCTGAAGCAACACCCAGCCGGCAGTTTTTCACCACCGTCATCAGCTTTATATTCAACGGCGTTATCACCATTAGAATAGTCTTCCACTGCTAGACAAAGAAAGTGCTAGCCTGCAACACAAAGTACGATCTCCATGCACGTTCAGGCAGCTTATTTCGTGATTCTGTACACATACCTTCCAGCGAGTCGTCAGCTACGTCGTTTCTTATCGTGGTAGGAACGAACATTAAGGTCCCATCGACCAGACCATTAACGCTGCAACGCAAGCTTGTAATGAACAAGGTAAATGAAAGAACTCGATTTTGTACATTTCAACGGGGCATTGCGGGCATTCGCCTTAAGTGATTTAGGGAAATAACAGAAAACAGAAATCTGTACCACCGTATTGCGACTGAGACCCCACTTCACTAGAATGCAAGTCATATGGCGAGAAATTTAGCAAAAAATGGTCTCTTAGTGTTGCACCAAGTTCGTGTGGCTGTAGGACCTGTCTATCTCTATTTTAATTTCGTGGCAGTCACTGTGACATCTTCAATTTTTTTCTCCCAGGTTATTTATTTGTACGACTGTCCGACAGGGAATTTATCATTGCTATCTGTTAGAAGATAGGGAAAAAGACTGACGACACAGGCTCGTGAGTGCTACAGGAAGAAACATTTTTATGCGAAAGCTCCATTAATACGATTTGCTGCGTATATTTTCATCTCTGCGAACGATATTTAATAGTGGAAGTAAAGCGTATCGAATCACGTGTTAATGATTTCTCTGACGTGTCCTATGAAAATAAAGATGTTCAGTAAAATGCTGATGCAGCCCTTCTGTAAAAGGTAACTCTGAACATCTATTCACTCTTTCGCCTAAAATTAGCTGCCAATCTCACTATCGTGGATTCCCGCTGGTATATACACGAAAAATAGTGAGGAGCAACAAAGTAATACGTCGTCTGAGCACGTGTACTGGTACGGCTGACGAGACGAGTAAGGAGGAAGGGCAGGCAGATGGTGGGCCAGTACCGTGGTGTGGGTGGGAGAGTGAGCGACCAAGTTTTATTGTCTAACGCAGCCGCAGGTGTCCGGTTTTGCACTCGCGGCGGCCAGCGCCAGGTCTGGTGGCGCCGCCCTGCCGAGCCCCCCCCCCCCCCCCCCTCTCCACTGCCGCTGCCTGGCGCTGCCGCAGCCGTTGCCGCCGACGCCGCGGGGCCCGCGAGGTACAGTCGCGTCTCGTGCGAGGGGTCCTCGCGGCACTCGCCAGCCCCTCGCCTCGCCTCGCGACACTGACCAAATCTAACGGGCCCTGCGCCGCCTGCCGCCGGCCGCTCCGCCTCGGCGCCAATCGATACTTTGGCCTGCTAGGCCGCCCGGTCTTACTTACCGGCCTGCGCAGCTGCTTTGTTCCGAGGCCAGCGCCGAGCTCACCTGTCCTGCCCGCAGCTACCCGAATGCCTTGTTCTCGGTCACAGCAGCGGCAGTCTCGTGTTTACCATCAGTGCTGCAGTCATTAGGGCACCTAATGGTATTCCCTATTATCTAGCGTTCTCGTACTGGAGTGTTTAACGTGTGGTGTCATTTGTCTGCTGGGACAGTCCAGTCCACACTCAGCTCCGTTCTCCACTTCCTCTCATTTCTGCTCAGTGGCTCATGCCCGATACGCCCTGCAAAAGCCACTTGTTTAAAGTTCAAAAATGCGCGTGAATGCCTAAGAGACCAAACTGCTGAGGTCCTCGGTCCCTAGACTTACACTAACTTATGCTGAGAACTATACAGACACCCATGCCCGAGGGAGGACTCGAACCTCCGGCGGGAGGGGCCGCGCAGTGACATGACGCCTCTAACCGCGCGGCCATACCGCGCGGCTCATTTACAGTGAACGGACATTCTTATGATAAATTAATGTTTATTTGTTTATTTTAGCTCACTCCATACTGTTCATCTACATCCACCGTTACATGGATACTCTGCAAATCACACTCAAGTGCCTGGCAGAGGCTTCTTCGAACCACCTGCAGAATTCCCTATTATTCCAATCTAGTATGGCGCGCGAAAAGAACGAATACCTATATCTTTGCGTAGATTTCCCTTACTTTATCATGGTGATCGTTTCTCCCTATGTAGGTCGGCGTCAACAAAATATTTCTGCATTCGGAGGAGAAAGTTGGTGATTGGAATTTCGTAAGAAGATTCCTCCGCAGCGAAAAACGCCTTTGTTTTAATGAAGTCCATCCCAAATCCTGTATCATTCAGTGACACTCTCTCCCCTATTTCGCGATAATACAAACCGTGCTGCCCTTCTCTGAACTTTTTCGATGTACTCCGTCAGTCCTATCTGATAAGAATCCCACACCACGTAGCAGTACTTCAGAAGAGGACGGACAAAACTAATGTAGGCAGTTTCCTTAGTAGATCTGATACATTTCCTAAGTGTCATGCCAATAAAACGAAGTCTTTGGTTAGCTTTCACCACAACATTTTCTATGTGTTCCTCCCAATTTAACTTGTTCGTAATTGTAATTCCTAGGTATTTAGTTCAATTTACGGCCTTTAGATTTTACTGATTTATGATGTAACCGAAGTTTAACAGATTCCTTGCAGCGCTCATGTGGATGACCTCGCACTTTTCATTATTTAGGGTCAGGTAGGCGACTGGAATCCTGTTGGTGGAAGATATTTTCATCGCGAGTGCTTGGCCGGAAAGTGGGGGAGAGAAAAATGTTTGGATGTCAAAGAAGAAGAATTTGTGTTTACTCAAAGCTGAACCATATTTCCATAATTAATTACTAATTATGGTACACCCTGTATTACGACATCATATCACAACTTCTTGTATTAATACTTTAATCGAATGTCAATCGAGAGAGCTCAGTTTGTAAGCAGACCTCCAACGAGCCAGGATTCAAACCCCTGGAGGTCCTTAGATTTTTTATACAACCTCTCGCTTGTTTCGCCTTTGGCATTAATTTGTCGGTGTGAAAAATGCCAATCTGCACTGTGGTTCGGAGTCGATTGTAGATTGTAGGACACACTGTAACTGCCTCGATAAGTCAGTTCGAAGGTCGGAGGAAGAGGTGGGTAGACCACCTCCAATACGGTCATTGCATTGAGGCTAGGGTTGCCAGGAGTGCGGTCCGGCTTTTGTTAGGATTTTTAGCTATGAAGTCGACTCGGTCGAACAAGCGCCTTGTAAGCCCCTTTCTTCTTGGATGAGATACGTTTCCTTAAAATGCCACCTGCGTATCTCAGTCTGGCATCTGCTTTTCCTGCTATTTGTGTTATGTGGTCTTTCCATTTAAAGTCGCTCTGGATAGTCATTCCTTGATATTATACACTGATTCGTCATCAGTAGTGTAGTTGTACAGTATCTTTCTCTGTGTATACGCAATATATTACATTTATTTACATTTAGGGTCAACTGCCAGAGCCTGCAACATTCATAAATCCTCTGCAGATCATTCTGCAAATCGGCACTACCTTCTAGATTTGCTACTTTCTTATAGATAACTACAATGTCTGCGAACAGTCTTAAGGAACTTCCGAAGCTTTCTACTAGATCATTTACGTACAGTGTAAAAAGTAACGGTTCTGTGGCACTTCCCTGAGGTACTCTTAAAATTACCTGTCCATCTGTCGATTTTATTCCGTTAAGAGCGACGTGTTGGGTTTTATCGGCAAGGATGTGGTAAGTCTAGTTGCAAATCTGGTCGGATACTCCGTAAGCTCGTATTTTTTTCACTAAATGGTAGTGCAGGACGGTATCAAATACTTGTCTGAAGTCAAGGAACACGGCATCAACCTGAGCGCCGTTCTCTACAGCTCTATGCATCTCGTGGAGAAATAGAGCAAGTTGAGTTTCCCAAGATCAGTTTGTGGAATTCATGTAAATTGTTGTAGAGGAGATTTTCGTTCTCCAAAAATATCAGATGACAGTAAATTCTTTAATCAGTGTCAAAATTTCAAGAAATTCACGCAACAAGAAAAGACGACTTAGTCCATAAAAAAAATAAAAATAATAAAAAAGCTTTTAACACACGAAAAGTGAACAGTTTATTTCAAATCACAGCATAGTGAAGAATTTTCGGAATTATTAAAATTGGCAGAATAATACTTTGCCCTTCAGGCCACGATGCCAAGCTCGAAAGGCTTATCTGTTTCATAAACGCCCAACGGTCAAATGATGCTAATAATTTGCGTACAGACGCTATCATAAAGATAATGGTGCGTAATTTAAAATTATCCTGTCAAGAGTTTCACGAAATGATTTCCAATAAAAATAACGTTGTCAATAAAGTGGGTTCGAATGAAAAACATTAACACTTATCTACAGATTATTGTTATTTATAAATCTATTTGAAATGACCAAAGTTATTGAATATCTTTTCGTTTTCCGTCACGGAAGAGTAGATAATTGATTACCTCGTTTAATGAAGAACTTTGAAGTTATTTTGACATAATAATATGTAAGGTAGAAGACTAAGAAATTAACAAGACTGGGCAGCTAGTTGCCATCATTATGGCAAAGTTATAGGGGCGCTTACTGATATTTTTTTTTTTTTGGTTCAAGGACGTTTATGGTTGATCTCGCAAAAAACTGATCGTAACTGACTATTAATGAACGACTGAAAGTAACCAGTGGACTCTGTTTCTATTAAAATAGGTAGTCCCGATTTTATGGCAATATTTCCGAGTGATGGCTTTTCTGTTTTTGGGCCTGGCAACCCAAATTGCGATGTTCAAACGAACCTGAGTTAATCGAGTGCGTATAATGTACGCTTCATGTGCACGGAACATCCGTACTGAATAGTAGTCATGAGCATATGGACAAAAAATGGTCGCAAAAATTCACTGTTTAAAGGAATAAAGTTCTTCCAGCACATTTGTCTGTTTGTTGTCATCCTAATATAAGAGCTGCCAACGTGAGTAACGTACAAGTAGATGTCTTCAGAGTAGTGAAGTAACTTAAATCACTTAATGAAAGCGAGTTTTCTGGTCCAGACTGTTTACCAATTATACTCCTTTCAGAGTATGGTGATGCAGTACCTCCATACTTAACAATCATATACAACTGTTCGCTCGACGAAAGATCCGATCCAAAGATTTGAAAGGTGTACAGGTCGCACCAATATTCAACAGAGGTGGTAGGAGCAATCCACTAAATTACAGACCCATATCATTAACGTCGTTATGCAGCAGTATTTTGGAACATATATTGTGTACGAAGATTATGAATTACCTCATAAAAAAAAAAAAAAAAAAAAAAAACGGTCTATTGACACACAATGAACACGGATTTAGAAAACATCGTTCTTGTGAAACACAACTAACTCTTTACTCGCACGAAATGCTGAGTGCTATCGACAAGGGATTTCAAATTGATTCCGTATTTCCGGACGGCTTTTGATACTGTACCACACTGTAGTGAAATTGCTTGCCTGTAGAATATGGTCTCAGTTGTGTGACTGGATTCGTGATTTCCTGTCAGAGAGGTCACAGTTCGCAGTAATTGACGGGAAGTCATCTAGTAAAACAGAGGTGATTTATGGCGTTCCCCAAGGTAGTGTTATAGACCCCTTGCCGTTCCTTATCTATATAAACGGTTTGGGAGACAATCTGAGCATCTGTCTTAGTTTGTTTGCAGATGACGCTGTCGTTTATCGACTAGTAAAGTCATCAGACGATCAAAACAAATTGCTAAACGATTTAGAAAAGATATATGTATGGTGCGAAAATTGGGAATCGGTATTTTTAATAGTGACAAAGGATGAGTAGTTCTGTGCGGCTGGTCCCGGCGGAGGTTCGAGTCCTCCCTCGGGCATGGATGTGTGTGTTTGTCCTTAGGATAATTTAGGTTAAGTAGTGTGTAAGCTTAGGGACTGATGACCTTAGCTGTTAAGTCCCGTAAGATTTCACACACATTTGAACATTTTTGATGAATAGTTAGATAGGAAGGATGCAATAAGGCAGACATAGTTAATTGGAAGTGCGTATGTTTGGAGTCTGAAAAGGAGATCGGAACACCGTACACTGTGGTAGGCCTTTTCTGGGTCGAGGGAGACAAAAATAGCGGATTTATGGGAGTTCAGTTGATGGGATAGGAAATGGGTGAGGTGCACGAGTTGGTCCATCCTTCGTTCATCTGCTTTCTTTAAGCCAAGCTCAATGAAATATACTCTGAGTTTCCCTGTGTGCTTTCATGCAGTGCGAGAGAAAGAGAGGAAACTGTAGCAGTGGAACATAGCTGACAGTGAAAGAACAGTGCCAGGATAATAATGAAGGAGACAGTGCCAAGTTGAGAGGGGGGGAGAGGAGGAGGTGGAGGAGGAATTAAGAGAAAGAGCCAGTGACAACATAAGACAGAGTATATGACAACGAGAAATATAGAGATAGTGGCAGGGAGAAAAGACAGCATTAGCAAGAAGGACGAAATGAAATATTAGATGTAAAAGAGACCAAGAGGCAGAGAGTGACAGTGAGAGGAGACTGTGGCTGTGACATAGGCGAAAATGGCAGAAGTGTGCAAAGAGACAAGGACAATGAGTTGGGTTTAATGAGTGATTGAGAAAAGGCAATTGGGAGTGGATGGGTATGAGCGACTTACAGCGATGGACTAGTGGGTGTGAGTGAATTACAGCTATGGGATCTTGTGGGAGATTGAGCTGAGCTGCATGTTAAAAAAAAGCGCGAATATCTCTGCAAGCCAAAATTCTTTTGCGAAAATTTTTAAAAGTGCTGAGGAAGATAGAATGAGGCAGCTGGTACCCCACTTTTCAGAGTCTTTTTAGTCAGCAGAAACATACTCGCATTTTTTGTGCTCTGATAAGAGCATTTTCTCCTGGTGGAATTATTTTCTGTGACACTGATGACGAACGGGGTTCTCTTAATACTATAACACACTATTAGGTTGGATATAAGGTTTTACCTTTATTATTCTTTTCATTTATTGTTTCCTAGAGCTCTCTTCTTTCAGGTGTTGCTGTTCTTGCAGCTTTCAGTCCGAAGACTGGTTCAGTGCAACTCTCCACACTCCCGGGCAAGCTGCTTCCTCTCAATAACTACCACAACCTACAAGAGTTTCAACCTACTTTTTGTGTTCATGGTGTAGGTCTCCCTCTACAATTCCTCCCTCCCTCCTCCCCGCACACTCCCACTTCCTTCCATTACCAAACTAACGATTCCTTGATGTGTCACATCAATCGATCCTTTGTTTTAGTCAGTTTGTCACTCAAATTACTATAACTCCAAATTTTATTCAGTACCTGCTCATTTGCTTTTCGATCTACCGATCTCTTCTTCAGGATTCTTCTATAGCACTGCATTTCAAAACCTTCTATTCTCTTCTTGTCTGCACTCTTTATCGTCCACGTTTTACTTCTACACAAGGCTTTACGTGACACAAACACCTTAGAAAAGATTTCCTAACACAAAAATTTACATAATTTACATTAGATGTTAACAAATTCCTCTTTTTCGCGAACGCTTTTCCTACCATCTGCATTTTATATCCTCTCCACTTCAGTTATTCTGCTGCCTAAACAGCAAACCTCATCTACTACTTTTACTGGCTCATTTCCTAATTTAATTCGCTTAGCATCACCTGATTGCATTTGACTGCTTTCCTTTTGCTGATATTCATCTTACAGATTCTTTTCAAGACACTGTCTATTCCGATGAGGCGCTCTTCGAAATTCTTTGCCAGCTGTACCAGAATTACAGCGTCACTGGCAAACTTAAAGATTTTATTATTCTCCCTGGACCCTAATTTTCTTTTCAAATGTCTCCTTGATTTCCTTCACAAACACAGTGTCCAGTCACATTAACGCGATCACCTGTCAGAAGCCTGAATAGCCACCTTTTGCAGCGTGAACCACTGCGAGACGTGGATGAAGAGAAACAGTGAGGATGTGGAAGGTACCGACAGGGATTTGGAGACAGCCGACTCCAATGCTTTCGCCAGCTGCGCTAGGTTTCTCAGTTGAGGATCCATGGCGCCAAACGCCCTATCGAGATGATACCACAGATTCTCGACTGGGTTTAAATCCGGGGAGTTTATTGGTCAGGGAAGTACGGTAAACTCGTCCTGGTGCTCTTCGGATGACACACGTACGCTGCAAGCTATGTGGCACCTTGCACTGTCCTGCTGATAGATGCCATCGTGCCGAGGCGAAACTAACTGCATGCGGGGGTGGACATAGTCGCCAAGGATCGATGAATACTTGTGTTGATACATTATGCCTTCCAGAATGACGAGATAACCCAGGGAATGCCACGAAAACATTGCCCGGACCATAACACTCCCTCCTCCCCCATGGACCTTTCCAACGATTGTTACAGGGTGCTTGCTCCCAGACGTTTCACGCTGTACATGGCAGCGGACATCTGTCATCTGAAAAGGCCACCTCTCGACACTCCAGTCCAGTTGCGGTACTGGCGTGCAAACCTCAGCCTTCGTCACCGATGAACAGCAGTCAGCACGGAAGCACGAACCAGACATCTGCTGCGGAGGCCCATGCGCAGAAACGTTCGCCGAGGAGACACTGTCGGTTAGGCCCTCGGTTCATCTGGGTGGTCAGCTGCTCAACAGCTGCACGTCTGCTCGCCCGCAGCCGTCGTTCACCCCTGTAACCTGTGGCCCGTGGTATACCACAGTTGCCTCGGCTCCGGTTTTGGATAGTGCCATTATGCCATGGTATACTATAACTGTGACGGCACGCGAACAGTTTACAAACTTAGCCACTCCGGAAATGCTTCCACTCTTGGTCCGAAAGCCAATGATAATGCCCTTTTGGATGTCACATAAATTACGACAACGACTGCACTGTTTTCCGCATCCCCCCGACACGTTTTATACAATCTCCACTGCTAGTGCTGCCACCTGCAGTCTGCGAGTGGTTACCGCACGTTGACGTCGAACACAGGCGGTGGTCACATTAATGTGACTGGACCGTGTACGTCGTATAGAGGAAACCTTGTTTAACTATCGTTGAGTGTCATCTTACATCCTTCTTTGAAGACACTGCCCATTCCGTTCAACTGCTCTTCGAAGGCCTTTGCTGTCTCTAACAGAATTACAATGTCATCGACAAACCTCAAACTTTTTCTTTCTTCTCCTTGAACTTTAATCCCTTCTCTATATTTTTCTTTAGTTTCCTTTACCGCTGCCCAATGTACAGGTTGAACAACATTGGGCATAGGCGACAACCGTGTCTCACTTCCTTTTCAACCAAAGCTTCCCTTTCATAAACTTCGACACTTCTAACAGCAGTCTAGTTTCTGCACAAGCTGTAGATAACCTTTCGGAAGCTATGTTTTTTGCCTTGCTACCTTCAAAATTTCAAGGAGTGTATTCCAGTTAACATGGTCAAAAGCTTTCTCTAAATCTACAATTGGTATAAACGTAGGATTGCATTTCGTTAACCCTTCTTCTAGGATGAGTCGTAGTGCGCATTGCCTCGCGTGCTCCTATATTCCTCTAGAACCCGAAATGACCTTCCCCGGGGTAACTTCTCTCAGTTTTTCCATGCTTCTGTAAATAACATGTGCAGTTAATACTTCCCACTCATGGCTCTGAGCACTATGTGACTCAACATCTGTGGTCATCAGTCCTCTAGAACTTAGAACTACTTAAACCTAACTAACCTAAGGACATCACACACATCCATGCCCGAGGCAGGATTCGAACATGCGACCGTAGCAGTCACGCGGTTCCGGACTGAAGTGCCTAGAGCCGCACGACCACCAAGGCCGGCACTTCCCACTCAAAATCACACTAGAGCAAGATGGAAAGCAAAAACCATACGAGTGCAAGATGGAAAGTAATCTGCCTGACAAGGTGTGAAAATGATACCTGTGAAATTTCATTTTAGTTGGTGTGGTTGTACAACAACGCAAATCAAATCTAAAACTTGAACTGTCGAAAAGTTTTGTATGTACTCGTATGCACTCGGTATATATTAATACACTGAAGCGCCAAGGAAACTGATATAGGCATGTGTATTCAAAAACAGATATATGTAAACAGGCAGAATACGGCGTCGCGGTCGGCAACGCCTATATAAGACAATAAGTGTCTGGCGCAGTTGTTAGATCGGTTATTGCCGCTAAAATGGCAGGTAATCAAGATTTAAGCGAATCTGAACGCGCTGTCATAGTCGGCGCACGAGCGATGGGACACAGCATCTTCGAGGTAGCGATGAAGTGGGGATTTTCCCGTATGACAATTTCACGAGTGTACCGTCAATATCAGGTATCCAGTAAAACATCAAATCTCCGACATCGCTGCGGCCGGGAAAAGATACTGCAAGAACGAGACCAACGATGACCGAAGAGAATCGTTCAACGTGACAGAAGTGCATCCCTTCCGCAAATTGCTGCAGATTTCAATGCTGGGCCATAAACAAGTGTCAGCGTGCGAACCATTGAACGAAACATCATTGATGTGGGCTTTCGGAGCCGAAGGCTCGCTCGTGTAGATTTGATGTGCACGACACAAAGCTTTACGCCTCGCCTAGGCCCATCTACACCGACATTGGACTGTTGATGACTGGAAACATGTTGCCTACTCGGACGAGTCTCCTTTCAAATGTATCGAGCGGATGGACGTGTACGGGTATGGGGACAAACTCATGAATCCATGGACCCTGCATGTCAGCAGAGGACTGTCCAATCTAGTGGAGGCTCTGTAATGGTGTGGGGCGTGTGCAGCTGGAGTGATATGGGACCCCTGATACGTCCAGATACGTATCTGACAGGTGATACATACGTAAGCATCCTGTCTGATAACTTGCTTCCTTTCATGTCCATTGTGCATTCCGACGGACTTGGGCAATCCCAGCAGGACAATGCGACACCCCACACGTCCACAATTGCTACAGAGTGGCTCCAGGAACACTCTTCTGAGTTAAAACACTTCCGCTGGCCATCAAACTCCCTAGACATGGACATTATTGAGGATACCTGGGATGCCTCGCAACGTGCTGTTCAGAAGAGGTCTCTACCCCCTCGTACTCTTACGGATTTATGGACAGCCCTGCTGGATTCATGGTGTCAGTTCCCTCCAGCACTACTTCAGACGTTAGTCGAGTCCATGCCACGTCGAGCTACGGCACTTGCTCGTGGAGGCCCTACACGGTATTAGGCAGTTGTACCAGTTTGTTGGGCTCTTCGGTGTAAATTGGGAAACCTCGTATTTTCCTTATTTTGGCCGCTTTATCACCGACGGAAATTAATCTACAACTGGCAGATGTTGATAAGCAGTATGCTTCTTCATTTTCAGTTGCTTAGAAATACGTGAATGAATTCAAATGGTGCCGTACTTCTGTTGAAGATGTCCTTCGTGAATGACATCTTTAAACTGCAACCACAGATGAGAACATCTAAAAACTGGACGACACTGGACGATCCGTATTTAAAGGTAAGGAAGAGCAAGGTACATTATACCTGAAAAATGAATTATGCGAAAGCTTTGTGTACAATGGAGGCTTCATTTGCTCGTAGTGACAACCCTGCTTGGCAGTGACAGTGAAGAAAGAGTAAAGTAATTTCATAAAAGGCTGAAAAAGATGTTGATGGTGCAGTACGTAAGCTCGCATTGTTCCTGCAGCGATATTAAAAAGAATTGCGTTTTTAGTCTGAATATCAACGTATACATGATTACACTGCAATTCACAGTTAGTGCCCGGCAGAGCGACCTACGTCACATACTCAAGAAGCGATAGCGGCAATGCATCAGTGTTACATTCTTAAGGAAAGGAAGGTGCAATTTGATGTCTCTTCGTCATCAAAGTGCAACCTTGATTTGACAAGGGTGGAGAAACAAATTCTTGCGACTGTAATACTGACATACAAGGTGAACATTAATAAAACCGACAAACTGCATGGACGGGTTCCTAACTAGAAATGGAGGAAAAAGGGACGCAAGAACATGTGTCTGGAAATGCATAGTTGCCACGGTAGCTGGTGCTGACGAATGAAAGTTCCTCTTACCACGTGGCGTGTGTTCCATCCGGTATACATGTCGGGAACAAGCCGGGATGGTGTCTCTGTATGCGTAAGCAGACAGAAATGGTCCAGAGGCCGAAACCGGTCCTCCAAATCCTGGTGTATGCACAGTACGCCACCTCCCTCCACGTTCGTCTGTCTGAAAGGACCCATGACCGAACAAACACCCAAATAGAGCTTGAAATGTTGTGTAATGTGGTTGGCGTCTGTGAGGATACTTGTTTTGGTATAACCTGTTGCCTTTCGACCATTTCCATCTGCTTGGCTGTACTCAAACACCATCCCGGCTTGTTCCCCACATGAATACCCGACCATTACGCTGCTTACAGTACGCTGCGTC
The DNA here is from genome assembly GCF_023864275.1 of Schistocerca cancellata. NCBI lineage: Eukaryota > Metazoa > Arthropoda > Insecta > Orthoptera > Acrididae > Schistocerca > Schistocerca cancellata. The sequence goes on from NC_064630.1 coordinate 33,507,860, forward strand.
AATCACGCAGCCTGTAATACATAAGGGACATACGGCACGTAGTCAGAGGAATTTTAATTCGTCAGCGCCATCTACCGTGGCAACGACGCATTTCCAGACAAATGTTCATAGGATCTTTTTTCCTCCATTTACAGTCAGGAAACCGTCCCTGCAGATTGTCGGTTTTATTACAGATCACCCTACATATCAAGGCGAGAATGTCCTCCTTAAAAAGTGAAAAATTGCTAAAAACAATTCGCATAATATGTCGGAATAAATAAGAGCTTATAGAGAGATGAAAGCACAGAGGGAAACTCAGAGTATATTTGATTGAGCTTGGCTTAAAGAAAGCAGATGAACGAAGGATGGACCAACTCTTGCACCTCACCCATTTCCTATCCCATCAACTGAACTCCCATAAATCCGCTATTTTTGTCTCCCTCGACCCAGAAAAGGCCTACCACAGTGTACGGCGTTCCGATCTCCTTTTCAGACTCCAAACATACGCACTTCCAATTAACTATGTCCGCCTTATTGCATCCTTCCTATCTAACTACTCATCCTTTGTCACTATTAACAATACCGATTTCCGAACCTCCTATTCCACTGCAGGAGTGCCCCAAGGCACACTCCTTTTATCTCCTCTACACTGCTGGTATGCCCAACCCACCCCTACCAGTCCACTTTCTTCAGGACGCTGATGAAAATACTTTCCTCGCCCTCTACCCTATATTTCAGAAATCACAACGATCCCTTCAAATCCACTTCAGTCAGCTTACCTCCTGGTATAACCAAGAGCTCCTCAAGATCAACGCCTCAAAAACTCTGGCAATAATTATAGGATGGGGCCACGCCTCCTGCCTCCAAGATTTCTACCTTACCATTTACAACCGTTCTACACGGCTAACTAACACACTAAAATATCTTGGACTAATCCTTGTCTGGCAATTAAAATAGAAACTACACCTACTAACCATCACAATTGATTAAAACTACTAACAGGCCAAACTTGGGGATTACACCCCTCTACTATTCTCCATACCTACAAAACCCTGATTCGACTCATCTGCTATGCACATGTTCCATGGATTTCCGCCCCACCAAAGTTCTATAAGTCCCTCAAAATCCTCTAACGCCATGCATTTCGTCTTACTTTCCACATCCGTTTACCTTCCCCACCAGGATCCTCTATCATCTCATCAAATTCCCACCCCTCCTAACCCACACTGAACACCTCCACATCTCCTATATTGTCCGCAAACTATATTCCAATCACCCCATCGTCTCCCCTTTGATCACCAACCGTGGTATGCCGCTGCACCTTCACAAACACATCCCTCCGTCCCTACACCTCCATATCCTAACCCAAAGCAACTTCAACCAACTCCCTCTCCCAGACAATGAGGTCCCTCCCAATATTTATCCTTCCTATCAACTATAATTCTTCCCCACGTATCTCACTCTACATCAGGGCTCCTCTCTCCTTTCCCTCTCCATCCATCCCCATCCCTTTCTTCTTGCAACCACTGCCCTGCCCACATGACACCCTATTCCTCAACGTCTGTCTTTCCCACCGACTGTATTTCCCACTATCCACCTCAGCCCCTAACTCTCATCTCCACAGTTTTTCATATCTAACAAACCCCTAATTTCTACCCACATCCTTCAACCCTGGGGAACATACTCTTTCCTCCAGCAATACTGCAGGTCCTTCTGTTTTTAAGTGAAAGAACAGTGCTTCAATGTTTTTGTTAGAATTTCATCCTCATGCAATGTGTTTTAATATGCATATATACATATACATACACACACACACACACACACACACACACACACACACACACACACACACACATATATATATATATATATATATATATATATATATATATATATATATATATATCCGTTTTTTGACTCTGCGTCTTTGATTTTTAATTTAAAATGAAAAAAAACAAGTTTTCTTCATATATTCTCATTGAGAAATTTTTTAATTCGCTTGATTGAAGAGCTGAGAATTGTACTGCTGACAGCCCTTCCCCACTCAAATGGGGCAAGGGGGATGAAATAACAATAAAGGAAAAAAAAATTAGGGTGGAGTAGGTTTACAGACGATGTAGAAGTGCGCTTTTACACGAAGAGAAAATATTTTATTATTCGCTAATAATTACTGACGGTACCATGCGTTTTGGTTTATGTAACTGCGGACGCTGAAGTTTATCTTCTTTTTTGATTTTCTAGGATGCATGAGCATGTATCGCTTTCACAGCCTTGTCTTCGGCTTCCCCACAAATCTGATAAAGTTTCAGTCTGTCAGTATTAGTAGAGGGATTTTGTGGTTTAGAATGGCTGAGAACGAGAGGGAATAAATATCATGAGCTGTCTACAGAGAACACATGAGTAACAATTTACGTACAATCTTCATCTTATCATTAGAGGTTCTGGTGTAATCTGGTGTAATGTTCTGGTGGTGGAAGGATCTGCCAGTGGAATTACTCCCAGCGTTGCCCAGGGAGGAGGTGGAAGAAAAACTCATAATAAGTCTTGAGGCATTATCTAACTTCTACGATAGCAACTACCTGAAGCCAAACCCCTCCAAAACACAAGTATGTGCATTCCACTTACGGGACAGAGAGGCACGGAGGAAACTGAGAATAATCTGGAGAGGTCAACAACTGAAACACTGTGACACCCCAAAGTACCTCGGAGTGAAGTTGGACCGGTCCCTCATCTTCAAGGACCACTGTAAAGACACAAAAGTAAAAGTCATTGCGAGAAACAACATTATTAGGAAACTGACCGGCAACAACTGGAGAGCACGCCCACAGGTCCTCCGCACATCTGCCCTCGCTTTGTGCTTCTTCGCTGCTGAATATGCAGCACCTGTATGGCACAACTCCAGCCATGCCAAACAGGTAAATATTGCCCTAAATGAAACAGGACGAATTGTAACCGGCTGCTTGCGGGCAACCCCTGGTGACAAAATCTACCACCTCATGGGCGTAGCACCTCCAGACATCCGAAGGAGAACAGCAGCTGAAGTGGAAAGAAAGAAGCAGGAGACGGATCAGAGACACCACCTGTCTGGATGTGAATATCAAACACCAAGACTCAAGTCGAGAAAAAGTTTTCTCTGGACAATGCAACCAATCCAGACATCACCTGCAGACCATAGGACACAACTCTGGCGTAGCTCATCATCAGAGAAATATTGGGACAACCCCAAGGAAGAACTTGCTACAGGTCATCATCTCCCATACACGACATGGAAGGTACTCAAGAGACTGAGAACTGGACTATCTCGGTGTAAGGAGAACATGAAGAAATGGGGATACATCTCAGGGGACGAACTATGTGAGTGTGGTGAACATCAAGGCCATCAGAACCTACTCAACTGCAGAAAACTGTCAGAGCCTGTGTCCATGGACGATCTGATTGTCGTCAATGATAAGGCAGTCTGTGCAGCGGAATTCTGGGCAGCACATGGAATATAAATATGCACATGTTCTCTGTAATACTTGTAATATATATGTATGATATGCTATGTATGATAAGTTATATTTAATATGTTAAGTTCTGGACGCGTATAAATAAATAAATAAATAAATTAGAAGTTTGGAATTGTCCACGCGTCTTTTAGTTTCAAACTTCCTCCTGCTAGTTGTTTGGGCAGGAGCTTATGAAAGTCCATCACCTGTCTATTTGTCATTCGTGTCGTTGCCAGTGTATCAGCAGCGATTACCTTGAGATTCTTCTGACGGTCAGCCAGCCACGGTTTTCTACGTCCTGTTTATAATTTTGAGGGTCTAAATGATCACTTTTTCTTAACACACTAATTGTCTCTCATTGCGATGCACAAGTTTGAAATTTGGCTCAAAGATGCCCACTAGCTTTCTCTGAAATGGTGCAAAAGCACGGCACCCTGCGACGTCACACTCGAGCTCAGTGACCCTTCAGACAGCAAGGTGTCAACACATGTGAAGAAAGGCCAGAGCTCAGAAGTTCATGTGGCAAGTAAGGTGGGTTAATGATATCACACTGGCACAAAATTTCACCACAATTCTGCTTAATGCCACCATATGCGTGGGAAGATCGTCACACGCCCTGCGATGGAGGTCAGAACCGTGACGCCCAGCACTGAAGTCACGCAGGTTTCTTATGGGTGGTCGAGGCACACCGCCGCTCAGAATAGGCACAAAAAGGCCTCAGAATGAAACCACTGCTTTCCTGAGGGTGTTGATTCTCACACATTTTGCGATCGAAAACGACAGTTCACAATCCAACGAGCAGCAGGGGGGCGTTCTTGTCACCCTCTCATACCCCTGGGCGTTTCAACCATTCTCTATGGGTTTCTTGATGCAACTGGTAAATTATTGCATCAAGAAATATATGCCAGCCGTTGTCCCATGGTCTATAATGGATCAACGAAGACTTCTCTATTGACGTTGTGGGGCTGCATCACTATTGATGGTGATCATGCACCTTTGGAGTGAAGCACGACCACAATTTTTGCTCTCGAGTACGGGTTGGAGCCACTATGGGCTGTTAACAAATGTCCAACGAAATACGAACATGATCTGAATCAGCCTCCTGTTTCATGTACTCCTGTGGCGTGATTACTAGGGATGTAACAGTGACGTATGCATCAATAAAATGGCAAAGGATCCCTCCAAGACCCCCAGTTCGGCAACACCCTCGGTGGCACAAACCCATCTTTAATGAGAATTTTAAAATGTACCTCTACTGAAACAACACCTGAAGCAGCCCTAGGTGCCTGCAGGCAAGCTACTCCTTGACGCCCCTCCAATCCCAGTTGCGCCCTAGGACTACTTCACAGGCTGTGTCAGTACAGGCACAATTTTAAAATTCTTAATAAAGGTGGGCAGGTGCCATTGAGGGTACTGTCGATCTGGAAGATCTTAGAGGGACCCCTTGTTTCTTTATTTACGCCACTGGAGGATGCCAAACAGGAGAGCGAAAATGCACAAATACCGTTGGCTGCTTCGGATCACGTTCGAATGTCGTCGAATGGTAGTGAACGATCCCTAGTGGTTCCATCCTGTATGACAGAGCAAAAACTGCGGTTGCGCTACACACCAAAGTGTGTATAGAAAAGCGCTGAAACGTCCACGGGTGTCAGCAGTGTCAAAGGCTGTCACGAATGTCGATCTGCTGCTCCCACAAATTGTGTGGGAGTCAACACCCCAATGAAAGGGATGGTTCATTGACACCATTTATGTCACCCCCAGAAGCCTTTTCGTGTCGATTCTCTGCAGTGGTGCGTCTGAAATGTTTCCGACAGCCACCCAAAAGAAGACTGCGTGATTTGAACGCTGGGTGTCGTGCTTCTGACCTCCATCGCAGTGACGTCAAGAGAAGGAGCGGAATGTAGATAAGAGGGGCTGTCACGACCTTCCCATTGTGTGACACGTACGCGTTGGCTTTGAACTGAACTGTGGTGAAATTTTGTGCCAGTTTGACACCATCAACCCACTTTGTACGTCACATGAACTTTTGATGTCTGCCATTTTGTTTCGCTTGTGTTTGAAGCTTCTTGGAGATCGACGGTGACGTCGCAGGGCGCCACGATTCTGCATCGTTACAGAGGAAGGTGTAGGCACCTTTGAGCCAAATTTCAAACATCTCTATCGCAATAGGAGATAACAGTGGAGTTTCGAAGAAGTGATCCTTTAATTGTGCTGTGCAGTATAAATCGTTCCGTCAGGAAATACAATTCTTCTAAAGTTCTGAGCATTCATATACCGTCTTGGCTGTTGGGTCAGAATATATTCCGCAATATCATGCGTTCCATGTTCTCTGTAACATTGACATTCACGATTAATGATGATGTCTCACCTCTGTTGAGTGCCTGTGGGAGGAAGGACTTCCCGATAGCGTCGTAGCTTGGCTTTGGTGGATAGGGATTTCTTGTTATGAATTTTCCAGATGATTATGTAGACATTACGTAGTTCTTCTGTACTAGTTCTATTGCTCACGTTGTCAATGCCAGTGTTCCCAGTAACTTTACCCAAGATGTTAGAAGTAGAACGTAAACACGCACGAAGTGCCTTTTACGCAGCCGAAGTTTCCGTGCGCCTTAGCATCCGAAGCTCGGTGGCAGCAGGTCCACGACCAACCAGTTCGACGACACCGCTCCCGCGAACCGGGGCTAAAACGGATCCTGCGAATATGCAAATTTTCGTTTCACTGGCCGCCAGACAGCCGCACTGCGCGGAACGCAAAAGAGAACGCGGAGAAAAAAAAAAGGCGAGAAAGGAGGTGAGGGCAAAGGAAGGGCGACGAAAACCACGCACACGGCAGGGTGCATGGTACGTACCGTCCCCTGGCGGACTGGTCGTTCCCATGTGACAACGCCAGCCACCGAGATAAAACACGTGAGCTAGCTGCGCTCTCTCCCTGGCTCCTCTTCCTCCCGTCCTTACGAGTCCGTCTGTTTGCCGTTGTCAGCGTCCGTGCCGCCGCTCACGTAAAATAAAAAGCAGAGGTGGTGGAGAAAGGAAGGGAAGTTGTTTACCTGGCGGCGCAGACTCGGCGGGCCGGACAGGCCTGTACTGCGGGGATTACGTCACGGTCGCGGCGGCGGCGGCGGCACGGTGCGCCCAGAAAAACGGAGCGCGACGGCGGCGGCTGCTGGCGGGAGAGGCGAGGCGACAGAGAGGAGACTTGGCGCACGCGGAATGCGTTACGTCACGCGGCCGCCACGCATGCCGAGCCGATCCGGCCGCAAGTTTTAAAGGGACTGCCGCCGTCCTTCTTGCGCCACGGCGGACGGCAGCAGTATACGCAAAACGAAGCCTACTGAACACGATTTAAATAGTACCTCAACACAGGATGCCCGTAATGAAGTGAAAAAAGCTGCTGAGCCCTTCTTCTACCTAGTGTAGGCAAATTTGCTGGTATTCAATGGAGACTCGTCTACCTAAAAGTTACACGGAGGTTGGTTTGGACGACACGGTGCGAGGCCTTTGTAGTTTGCCTCGCCTCCAACAACCAAGATGCAACTTAGATTCTCACAGGCACGGGGTACTGCTGCAAGCGAAAGTCAACATTGAGTGCTGGAAAAAATACCTGCGCGAATCTGGGTCGAATTTCAAACCTCTGAAATTGTATTCTGTCAGTTGTCCAATCAATCACAAGGCTATTCCTGACGCATTGAAGTTAATCGATGTGAACACTGCAGTAATATGCCCACATGAAGCTGAACAAAAGCAAAAAACGTTGGTATTAAGATCCCTGCCTATAGTCACATTAGTGGTTGCTTTATCAGACTTTGATTCTCGCAAAAACCATTCGTATAAGTTTCCGAGTAGCACTTGCAAAAGTTTCCAGAAAACGTACTTCTTCGTACACATTCATACGTGATGTAGCATGAGCCGCCCAGTGCGCAACAAATGGTGTACATCTCATACAGAAAGAATAAGTCAGTCTAGTTAGGACCCTACCAGAACCACAGATCTGGAAATAATGGATTTTTGTGGACCACTGTTGACATTGTGAAATTTAAAACTTCCCGCTGCACAGATGCTTCCATGATGTTTCGGACGACATGCCAGATGTCTGTGCCTCGTTGCGACGATAATTCGACGCAGAGCCATCGGACTGTCTTCAGATGTATACTTAATATCCGTCAGCAAGTTACAGACATCCGGCAGTACACCAAAATTTCACGGAAAGCAGCCGACGTTCAGCGTTTGTAGCATCCAGCTACTCCATCAAACGAAAGTTGATAGGATTCTACATACGAGATCAACTGATCCCTTGGAGTCCAGGCATCTTTCAAGAGGTCCGGCTCTTTCTGCCACATTGTTATGCCATTTGTGTTCCTACTGGTGCCATAAGAAGCATCCATCTTACTGGTTCTTCCTCACAGGTTCCGTACACGGCACACTTACTGTCCTCCATCGGTTCCCAGTTCGTGAAACACAAGGTATCTTGTTCATATTCATTAAACAACGTTTCCTCATTCCAGACAGTAGAATGGACTTCCGAAAATTTTGTATTGACTTATCGAGCATTCTCTACGCATTGTGATTTGTAAAATATGGGACTCAGATCTCTAGTAGATAGGACCCAAACGAACGCACACATACGCTCTCTCTCTCTCTCTCTCTCTCTCTCTCTCTCTCTCTCTCTCTCTCACACACACACACACACACACACACGCGCGCGCGCGCGTGGTCCCTCACGCGCGCGCGCGCACGCACACACACACAAACACAGAGAGAGACCTCTTTCCCTCTTTCCATTCCACTGGCCAGAAATGTCTTCAATAAATATTTCCTTCATAAGTGGATAGGACGTGCAGGAACATCCGGATTGCATGCGCATTGTACAGATTTAATCAGTTACGTTTTTATTTGTATGGCCAGTCTTCACTTTTTTAATTAGCATTTATTCCCATCAGTGAAACGCTTCGTCAGAGAATACAAAATGGCTGGTAAAGAACCAGACAAAAACTTCGTACTTTTGAAACGTGTTGTAAACGACAAGCAGCTTGATAAAAAATTAATGAGTGGAGGTACGAAGCGGCCTCCGCCAAATATTTGTTTGAAAAGAAGTACGAAAGGATTGATTTTTGCAATTCAAACTGTCGTAGCAGACGTAATTACTTAAAATTCGATCCAGTGGGGAACTGTTTAAAGAATATGAAACGAGAATAGAATATGAGATATAAATCATTCTCTTTTGGTTGTCCATGTACATTCCAGCAGAATACATACGATAAATCACAGATGAAGATTAGTGGTACTCATATTAGCCTGCACTTTCTTCACTGTTTTAGTGTCTCAGTAGCAGTAGTAGTAGAAGGGTTTGGTGGGCGCACGGCAGCAAGGTCTTCAGCGCCCTTAGTGTCTCATATCAGTTGATTACGCGTATGTGACATACTGATTAATGACTATGTATGTTTCTGTACCAGATTTGCGGTCAATATAAAACACGCTCGGTGCATGACATTGAGAAGTTGTGAACTATTGTTCACAAACTGTACTGCGACAGCCTCTACAACAATAAATCTTGAAATATTATCTTGTATCGTTTCGATTTCATTTTATACTGCGCACTCTTCACATTCTTGAACAGGCTAGGTGGATCAAGATGTCGCTAAACCGTAGTTAACTAGAGCCTTGCTGTCTATTCTGTGTAATGCGAGGCTGTGACTCCCAAAGTGCAACCCTGAATGACTAGTTCCGTGCAAGCCTCATTGCGAAACTTCACAAAACAAGGAAACGAACTCTGCTGAGTAGCTACAAAAATTGTTTAGTAGTCACTGCGATTCTCATTTCCTACTTTAGAGCCTAGAATATAATTAAGATGGAAATGTGACAAATGGTCCTATATGAAAAATATTCCGATACAAATTGATAATTTTGCTCCGCACTAAATTCTGTAAACCGATGACGACAGGTGAGTTTATTTTTGGGGAATGTACCGTCCATTCAAATATTCTCATAAAATTACTCTTTCATTCCAGGTAGCACCTAATTATATATACGTAACGATTATTTCAGGACAAAATAGAGACATTTTTGAATTACGGCTTGTCACGGTAAGAGACGTTCGACATGAAAGTGTCGTACTATGTGCGCAGTACTATGTGCGCAGTACGACGTATCGCATTATGTCTTCTTAAATGGCAAATAGTTATTCAGCGGGAAGAGGAGAGGGAGGGAGGGAGGGAGGAAGGGAGGGAGGGAGGGAGGGAGGGAGGGAGAGAGAGAGAGAGAGAGAGAGAGAGAGAGAGGTAAAAAGCTCTGTTGCGTCTGTAAATCGTGCCAACTTGTGTATTGAATATAACACTTTTCAGCTGGCTTCTGTGGCCGTGGTAATCAGACTTCATGACAAAGAAGTTATTCAAAGAATATGAGCTGACTGTCTACATAAGTACTGTAAACGTTACGAAATGCGCGTGGACAAACGAAAAGACCCTATACATCTACATACTCAACAAATCAATTTACCGTCGGTGGCGGGTGGTACGTGTACCACTGATTCTTCCCCCTCTTTCCTTTGAGTTACGAATGATGCACGAGAAGAACGACTGTGCGTAGGCCTCGGTGTGAGCTCGAATCTCTCCAAATTTACTTCACGCTATTCTCGAAAAATACGCGTAGCAGGAAGTAACACATCGGTTGACTCTTCCAGGAACGTAAGTCCTCCAGATTTTAACACTAAACCACACCGCGACATACAGACCCTCTCTTGTAGCGTCTGCCGCTGGAATTGGCTGAGCATCCCCGTGACGCTTTCGCGCTTACAAAACAAACCTGTGACGGCAAGGGCTGCTCTTCTTCGTATCTTATCTATTTTCTCCATCAAACCTGTCTAGTGAGGATCCCATACTGATGAGCAACACTAAACTAGAAGTCGTGTGCGGATTTTGTAAGTTACCTCGTTCGTGGGTAGCTAGCTGCTGCAGCCTCACAGAAATTTCCGCAAGAAGTCTTAAAAAAGGTGGGTAATGCGCTGTAGGAGGCAGTGACACATTCAAGACACATCATTCTATGCATCCGAGGCAAAGCGATCTACACCAGTACCCTGCAATTAACAGTTCTTGTAGCGGAAGTTCGACATGTGGCAAACACGAAGAAACACTAAGGACGAGTCTCATACGGCCCCTGACAAGATGGGTGTAAGTTTGTGCCGCCCCCTGTCCTCCAACTTCACCATTTCCACTAGAGTAGCTTACACGACGCAAGCAGTCTGACTTTTACAATTTTTGTGGTTAGAGTCATGAACTACATACAGTATAGTACCCTGAAGGAATAGTAAAACCTTTTCTGCTCGCTCGCGGCTATTCGGTAACATGTGAGATAAGCAGGCAAAGCACTTACGGATGCAATGCTACGGAATAGTAACACAAGTAATCACCAAACGAAAGAAAAAAACGATGCTAATATCCTTCTTTTCTAACTTTTGTATATACATTTCTGGAAAAATGCTGCCTCAATGGCGTCTACATTTGGGAAAAACTTTAAATGAAGAATTAATGTAACTAATACAGGAATAGTACGCATGACGGAAATTTCAGTTTATTTTCATATAAAGGATATAAAACTTCATCTTAATGGTCGTTAATTTCGTACTGCCAGAATTAATCCAAAAGAGACTTCAACGTTTATTAGGGCAACGAAAAATTTGTATACAAGTTGGTAAGGTTCGCGACTCATCTTTGATTCATCCGACATCTGCTTTCCGATTCGAGACACTGTTCTCTCACTAGGAAGCCAAAGCAAGGAAATTACAAAATGTCGTTTTGTGTGCTCTTCTGGGTCTGTGTTCTAAATCAGTACAAGAGACTATAATCATTTCCTTTCCCCTTGAAAGGGGCTCAACTTGAATTCTAATTCTGTTGAGCATGTTGTGGAAAAGATGCTGAATTCTAACAATAGTTTTGCTGTTTATCTACTACTCGTTCTCGGTCTTTTAGGCACTGAAATGTGGAAAGTGGCTTATCACAAGATAGTAAGATGCAAAAGCCATTTACACGAAAATCTGACACAGCAGGAGGAGCAGTCGATTCCTCGTCAGCTCATCCCGGTTATAGTTTCATTTCTTTGAATAAGGTAGTGACATCGATATCGAAGTGACGCTAACTCCAAATTTACTTCTAGTTGACTGAGATATTACACCACTAGTATTACTGCTCCTAAAACGGTGTGCTGAGCCGTAGCATGAGTACTTCATTTTGTCTTTAATAACTACAAATGACAACCCGTTCACTGATTGGGAGGAAACTGAGCTCTTGGAAAAAGGGGATTCCGTAAAATAAAGACCATACATGCACTTCACAGCATCATTCAAATCGCTCTAACGTCAAAAAATAATTGTAAGACAGTGGTGAGCTGAAGAAGGAGGAGGAGGAGATTACTGTTTAACGTCCCGCCGACAACGAGGTTATTAGAGACGGAGCACAAGCTCGGATTAGGGAAGGATGGGGAAGGAAATCAGCCGTGCCCTTTCAAAGGAACCATCCCGGCATTTGCCTGGAGTGATCTAGGGAAATCACGGAAAACCTAAAGAAGAATGGTCGGACGCGGGATTGAACCGTCGTCCTCCCGAATGCGAGTCCAGTGTGCTAACCACTGCGCCACCTCGCTCGGTGTGAGCTGAAGAAGTCTGGCGGAAGAGGAGCAGAGGAGTAAATCAAGCTACAGAACTTAGCTGCGCGAAGTGAATACGTTCGAGATAGTGAAAGACATCAAGTGTTCAAATGTGTGTGAATTCCTAAGGGACCAAACTGCTTAGGTCATCGGTCCCTAGACTTACACACTACTTAAACTAACTTATGCTAACAACAACACACACACCCATTCCCGAGGGAGGACTCGAACCTCCGGCGGGAGCGGCCGCGCTATCCGTGACATGGCGCCTCAAACCGCGCGGATTACTTGCGCGGCCACTCCACGCGGCGTGAAAGACATCGGCTGGGATAATAGTGACTATTCGGCGGAAGCGTAAGTCATGGCGTATTTTATGAAAACTGTTGTTGGATACTTGCGAAACAGAAAGGTATCTGTCCAACTGATACAGATCAAGCAAGAAACTTTACTACTGGATGAACCCTGCCCTCAACGCCCGAAAATTTCTTTTCCGCCAGCCACGCTTTTCAAGGTTGTGTGTCTACAGGGCATTTAAGATGGGTATGTTCTGTGTGACAGAGCGAAGGATTAAATTGCTGAAACAAATGTGCGGAAGGTCGAGGTCATGAGAGACGGGATGATAGCCGTACGACTAGACAAAGCCTTTTTCTTTTTTTCTTCCCCCCCCCCCCCCCTTTTTTTTTTTTTTTTTTTTGGAATCTGCCCAATAGTCACTTTGAGTGATATAGGAAACAAACTCATGATGGCTGTGTTGAGGTTTGAAAACCACTATTTCTGAATACTACTTCGGTGTGTCTTACTGTTAGTCATTACAGCACCTTACTTGGCATGTGTGACTTGGATACTTAGTTTACCACACGCGAGTATTGTTATTAGTTTGGCAAAAAGAAGTGCATCATAGACGGCACAAATAACAGCATACGCTTTACATGGTGATTTGCCCCTCACTGGACATTTGGCCTATCTCTTGATGCCCAATTTCAACGTCTACATTTACACTGGTATTTTCTACAAAATGCAATTATAACGACATACATAATTTTAGCGTCCTTTTAACAGATTGCGAAACGCCCGAAATGGAATCTACTTCTGGTATTTGATTTTGTCGCATTATGAATTATCGGTTCTCTTCAAAACGGCAATGCAGTGTTAGCAGACGCTTTCCGAACAGTTCATAGCACCGCCCGTGCGTTCCTGGCAAACTAGCCGTCACGCGACTTTGAGCACGGCTGCCGCCTGACCGAGCGGCTAGGTAAAGGCCAGCGGGAGGAAGGCGGCGCCGCCTGCCAGCCGGGAGGATAAATCGCGGGACGTGCTAAATTTGAAGCGGCCCTCGCCCCTGCGCGGCCCAAGACCGCAAGGGACGGCGTCCGAACTGCGCGCGGCTCGCGCGCCCCCGCCGTCGCTGCCTGCGAGGCGGAAAGCGCGGGCGTACGGAAAGGGAGGAGAAGGAAAGGCCGGGAGAAAGCGGGACGGAGGAGGGAAGGAAAACTGAGGGAAGAAAAACAGGTTGCCGCGACGCTCGGCCCGTGGCCGCCGGCCGCGTGGGCAGCCGTGCTGCCATCTTGCGCCGGCGGGTCCGCGGCGCGGCGCCCTGCCCCCTCCCTTCGCGAGGCACGGCGCGTTCAGTCCGCGGGCCGCGTTGCCTGGTAACGCTACCAGCCTACCCGCTCGCCTGCCAGCCGGCTAGCTCGCCAGCCGTGCTCCCTCTCGCCGAGCGTCCAGTCGCGGCACAACACTCGGGGGGTATTGATCGGACAAAGGACCTTCCGGCCGTCTTTCCGTCTGCCTGACCGGCCAGTCCCCAACTGACCGTGGCAGCGATCACAGCTGAACAGCAAACCGAGAAGACGGTGACAGCGTGTACACGATCGTCGTCGTTCGCAAATCCTCTGCGCAGCTGCTAGAGACGTACTGTCCGGTGGCGAAAAGTGTCACGTACTTCCGCTGACACCGGTAGCAGGTGAGGAGCTGCCAGCATCACCACAGCCGCGGAAGTAACGACGCCGGCGTGGACGAACAACAGGACTCGCGCACGCCGTCTCCAGCAGCAGTCAGCAGTGTAACGCGTACTCATGTAAAGTTTCGTGTGTCGACCGACGCGTGTTGCCACTGCAAGAAGTAAACATTGTTGCCTGCGGAGATATATATCTTTGTTATTAACTCGACAAGAGTAGATCAGCAGCAGGCAGATTTGAAATTATTCTCGTGTTTTAGCGAGTGGCTCACTCTTCGTGTGACTGTGTTGTTGTTGTTATTCTCGTTTGTCGTCCTAGGCACAAGTAACACTGTGTGCCGGCAGTGATATCGTGGCGGCGTGGCGCATCGCCATGGCGAGCGCGAAGACTGCGCCGTCGCTAGTGCCTGTTAAAAGGCCCATTCGTCAGCTGTCTGTGCTGGAGAAGCTAGAGGCGATCGAGCGTGTGCACAATGGGGAGTCGAAGGCTTCTGTGGCACGCGACATCGGTGTGCCCGAGTCGACACTGCGAGGCTGGTGCAAAAGCGAAGACAAGCTGCGTAACGTAGCGCAGTCCTGTGGAGGTGGTGGTGGAACGCCGGACTCGCAACATTCGGGCGGTGCCGCAGAATTAGCAGAACTTGACGCACTTGTGGAACAAGGAACCTCCGGTGATCATCCAGCCATTAAACGAATGAGGACGGCGTCCGATGACGAGAAGGCTTCTGTCGCTGCCGTCGCCGCCGCTTCCGATATAGAGGATTCTTTGTGGTACTGGCTGAAACAGGACCACCAGCATGTGAGTAATCAGCTGTTCGCAGTGGCAGCGGCGGACAAGCTGGCAGCAGCAGCGGCCGCTGGGGCGGCAGTAGCGGCCGTCGCCAACGGCGGAAGCGGAGGCGGCGTCGCCGGGGGAGCAGCGTCTGCGGCGGCACCGGCGAACGCCGGATGGTTCTGGCGTTGGTATAAGCGATACGGCTATACGCAATATCCCGGTGATCCGTTGGCGGCTCTTACAGCCGCTCCCGCACCGGACCTCAGGGCTGCGGGGGCGGCTCTAAACGGTGGTGGGGGCGGCACGGCCTCCAGGTCAGCGGCGCTTCTCGACAGCGTGCTTCTCAATAACAACAATAATCTCGCTGCAGTCGCTCCTGCATTCAACAACCACGGAAATACCAATACGTCAGCGACGACGCACCACGACCAGCACAATAGCGGCGCCAGTAACGGTACGAACGCGAATGGCAGCGCCGGCAACAACAACGGATCGTCGGACGAGGACGACGAGCTGGACGAGTCGGACGAACCACCTGCAACGGCGGCGGAGGCCGTGACGCACGGAGAGAAGTTTCTCCGGTGGCTGGAATGCTGCTCTGATCCTAGCATCACAGCTATGCAGATTCTTCAGTTTCGCTACTTGCTCAACAATGTGCGGGCGTGCGCCGATCGACGTGCGAGACAGACAAAAACGAAAAAAGCGCGCTCCAGGAGAAAGTAAGTGGTACGCAGCTCGTTTTTACCGCGGTGTTGTGACGTTAATTCGAGGGAGCAACAAATGGATATGCTCCCTTACGTGGGAAGGAACTGTAGTGAAGCTTTACCTGTTTTGTTGTTGATATTCGGTGCAGCAGTTGTGCTGTATGTAATCAACGTCGGTCGTGTTTTTCAGGATGTAGACTTTTCACTCCTCGACAGTTTGAATGTTTCTTGACATTGTGTAATATTAATTTAAGGAACGCTATCGCTTTGGACATGATTTTATTAATGCTTTCTAGTAGAAGGCTGTTACATTTGTTTTGTATCGTTGGGTACAACGTGCATATAAAAACCGGCAGTTCAGTAGTCAGTTTTTGACTAACGATATCGCTGTTTTGTAGCGCTTTCACAGATATGTTCCTGTACAATTTCTGACAGTTCCTGCGCACTGAGGCGCCGGCCACTTGCGCCACAACTCTTCACGTAAACACAAGTGTGACGAAGTTGAAACGTTTTTTACTGTTTTTATTCTTGTCGTTGAAACGTTTCGTATATAGCCTTAATGATTTACTAAACTATCCACAGTTTAAAATCCTCCAGAAAATGAGTTACTAATAGCGATGCTGTCATACGAAGGCCCAGGCACCACTAAAGGTACTGTTACTGCGCGGGTTTAAATTTGCTGCAATTTTGTGTTGATATTGACATTTAGCAATAAGTGTTCAACTTACAATTCTGTTATAAATCTGTGTTAATCGCTTTAGTTGTCACAGAAAACCAGGCAGTTGAAATATTATTGCCCCTTAACTGTTTCCATACAGTAACTGACATGCCAAAGTATATTTTGTTTAGTGGGACGTTAAAACTGATTCGCGGGATGTTACTAGAATGTCTTTAGGCTGTGTAACCAGTTCTGTATTTTGGTTTATGAATTTATATAAAATTTTATGTTGAATATACAGTGAGCAAAACCTTATTACTGTATTTCTGGGTGCAGCCACACACACAAAACCACTTTGACAGTAACGAAAGTAGTCCAACTTTTTGTATCATTGTGCACAGCTTAACAGAGGGAAAGGTGAAGACAGGTCTGCAAGGTGTAGGATTATCTTGCTATCACATATTTCTAAGAATTATTTCAAGAAATGAAGTATATATTGCAAGAGTTATTCCACTTATGTCTATTCCTTAAATTGTCACATTTAATTTGTTTGATAAATAGTTTTGTACTCAGATTTTCCTTTGAATATTTGGAGGTGAAACTTACCAGCTGTGTGGGTTTGTCCAATGGTTCATACTGCAAGTGGTCAGAGATGAAATCTGCACACCCTTTCCATGTTGAGAGTTCAGGATATGGCACTTTGCTCACTTTGATGGATGTACAGACCATTTTCTGTAGCAGTTAAGAAATAACTATTGATGATTTTGTTGACAGAAAAAAATATCTGCATATAGTTTCCTCTGTGCAAATATTGCTGGATTTATTTTGTGATAGAATGACTGAAACTTGCATTATTCATGTATTTAAGTATTGTTACTTAAACTATGATCTCAGGGTTACAATAATTATATTTTTCAGTTAGTGTGCAATTAATTTATATATAACATTGAATGACAACTATTTTGTCATGACAAAATACATAGAGCATTTTCTTATGTCATAATATTGAAAATGTAAGTCTTCTGACTGTATACAAATTTGATTGTTGATGTGAAATATCTGAAGAATATAAGAATATTTTTTTTAAAAACTTGAACTGCATCATTTTTAGTTATCTATTTACTTTCTTTTCTTTAGTCATATGTTTTAATGAGTAAAACCTGCATTTGTGGCACTTGTCATTTATTAACTGAAGTATAACATTCAGAGTACATAAAAATTGTGACTGACAGTTCCAATCCATATTTCTAATATGTATGTTTATAAATCCTACCCCAGA
Source organism: Schistocerca cancellata (assembly GCF_023864275.1). Classification (NCBI taxonomy): domain Eukaryota; kingdom Metazoa; phylum Arthropoda; class Insecta; order Orthoptera; family Acrididae; genus Schistocerca; species Schistocerca cancellata. The sequence goes on from NC_064630.1 coordinate 33,525,334, forward strand.
ATGAAAATATGCAGATTATATTTTCTACACAGTTGTAACACATTAAAAAATAGCAATCTTCAAAACTTTGTATATTAAAATCAATTTTAATATGTATGCCAAACCTGTTAGGCTTAAATTAATTTTATAAATAAAAGTAGCACAACAGTGCTGAGAAGCAACACACCTGTAGTCCACATTCATTTTCCGCTGCCAGAAACAGTGGTTTCCGATCTTTATAATAAAAATTAAACTGTCTTCGAAAGTTTTCAGCGTACCATAATATCAACTTTTCCTTGTCAGTATTCTGGCGATATGACTGAGGATAGTGTATGCGTCTGGAACAAGATGTTTAATAACTGTCAGTTTCATGAAAATTGTTCATTATTTTGTTAACTTCCATACAACAAGCATATAAACAAAATTATGATCTTTTTTTTTTTTGCACCATTTCTTACTGGTGTGTGAACAAAAAAAATGTGCGCTTTCTCACTGTCTGTCTCTCTCTGCACTTCTGATTAGATTGGAACTCCACAGTAACTATGTCATAGATCTTATATAGATTTTGCTACCATGATGAAATCTTCAAAATTTGAGGTGCAACAAGTACAGTACCAGGAATGCAGTTCCTGTAGTTGAGTGGAACCTTTGAATTTCTCATATCACAACATATTGTAATTACGAATTAATACTCTTAATGTTCTCGGGAAGTTAAATATGTCACTTTCCTATTATTGCATTTGTTTATCATTTGTCATATGCTTTGTTATTAAATCTTGGAAGACTTATATAAGAAAAATAGCTGGTAACAGATCAAGAGTTAATGTGATGTACCAGTTAATCAACTTTACAGATACTTCTACAGAACCATGAGAAAATGCATTCGTGAATTATTTTTAAATAGCTTGTACCTATATAAAGCAAAATTATCTAGTTATTGACTCCTTTAGGTTTCACATCCACCTTGTGTAGTGTTCCATTTCAAAAGCTTCATTTTTTAATCATAAGTAAACATTTAACACTAGCATAACTCTTCGCTAAAATAACCTCCACCGTGGGGATCTGATTCAGTGTTTATGCACTCAGTATATTAACACACTGACTGCCGCACACACAGTGATGAATGTTTCAATGCCAGGTCATGGTGACAGACGCAAAGCTCTGCTGTGGCTGCCGGTGGGCACACAGCATCATGTGTAAGGCAATGGTGGCCTCAGGGCAGTCAACATGTTAAAGAACTAGGTTTAATGTTGTGAAACAATATGAAGTGGAATGAATAGTTAAACATAAATGGTGTAAGATAGATAGACAGGCAAGTACATAAAATTGCATGCAAAAGACTACTGAGGCCTTTTCTAGAGTATTGCAAGACTGAGATGGGTCCTCAGCCACAGCTGGAACACACAGTTGAGAAGAAAGTTGCTAAAGGTGGTAGTTGCAGAGAGTATGATATTGTTATAACCATGTTCAAGGGACTTTTAACAGAATCGTTGGAACATGCTGCTGGGCAAGTTTGGTAAATCAGTATTCCAGACTTCATTCCATATTTCATATAAGGATCATAAGAACACAACAGAGAAATCAGGATGCATTTGGTAGCATGTAATAATAATATTTTCTACTCAAGTCACAAATTAAACACGAAAGAAAGTGACTAACAGCATCAGAGATGCTCAGAAATTCATTTAGCACTGACCTGTACCACTTGTTTATATTTTTATGCTTTTAGGGCATGCATCCAGACATACAAACAAGTCCTTTGGATATTTTAAGTGGAAACCTTCCAGCCCTTAAGACAAGTCAATAATTGACTTCTGAATGTGAGTGTGCCTGTGTTTATTTCTAGAACAGCCAAATCACTTTACTCAAGATATAGAGTGAAGTTCAATGCACATATTTTACAACAGTTCATATAAGAAATAAAAATTTACATACTATAAATGATAAAATGTTTTACATTCAAAGTGTAAAACAACACACAGCCCTGTGGTTGAAGCAGCATATCAAAAGTTGATGATAGATGATTATCTATTTAACCATAAAAGAGAAACTTTTTTTTTTTCCTGGGCTTCAAGTTGTCATTTTGACATTTGCCAATGTTAAAATGTCAAAATGACATTGGCAAATGTCAAAATGACAACGTAAGGCTCAGAAAAAGTTGTTTCTCTTATAGGATTAAATGTGATATAAGCGGATTACATGAATTGTTTACATGGAGACACCATCCTGACTGACCGAGTTGTCTGTGTCAAAGTTCCCCATCTTTCTTGACCACTTACTGATTATCAATTCACAAATCAGATAATACAAAATTTAAATGACAAAATACGTCACCTGTTGCATTATTTATTCCACAGTACTCTCCTAGTGCCGATAAAATATCATGGTACAGTATCAAATACCTAATTGGTAATGGGATTTCATCCTATCTTATTAAATGGATGTAGTGTGTTACATTAAGAAACCCAAGGAAATGAAACAGCATCTTCAAAAAGGGGAATAACCACTACAGATGAACCATAGTGTTGTAAGGATCTCTTGTCCTTGTTATACATAAATGATCTCCCATCATATACCCAAAAAGCACAAATAGTTCTCAATATTGGCAATACAGATATGATGATCATGCCTAGGGAGGAAACTTCAACGATTAAATTTAAATAATCTTTATTAATAAATCAATGACTGGTTCACTGCAATTGGACTGTTACTGTACTTAGGTAAACACAATACATGTAGAATAAAATGTTCTTGGGTTTCCAATCGCGTCAATCGCTTAAAACTACACGAGCTTTCGGCCAAGCACTCCTTGGCCATTGTAAAGTGTTGAGACTGCCAGTGGGCTGATGGTGCGCCCTTATATATGCTAGCTGCCAGCTGTGACGTCACTGGTGCCCGTGACATTGCCATATATGAGCATGTTTTGAGTTGGCGTTCGATGTGCCCTCTTGAACCGTGCTATCACTGGATTCCACGCAGTGCTGAGCTGCAAGGTGTTCTGAGACCTACTGGAGTCTACGACCTACCAGGAGTCTACGAAATACCTTGTGAGTGTGGCCAGAAGTACATCGGACAAACAGTGCACACTGTGGAACAATGCAGGAAAGAACATGAGAGGTATTATCGCCTACACTACCCAGAGAAATCTGCCTTAGCTGAGCATGCGTTAGAAAATGGTCACCACATAAAATTTGACAATACGTCTGTCGTGGCTCACACTAACGGCTTCGGGGACAGTTTAATAAAGGAAGCTGTTGAAATAAAAATTACCGCAAACACCCTGAATAGAGATGGTGGCTTGCAGCTCAGTGCTGCGTGGGATCCAGCAATAGCGCGGTTGAAGAGGGCACATCGAACGCCGACTCAAAACATGCCCGTATATGGCAATGTCACGGGCACCAGTGACATCACAGCTGGCAGCTAGCGTATATAAGGGTGCACCAACAGCCCACTGGCAGTCGTAACACTTGAATATGGCCAAGGAGTGCTTGGCCGAAAGCTCATGTAGTTTTAAGCAATTGACGCGGTTAGAAACCCGAGAAAATTTTATTCAATGTTATCGCTGCGAGACTCTGCATTCATACACAATACGTGTAGTTCTGTACTGCACAAAGCCTGACCATACCATTAGAAATAATGCAGGAGACTAAATGAATACATGAAAGAGAATATTAAACATTCATAGGCACTTATATCGATAAGGACCTGAACTGGTAACCCCACAGAAATATTCATCATTCTTAAACATTTACATCAATAAGAACCTGAATGGGAAATTGCATGTTACAGATCTCCTTAAAAATCTAAGCTGTGTAAATTTGTGTTACAAATAGTACCAGATTTTGGAGATGAAAATACAAAAAAGTTGATTTACTTTTCTTATTTTCATTCACTAATATCTTATGGCATCATATTCTGGGCTAACTCATCACTGAGGGGAAAAAACATGTAGTATGGATATGTTGTTTTCACTGTAGAACCTCTTGTAAACAAAACTTTTCGCAGCTGAGTATTCTGACAGCAGCATCATAGTACATTTACTACATTATGAAATTTGTTGTCAACTTATCGTTCACAAACAACAGTAGCATTCATAACTATAATAGGAAAAGGAGAAATGATGTACACTACCTATCATTCAGCCTTTAGATGGCCCTAGCTTATCCATTGCCAGGGTGCATGCACTATCCTGTCACTCATAACTGATGTTGAAATTAAGTTTGACTAACCAACTTAGTCCCAGGAAACAATATGGGATATTACTTTTGTATTAGAATTTAAGCAAAAACACATTTTAGTAGAAAGAAATCTGGCATTTTACTGATCGTAGCGCGGAATATCAGATCCCTTAATCTGGCAGGTAGGTTAGAAAATTTAAAAAGGGAAATGGATAGGTTAAAGTTAGATATAGTGGGAATTAGTGAAGTTCGGTGGCAGGAGGAACAAGACTTCTGGTCAGGCGACTACAGGGTTATAAACACAAAGTCAAATAGGGGTAATGCAGGAGTAGGTTTAATAATGAATAGGAAAATAGGAATGCGGGTAAGCTACTACAAACAGCATAGTGAACGCATTATTGTGGCCAAGATAGATATGAAGCCCACACCTACAACAGTAGTACAAGTTTATATGCCAACTAGCTCTGCAGATGACGAAGAAATTGAAGAAATGTATGATGAAATAAAAGAAATTATTCAGATAGTGAAGGGAGACGAAAATTTAATAGTCATGGGTGACTGGAATTCGATGGTAGGAAAAGGAAAGGAAGAAAACGTAGTAGGTGAATATGAATTGGAGCTAAGAAATGAAAGAGGAAGCCGCCTGGTAGATTCTGCACAGAACATAACTTAATCATAGCAAACACTTGGTTCAAGAATCATGAAAGAAGGTTGTATACATAGAAGAACTCTGGGGATACTAGAAGGTTTCAGATAGATTAGATAATGGTAAGACAGAGATTTAGGAACCAGATTTTAAATTGTAAGACATTTCCAGGGGCAGATGTGGACTCTGACCACAATCTGTTGGTTATGAACTGTAGATTAAAACTGAAGAAACTGCAAAAAGGTGGGAATTTAAGGAGATGGGACCTGGATAAACTGAAAGAACAAAAGGTTGTACAAAGTTTCAGGGAGAGCATAAGGGAACAATTGACAGGAATGGGGGAAAGAAATACAGTAGAAGAAGAATGAGTAGCTTTGAGGAATGAAATAGTGAAGGCAGCAGAGGATCAAGTAGGTAAAAAGACGAGGGCTAGTAGAAATCCTTGGTTAACAGAAGAGATACTGAATTTAATTGACGAAAGGAAAAAAAATACAAAAATGCAGTAAGTGAAGCAGGCAAAAAGGAATACAAACGTCTCAAAAATGAGATCGACAGGAAGTGCAAAATGGCTAAGCAGGGATGGCTAGAGGACAAACGTAAGGATGTAGAGGCTTATCTCACATGGGGTAAGATAGATACTGCCTACAGGAAAATTAAAGAGACCTTTGGAGAAAAGAGAACCACTTGCATGAATATCAAGAGCTCAAATGGAAACCCAGTACTAAGCAAAGAAGGGAAAGCAGGAAGGTGGGAATATATAGACGGTCTATACAGGGGCGATCTTCTTGAGGACAATATTATGGAAATAGAAGAGAAGGTAGATGAAGATGAAATGGGAGATATGATACTGCGTGAAGAGTTTGACGGAGCACTGAAAGACCTAAGTTGAAACAAGGCCCCAGGAGTAGACAACATTCCATTAGAACTACTGACAGCCTTCGGAGAGCCAGTCCTGACAAAACTGTACCATCTGGTGAGCAAGATGTATGGGACAGGCGAAATTTCCTAAGACTTCAATAAGAATATAATAATTCCAATCCCAAAGAAAGCAGGTGTTGACAGATGTGAAAATTACCAAACTATCAGTTTAAGAAGTCACAGCTGCAAGATACTAATGTGAATTCTTTACTGACGAATGGAAAAACTGGTAGAAGCCGACCTAGGGAAAGATCAGTTTGGATTCCGTAGAAATGTTGGAACACGTGAGGCAATACTGACCCTGCGACTTATCTTAGAAGAAAGATTACGGAAAGGCAAACCTACGCTTCTAACATTTGTCGGCTTAGAGAAAGCTTTTGACAATGTTGACTGGAATACTCTCTTTCAAATTCTGAAGGTGGTAGGGGTAAAATACAGGGAGCGAAATGCTATTTTCAATTTGTACAGAAACCAGATGGCAGTTATAAGAGTCGAGGGACATGAAAGGGAAGCAGTGGTTGGGAAGGGAGTGAGACAGGGTTGTAGCCTCTCCCCGATGCTATTCAATCTGTATATTGAGCAAGCAGTAAAGGAAACAAAAGAAATGTTTGGAGTAGGTATTAAAATCCATGGAGAAGAAATAAAAACTTTGAGGTTCGCTGATGACATTGTAATTCTGTCAGAGACAGCAAAGGACTTGGAAGAGCAGTTGAACGGAATGGTCATTGTCTTGAAAGGAGGGTATAAGATGAACATCAACTAAAGCAAAACGAGGATAATGGAATGTAGTCGAATTAAGTCAGGTGATGCTGAGGGAATTAGATTAGGAAATGAGACACTTAATGTAGTAAAGGAGTTTTGCTATTTGGGGAGCAAAATAACTGATGATGGTTGAAGTAGAGAGGATATAAACTGTAGACTGGCAACGGCAAGGAAAGTGTTTCTGAAGAAGAGAAATTTGTTAACATTGAGTATAGATTTAAGTGTCAGGAAGTCATTTCTGAAAGTATTTGTATGGAGTGTAGCCATGTATGGAAGTGAAACATGGACGATAAATAGTTTAGACAAGAAGAGAATAGAAGCTTTTTGAAATGTGGTGCTACAGAAGAATGCTGAAGATTAGATGGGTAGATCACATAACTAATGAGGAGGTATTGAATAGAATTGGGGAGAAGAGAAATTTGTGGCACAACTTGACAAGAAGAAGGGACCAGTTGGCAGGACATGTTCTGAGGCATCAAGGGATCACAAATTTAGCATTGGAGGGTAAAAATCATAGAGGGAGACCAAGAGATGAATACACTAAGCAGATTCAGAAGGATGTAGGCTGCAGTAGGTACTGGGAGATGAAGAAGCTTGCACAGGATAGAGTAGCATGGAGAGCTGCATCAAACCAGTCTCAGGACTGAAGACCACAACAACAACAACAACAACAACAGTAGAAAATTAATGTAACATCATACATACAACACTAAATTCAATTACTCATTCGATGTTAAAAATAACAATATTTACAGAAAATATGCTTCCTGAGCATTAATAATCAACAAATTCTGGATAATGACCTTCATTTCCATTCAGTGTAATGGAAATGCCCGTTACACACATGAGTCACGAGTGTTTAGAAGCGTATGTTATTTATGAAATAGACCTTTTCCCCATGTTTGTCTGTTTGTAAAATACAGTTATTAAAATGTAGTAGCTTTGAGTATGAATTAATGGTTATTCAAATCATGAACTGTGCACTCAGTCCTCAGGAGCTCCTTAATGTGTGACCTGAAGGAGTGAGGTATTACATAAAAAATGAAGGGATGCAGGTGGTCTACAATATTGTTCACTTTACTTCCATCTGTCATGGTGCCTTCAGTCACCGCCGCACGTTCCATGGAAGCCCAGGTGAGTGTTCTCCATAGCACAATAGTACCTCTGCAGGCCTGGTGATGTGCATATTTTGGGCAGCCTTTTGCAAGGATGATGGCATGTCCAAACATGACTGACTACCTGAAGTAACAAGAAAGTTCATTTATCTGACAAGGCAATACATTTCCATTGATCCACAGTCCAATTATGATGATCCCACTGCAGTCCTAACTGGCAATGTTATTGGGTCAATACGGGAACACGTAGGGTCACCTGCTGCGGAACCTCACATTCAACACTGTGCGCTGAGAGGTGTGCTCTGAAACTGTTGTGTCTGCACCAGCACAGTCCTCTGTCATCAGTTCTGCCTTTTTCCACATTCTGTGGCAAGATATGGATACACAACACCTTGTCACCTACTCATGGTTTTACCGTTGTTCAACAACTTTCTATAAATTCTAACAGCAGTAGCATAAAGACAGCTGAGCAGATCTGCTGTGTTGCTGAATTCAATGGATTTCCCTATTTGCAACCCACATCATCACTAAATGTTTCCCCCTTCATCTATAGTCTGCTTGTATACTTTCCTTACCATGTCAAGTGCCTGCACACCATCAGGGGGAATTTAATCTCAGGGTGAGCCATGGTCATAATGTTTTGGCTTCTCTCTCTCTCTCTGAAAATTTGTGCTAGATCATAACTGAAACCCAGATTTCCCACTTTATGCGAGTAGTCATCTTGACAACTTTGGCTATCTGAGCACACTTTCTGCTGACCCAAATTCCCAACATGTCACACATTACTGCCACAGTGCCGCCCCCCCCCCCCCCCCCTTCCTGCCCCCCTATCATTGCTCGCAGCATCTTGCATGATTCCCACAAGAGGTTGGACCTTGGGTGCATCCACACTGAAGATACTCTCAACTGCAATCAAAGCTTAGATATTACTGTTATTTGTGTGGTGTCTGTTCTTTAGAACACAAGTTTTATCTGAGACTAATGGTGATATTCCAGTTATATCCCTTGTGTCACATGTGCGTTAAACTTCAACATTTATCTTTGATCCAGGTTTTTTTTGCAGCTCAAAAGTAAATAGGTGTGTTCCCAGAAAGAGTAGTTAGTCATCGATGCAGCATGACACTGAGTGGAAGGTCTCCAGCTGAAATATGGAGAGAGGAAATACTAACACCTGCGATGATTCACACTGGGAAAGTGATACATTATTGTAACCACGAGACAAACTTCAAGAATCATTTCATATACATTTCTTCTGTAAACAGGCAAAGTCAATAACTTTGCTATTGAAGAGCAATAAGATAAATCCTCACAATAATCTGGATTCAGCTGCTTATTAGATGACCATTTCATTCTCTTTCTATGGATATAGTAGATAAATGTGTGACTCTTCATATTCTTTTGAAATCAGGCAGAGAAAGGAGGTAGTATACTACAGCCTTTCCATAATTGTTAATATTGGTACTAAGCACTGAAGTGAATCACGGTTTACTGTGTGTTAGGTGTAATACCTCTCACATATTACTAGACGCTTTTCTTGTATGAAAGAAAAACAGTAGACAGAATACCTGTAGTGTACGAAACTGGGATTTCTATTTACCTGTTACCTAATTTTTTGCATGCTAAACCTTTGGCATCGTAACGTGCCATGAGTTACAGTCAACCCTACGTGTACAAACTAAGTCATAAATGGGTGGAAATATTAATACATAGTACTGTTTTGAACAGTGAATTAATAAACTACATATTTTACTTTTGAGGACATGGTGCTTTATTTTTAATTTTGAAAAAAATATTTTTCAAAGACATTGAAGAATTTAAAAAGAAAATATTAAGTATACTACATACCTAGTGATGTTGGTACATGACACAGCAATTTTATTGTTTATGTCAGTCAATTTTTTTACGTGTTTTCAAATGCAACATACATCAGGAGTACATAATCATTTGGCACACTTATTGCTCTATATATTTTTATATGAGTGTCCCTGCCACTAAGACTTGATTGAGCTACTCGCCCATCAGATAGCATGTCAAGTTCACAAAGTGATATTGAATCCAAGCCAATTAAAATGTTTTGTGTGTAAGGAAGGTCTTGTCCATGTACATTTTTCAACTTAATGCCCTTCCCCTTAAAGCCAATTATTTTAACTTTATTTTTAAAATTTCAAAATTTTTTTGATATTTAAAAAAGAAATCCACATGTTTTGTATGTTATCTTCAGAAGTAGCAATAACATTTTTCCCTCACAGAGTAGTAGGGTATTGTATCTTAAAAAGTTTGGTAGCCTATGTTGGCAATGGGAACTGGCCTTTAATACTGTCCCTCCCATTATTTAAGCACAAGTGAATACAAAATATCTTTATGTTCTCATCATTAGAATTCCCTATAATAAAAGTTGTGCATTTGCTGCTCAGAACACTAAGGGACAAATGCGTGTCTGCCTTTCCTTCAAGTTTTACAAGCATCGTACCTAATTCATCGACATCCACAGGTTCTCACTGTGGAGAAGAGCCATTGCACTTAGTTGTTCAGGGAAGTCATAGAAATTCATAAGCATGACAACAGTTTTAACAAGGAAGAAGAAAACTTCAACGTAACTGGATCCTCGATTCCTCTGCTGCAGCAAATGACAGTTGTGTGTAGCAAGGGGAGAACCACAGTGGTAATGACCTCGGAAAAATCCTTAAACGTTGGTGCAACAGGTACATATAATCTCTGGCTGCAGGCTCATCTCAAACCCACCACTAGCAATGAAGGGTGAACCTTTGACAGTGCAAACAACTTGAGCTCACAAAATGTCATAAAAATTGTTCAACAAATGTCAACTGAAGATTCTGAGACAAAAGCCAACAGTCAATAAGTCAACAAGTGGCCCTGAAAGCCTCAGCAACTTCTTTACTTTATTTCATGTTGTAAAAACGCAGTACACATTTAAAATAAGTGCATAACTTGCACATTTGCAAGAGACGTTGTGAGTTAATGAGCATTACGCTCTCATTTAAGTATATGGCTGAAAGAGTCAGCCTTCAGGGATTGTGAAATGAACCCTGTCGTCCAGGACCAGATGCCATGAGATGGGGAAACTCACAGGTGTCTATTGTCTACTGAGGCCTAAGCTCTGTAGTGTGCGAGTGAGACAGACAAGAACGTATGTCATGGGGAAACCCAGTAGAAGGCTTTTGTGGATGAGAAGAAGTAGCAGTGTTAAATACGGCAGACCTAAAATCGGCCATAAAGAGAAACATTTATGAAAACTATTTAATTCTGCAGTAATGCAGGGAATCAAGCCACAGTAATTTTAATCTGCCATCCTCCATACATTTTCATGGTGATCTCAACAAAACTTGAATATTGATCATATCTATAATAGTTTAGGATTTACTGTTAAAGTGAAATCAACAAGTTTTGTAACAAAGACCTGAATGCTAAAATCTGAACGCTTTGGTCAGTCTTAATGATCAACATTTCATATGGAAGCACATCATTAAAATGACAAGCATTGTAAATGTCAACTCTGTAACTTTATTTGTTTAAAACATACAGTAAATTTAAATTATCAGTATTTTCAGTTAAGCATTAGATCATCATTTTCTCCACACAAAACACATAGAATGATGACAGCATAACACATTATTGAATCATTAGGTAATAGAATATTTGTTGTAAAGTTTAGTGCATAATAGTTACTTTTGTTCTTTATTTATTTTTCAGAAAGCACATAGGTGCAAGGCTACCGGCCGTGACTTCAAAGTTGAGAAGGAAATTGTATTGGTTTTACATAAAAGAATTTAACATTTATTATGTAATGGATATTATTGTTACTTTATTTATAACATGAAAGTGGGTAAAACTTTGATTATTAAAATATGTTAAAATGTAAAGTAATGTAAAATAAGTTGTAGCCAGTCTGATGGACGGCTTCAGGAAAGGGAACTGCACTAGTCAGTTGAGCGACGATGCTCGTCATGCTGGAAACATGGCTGGAGGCGGGCAGAGGACAGTTCTGGTCTAGACACCAAAGGGTACAGTTCAGATAGACACACTAAAACAGACAGTTCGGCTGGAGACACCAAAGAGAGACAGTGCTGGTGGAGACGTAAAAGCAGACAGTCGGTCTTTAGGTAGTTAAGCAGTGAAACAACTTAGAAAATTTCGCATTGTGTGGTATTGCGGGACTTAGTCTCTGAGTGGTGAGCAGCTGCGTGCCTGGTGTGAACTCTAACTTTTTGTGTGGAGTATGGGACTTGTGTTTCACAATGAGTTGTGAATGATAGAACTGTGTCAAATGGATATACACTTGAGTGTAACAGTAACTCTAAATATGACCACTTCCGCTATTAGTTTACTTTATGAATAAACATTACTCTAACCAAATCGCAACTGTATGGCCTACATCATTTATGGGTCGTTAATTTAGTTCCCAATATTATTATTACTGTTATCATATGTTATGTTAACTTTTTATTTCACAAACTTGCCATCAGCCAGACAATTTAATCACAGGATCACGAATGTCTAATTTAGGATGAGTAATGCGACACATGCTTTTGACCCCCAGACAAGGTTGCGCCAAGGCATTTTGACGAAGAGGAACTGCATGTGAGCCCAAACATCTATGGGATGTTAGCTCGCAACGTGTAAAAGGAATCCACTTTGTTCTTACAAAAGAATGTTTACTGTGCTCTGAACACTTCTAGTAATGGTGCTAGGAGACAATAAGTAATCGAGTCAGTAATGAGATTCTTCTTTCACTAAAGATATAACTGGCTACCATTTCATACACGTTTTTATTAACTCCAAAAATCCTGGTTTTGAGGTAGCACAGCCATGTCAACCACATTTATATATTCCACATGCATGCATGTTAAAAATAATTTTATTTTTATAAAAAAATTGAGAACAGGATGTATTCTTAAAGCTGAACTGGTCTTTGAGCAATTTATGTAGTTACAGCTATAATTTGAGAATAGTATAATATGCAGAATTCACAGTTATGGTGAATAGAGACATTAATTACAGTCCAAGCAGAAAATGTTGTCCTTTCTAAAATACTGTAGGACCATTGAAGCAAGTAAACAGAAAACAATGACACATTTGCTTCTAGAGTTTGACTTAGTAAAGCAACCAGGAATGGGAGGGAGTGACGATGTATTGCATAAAGAAACAAATGTGCCAGTGAACAATGACAGTAAGAGGAGACAATGAATAACAGTTTACATCAATTGGATGAATAAAAAAGTCTACTCACCAAGTGGCGGCAGGAGAACAAACACACAACTATGCGACCTATCAAAGGCGTTCGACTGTGTAGATCACCAGATACTCCTCAAGAAGGCCTGTCATTATGGAATTACAGGACCTGTAGGAAACTGGTTAAAATCGTACCTCGAAAATAGGAAGCAGAAGATTATTCTAGATGTTTCAGATAGTGTATCACAATATATAGTGGACTCTGAGTGGGGAATTGTGCAGCAGGGAGTGCCACAGGGATCAGTGCTTGGGCCCTTGCTGTTCCTCATATATGTTAATGATCTGCCTTTATCCATCAATAAGCAGTGTAAATTTACAATGTTCGCTGATGATACGAGCATTGTGGTGGATAATGTGTCAACTACTGACTTAGAATCTGAGGTCAATGATATCCTTAAAGAAGTTCTGGGTTGGTTTAGTATTAACTCCCTTTCAATAAACCTGAAAAAAACCAATTTTATCCAGTTCCAGACAACCCACAAAAACCCAAAAGAAATAGTTATCACACAGAATGATCAGATGATAAAGCAAGTGTACTTATCAAAATTCCTAGGCGTATACGTGGACAGTAGGCTGAACTGGGAACATCACGTTCTACAAACACTAAAACGGCTGACGTCGGCAACATTTGCTTTATGAATTTTGTCACGCTTCAATGACATTACCATCTCAAAGTCAGCTTACTTTGGCTATTTTCATTCAGTCATGTGTTATGGCATCATCTTCTGGGGCAATACACCTGCCGCAAAGAAAATCCTCACAGCACAAAAAAGAGCAATAAGAATCATTTGTGGTGTACCCCCACGAACCTCATGTCGAAATCTTTTTAAACGACTTGAAATACTGACAGCAACATCTCAGTACATATATTCACTGATGTGCTTCGTAATAAATAACCCCACTCTGTATGAAACGAATTGCCTACATCATGAACATAACACCAGAAGAAAAGAGGATTTCCACTGTGAGTTAAAGAACTTGACACTTATTCAGAAAGGGGTAAAGTACGCTGGAACGAAAATTTTCAATTCCCTACCCAACAGCATCAAAAGTATAAGGAGTAGTACATCAGTATTTAAACGTAGCTTGAAAAATTATTTACTTGAGACCTCACTTTATTCACTAGAGGAATTCTTTCAGAGAAATAAGTAAAACCCAGATTGGAAAGATGATTTTAAATTTTTTGACACTGTTTACTGTTAAACTAATGTAATAATGCCCTAATGTAAAAATTCCTGTTTTTCTCATTTCCATTTTTGGGTCACTTTTAAACCCAAAGTGGGAAGTTTTGATTACTGTTCAAGGTTAAAATAGATGAAATAATGCCCTATATATGAAACTGCTATCTTCACATTTATGTTGACTAGTTTTTAAGCTAATAAGTATGACTTTTGTGCACTGTTATTAATACTATAACAATGTCTTTATTCTATGTATTTTATTATGTACATTGACACGTTCCACATCTGAGTGACTTGCTCACATGTACAGATCTATGGAACAAGTATATAAATAAATAAATAAATAAATAAATAAATAAATAAATAAATAAACAAAAAGGTTTAACTTATGCAAGCTTTCGGAGTCAGTCTTTCTTCTGGCAGAAAAGTTGAAGGGGAAGGAAGAGGGGTGAAGGAAAAAGACTGGAGAGTTTTAGGAGAAGGGGTACAGTTCAGAGAATTCACCCAGAACCCTGGGTTGGGGGAAACTTACCGGACAGGATGAGAAGGAAAGACTGAATCAGTTTACAGCAATTGACAGAGAGCTGGATAAAAAGTAATTCACAGAAGAAGGAGCAAAAAAACAGTTTGTTTGATGCCTGCTATAGGAGGAATTATAACCTACAAAACACTCAATACATGACAGAAAGCACATAGTCTGCTCTACTTACAGATCATGAGAGGGATATTAAAACTAGTAGCAGCATCCTTGGGTAGTGAATACCAAGTAGGCCCTAATTAGCATTTTTGAACCAAGTGGAGGGCACAGCAAAGTCACTGATGATTTAGGTTCTTTGGAAAAAGATCATGGTAAAGATGATGTGTAGATTATTGGGGGAAGTAGTAACAGTTGGGCTAATAGCCTTACTTACGTAACAGAGAATGATGTTCTGACAGTGCTCCTCACACTAATGTGAAAATTATGCCACGCTTTGAGAGATGCAATCTTGGGTGAAGTGCTCTTTTGAACATTTATAAACGGCGCTGCAGGGGTCAGTCAAAGGGATGGAGTGATCACAGATGAGTGTAACTGATGTGCTGCTATGATCTACTTATGAACATTCTCAGTAAGACATTTCCTGCATGTCTCATTTCTGGAAGCATTTATTATAACCACAGTACTATATTTCCAATCACTGTCATGTGTTTTCACAAGATATTTCCAAAACACTGATCTGCTGAATGTCTATGTATTCCGTAGAAGCAGTTAGCAGGAAAACATAAAAAACAACAATCCTGAAAAGTATGAAAGATAAGCTTCTCATATAATTATAGGAAACAGAAAAGTAAAAAGTTACACATGCAGACGTAGTATCACATTCCAGCACAGGTACAACCAACAGCTTAGATGAAGGTGTGATCTGCATGGCACAATCAGAATGTTGATGACAATGTGGGCTGAGGTCTACTAAATTACCTTTAATGAAGTGAGAGGGAGAAAGTCTCGTTGTTGTTGTTGTGGTCTTCAGTCCTGAGACTGGTTTGATGCAGCTCTCCATGCTACTATATCCTGTGCAAGCTTCTTCATCTCCCAGTACCTACTGCAGCCTACGTCCTTCTGAATCTGCTTAGTGTATTCATCTCTTGGTCTCCCTCTATGACTTTTACCCTCCACGCTGCTCTCCAATACTAAATTGGTGATCCCTCGATGTCTCAGAACATGTTCTACCAACCGATCCGTTCTTCTAGTCAAGTTGTGCCACAAGCTCCTCTTCTCCCCAATTCTATTCAATACCTCCTCATTAGTTATGTGATCTACCCATCTAATCTTCAGCATTCTTCTGTAGCACCACATTTCGGAAGCTTCTATTCTCTTCTTGTCTAAACTATTTATCGTCCATGTTTCACTCCCATACATGGCTACACTCCATACAAATACTATCAGAAACGACTTCCTGACATTTAAATCTATACTCGATGTTAACAAATTTTTCTTCTTCAGAAATGCTTTCCTTGCTATTGCCAGTCTACATTTTTTATCCTCTCTACTTCGACCATCATCAGTTATTTTGCTCCCCAAACAGCAAAACTCCTTTACTACTTTAAGTGTCTCATTTCCTAATCTAATTCCCTCAGCATCACCCGACTTAATTCGACTACATTCCATTATCCTCGTTTTGCTTTAGTTGCTGTTCATCTTATACCCTCCTTTCAAGACACTGTCCATTCCGTTCAACTGCTCTTCCAAGTCCTTTGCTGTCTCTGACAGAATTACAATGTCATCGGTGAACCGTAAAGTTTTTATTTCTTCTCCATGGATTTTAATACCTACTCCGAAATTTTCTTTTGTTTCCTTTATTGCTTGCTCAATATACAGATTGAATAACATCAGGGAGAGGCTACAACCCTGTCTCACTCCCTTCCCAACCACTGCTTCCCTTTCATACCCCTCGACTCTTATAACTGCCATCTGCTTTCTGTACAAATTGTAAATAGCCTTTCGCTCCCTGTATTTTACCTCTGCCACCTTCAGAATTTGAAAGAGAGTATTCCAGTCAACATTGTCAGAAGCTTTCTCTAAGTCTACAAATGCTAGAAATGTAGGTTTGCCTTTCCTTAATCTTTCTTCTAAGATAAGTCGTAGGGTCAGTATTGCCTCACATGTTCCAACATTTCTACGGAATCCAAACTGATCTTTCCCGAGGTCGGCTTCTATCAGTTTTTCCATTCGTCTATAAAGAATTTGAATTAGTATTTTGCAGCTATGACTTATTAAACCGATAGTTCGGTAATTTTCACATCTTTCGACACCTGCTTTCTTTGGAATTGGAATTATTATATTCTTCTTGAAGTCTGAGGGAATTTCGCCTGTCTCATACATAGTGCTCACCAGATGGTAGAGTTTTGTCAGGACTGGCTCTCCCAAGGCTGTCACTAGTTCTAATTGAATGTTGTCTACTCCGGGGGTGTTGTTTCGACTCAGGTCTTTCAGTGCTTTGTCAAACTCTTCACGCAGTATCGTATCTCCCATTTCATCTTCATCTACATCCTCTTCCATTTCCATAACATTGTCCTCAAGTACATCACCCTTGTATAGACCCTCTATATACTCCTTCCACCTTTCTGCTTTCCGTTCTTTGCTTAGAACTGGGTTTCCATCAAAGCTCTTGATATTCATGCAAGTGGTTCTTCTTTCTCCAAAGGTCTCTTTAATTTTCCTGTACTTTCTATCTTACCCCTAGTGAGATAAGCCTCTACATCCTTACCTTTGTCCTCTAGCCATCCCTGCTTAACCATTTTGCACTTCCTGTCGATCTCATTTTTGAGACGTTTGTATTCCTTTTTGCCTGCTTCACTTACTGCATTTTTGTATTTTTTTTCCTTTCGTCAATTAAATTCAGTATCTCTTCTGTTAACCAAGGATTTCTACTAGCCCTCGTCTTTTTACCTACTTGATCCTCTGCTGCCTTCACTATTTCATTCCTCAAAGCTACTCATTCTTCTTCTACTGTATTTCTTTCCCCCATTCCTGTCAATTGTTCCCTTATGCTCTCCCTGAAACTCTGTACAACCTCTGGATCTTTCAGTTTATCCAGGTCCCATCTCCTTAAATTCCCACCTTTTTGCAGTTTCTTCAGTTTTAATCTACAGGTCATAACCAATAGATTGTGGTCAGAGTCCACATCTGCCCCTGGAAATGTCTTACAATTTAAAACCTGGTTCCTAAATCTCTGTCTTACCATTATATAATCTACCTGATACCTTTTAGTATCTCCGGGATTCTTCCATGTATACAACCTTCTTTTATGATTCTTGAACCAAGTGTTAGCTATGATTAAGTTATGCTCTGCGCAAAATTCTACCAGGCGGCTTCCTCTTTCATTTCTTAGCCCCAATCCATATTCACCTACTATGTTTCCTTCTCTCCCTTTTCCTATTCTTGAATTCCAGTCACCCATGACTATTAAATTTTTGTCTCCCTTCACTACCTGAATAATTTCTTTTATCTCATCATACATTTCATCAATTTCTTCATCATCTGCAGAGCTAAATGGCATATAAACTTGTACTACTGTAGTAGACATGGGCTTCGTGTCTATCTTGGCCACAATAATGTGTTGACTATGCTGTTTGTATTAGTTTACCCGTACTCATAGGATGCTTAAAACAGATGATTTTGGAATGGAGAAATTGCTTTGTAGGAAGTGAATGAAGGTGCATACACTTAAGGATTCCATTTAAGAACCATTTATTTGCCACAAGTCCCACCTTATTTGGAGAGTTGTCTTACAGAGACTTTATATCTTTGCAAGTCAATGAGTACGCCCTAACACACTTTGTGTCAGTCCTTTCAGCAACTCCTGGTTCCTGAGTTCTATATTTCGCTATCTGAGACAAAACACTCTTCACTATCTGCGACAAAACACTCAGCTCGTAACTCATTCTGACAGTAAACAATGAAATATTTTAACCAAAATGAGATACAACAGTGAGACAGCACTTATTCTGCTAGAAACAAACTCTACAAAGCTTGTTCTTTTCTAACAGGCAGAAAACACACCCCACTTTCTGATGCCTGCCTGACACAATACCTTGTGTGTTGTTTTAATATTACTCTTAAATTAAACGTTTCTCTCCTTTCCTCAGAGCCACGCCACTTCTCACATTAATAAAATTCGATGGACATGACAGTATTGAGCATAACAGATCATCATTTACAAGTGCCAGAAATTTTGTCTATACACCTATGAAAATACAAGTTAGTATTACATTAATGTATGAAAAATAGATTGAAAGGCTGTATACATACAAAGTGGACTAAACTACCAGCCAATAGACCTAAAAAATAAGGCATTCGACAGTTTTTTGAGTGCTGTGCTTCAGTAACTGACGTACAAAGTGTAAAAGGCTCCAAACACAAATATTTTAAACTTAATCAGATAATTACGTAGAGTCAAAACAAGACAATTGAAATAACTGGGAAGCCATTTTAAGCAGTGATTCTGAAACTGACAATGCTGACTGAGGGCACATGGAATTACTGATGTCCAGTTAAAGTTGTTCCCCATAGTAACATTTCTAACAAGAATAGAAAAGATGTCATAAACACTGCATCAACAGATTATTCAGAGAATAATGGGTAACAATGGGCAGTAGTTTACCAAGGGTACACAGAAGATGAGGAATTTAGTTCTTACCTAAAAATATTTATATAACATTAGGAATTCAGCTTTCCTTTACAGTAAACAAGTGACAACTGGAGTGAAAGCTGATCTTGTGATAGAAAGAGAGAACTTTATTTAATACAGAGGACTAGCTCTAATCATGTCTTAAGGTGGATTACGTGTAATACTACAAGATTCTTTACTAAATCATCAAACACGCAAAAGCCACACACTCTGAACAGAAACAAAAAATTCCAGGAACACAGCAAAAACAAAATTAGCTTTTATAAGGCATGAAACATGTACAGCAAACAATATTAAACTTAATTTTAATTTTAATAATTAACAGCCTCAGTTGCACTGTTTACCTAGAATTTACCTAGGTTTCAGTCGGGATAACCCAACCTTCTTCAGAATAACAGTGACTACCGTCTTTCCATAGAGGAGATCGTCAAGCTAAAACTACAGATCCATAAATTACCGTCAGACTATAAAACTTATCTGGAACTTCCTCGGCCCCACTTCGTGACCGCGATGCGGCAACCATGAGTGCTGTGTTCCAGTACAGCACTCGTGGCTGCCGCATCGCGGTCGCAAAGTGGGGCTGAGGCAGATCCAGATAAGTTCTGTAGTCTGACGGTAATTTATGGATTTGTAGTTTTAGCTTGACGGTGTCCACTATGGAAAGACAGTAGTTACTGTTATTCTGAAGAAGGTTGGATTATCCCGACTGAAACCTAGGTAAATTCTAGGCAAACAGTGCAACTGCAGCTGTTAATTATTAAAATTAAAATTAATATTTACACAATTGCTGACAGGGCTGTGAAATGTTGAAGATATTTAAATATTAAACTTCCTAACAGCAGTAGCTGTGAAACAGATAGTGTTGGGAAGAATTAATTGAATTGAGGTGAATCTAACAGTAGCAGCAAAAATAGTGACAGCAAATGGACCACTGAAAGCAAATACAGATTTTTATTATACAGGAATCGCCTGCTCCACCAGTAAAGACTAGTTTTGCCAGCTTACCTCGTCATGAAGTCACAAAATCACTAGGTTACTTAAAACCAGTAGCTGTTCTGGCCAAGATGGCATTTCAGTCAATGAATGGAAACCTTTTGTTAACTTAATGCCAGATGTACTCCATGGCCTGAAACAGGGCGAAGAGTTCTGCTGTGAATACTGAGCAGTGTGCTGGAAACCAATAATGAAAAACGTTGGCGCCAATGACGAAGGCACACCCGACACCATGGTCAGTCCGAGGGCCATCAGTGTACACCAAGGTACAGTCGTGAAGTTCCATGTGAAGGTCATGAAACTAAAGATAACAGAGCGAGGCTGGAGTAGTGTCCTTAGGAAGCGAATGAAGGCCAAGGTGAACATGGGCCACTGCATGAGGCCAAGGTGGGGAAGGGTTCACAGCCACTGGGAAAGTTGCAGGTAGTGTGAAGTTAGGCTGTTGGAGAGAGAGAGCTGAAAGCAAACTCCATGAAGTAACAGAGAAGAGGGAGGTACCCCATACTGTCAATCAAAGGTGTCATCAAAGAAGGAGGCATACGATGGATAGCTAATGCATGGCAGACAAATGGCATGCATACCTGCTGAGGAGAAAGTCATGGCGGTAGGACAGTGGTAGTTCAGCAGCTTCTGCATACAGACTCTCAACTGGGTAAGTGTAAAGGGCACCAGTGGCCAAACGGATACCACGATGGTGGATAGTATTGAGATGGTGTAAGAGGAATGGATGTGCAGATGCATAAACAAAGCACACATAGCTTAGTTTTGTGCAGACAAAGGACCGATACAAAGGGAGGAGGATGGTTCAATCTGCACCCCAGAAAGTACCATTGAGGACACACAGGATATTGAGGGATCGTGTACAGCGGGCTACCAGGTAAGACATGTGGGAGGACCAAGAGTGTTTCCTATTGAGCATGAGCCCCAGGAATTTCATAGCTTCAATGAATGGAAGAGTAACAGGCCCAAGATGTAAAGATGGTGAGAGAAACCAACTGCACTGGCAGAAATTCATACAAACAGTTTTGTCAGTGGAAAAACGAAAGCCATTGTTGATGCTCCATGAGTAAAGATGACCAAGACAACACTGAAGTTGCTGCTTAATGAGACAGGTCTGTGGAGAACTGTAATACATGGCAAAATCGTCAACAAAAGGGAGCCGGAGATGCCCGGTGGGAGACAAGCCATTATAGGGTTAATGGCGATAGCAAATAGGATAACACTCAGAACAGAACCCTGAGGCACACCGTTTTCCTTGATAAAGGTGTCCGACAAGGCAGAACCCACACAGACTTTGAAAAATTGGTCTATTAAAAATTCCTCAAGTAAATGGGGCAGGCGGCCACCTAAGCCCCAAGTGAGGAGAGTATGTAGGATACTAGTCCTCTAGCAGGTGTCAAAGGCTTTCTCCAAATCGAAAAACGTGGCAATGGTCTGGGATTTCCACAGAAAACTGTTCATGACATGAGTGGACAGTGATGAGGTGGTCAACTGCAGAATGGCGCAATTGAAATCAACACTGTGAAGTGGTTAGTAAACTGCAAGACTTGAGCCACCATACTAGCTGGGAATGAATCATATATTCCATCATTTTTCAAACACAGCTGGTGAGAGAGGTGGGGCAGTAGCCAGAAGGAAGGTGTTTGTCCTTACCAGGCTTAGGTATGGTATGACAGTGGCTTCACAACAGTGTCTGGGAAACATGCCCTCTGTCCAGATGCAGTTTTATGTATTACGCAGAAAGTGCTTGCCCACTTGAGAAAGGTGCTGCAACATCTGAATGTAAACGGCATCTGGTCCTGGGGCGGAGGGTCAGGATGAAGTGAGAGCATGATCTAGCTCCCTCATAATAAAGGCGGCATTGTATTACTAACAATTCTAAGAAGAGAAGGATATCGCCCGAGCCTTGTCTGTTCATTTCTGATGGAGCGAGGTAAAGTGATAATGGGAAGAGCTTGAAATTTCCACAAAATGACGGCCCAAGGTGTTGAAGATAGCAATAGGGTCCACTATGACATTGTCTGCTACCGTCAGGCCGGAAATTGGGGAATGTATCTTGGTCCCAGGGAGCCATCAGAGGTTGGCCCACATGACAGAGGGGGGGTTGGAACTGTTAAAAGAACTAGTGAATGAAATCCAGCTAGCTTTTTTGCTATCTTGAAGAACGCGATGACACTGTGCACACATCTGTTTGTAATGAATTCAGTTTGCCATCGTTGGGTGATGTTTCAAAATGTGGAGAGCATGTCTCTGCAAGCAAATTGCTTTGTGGCAAGCCTCAGTTCACCAAGGGGCTGGGTCATGGTGTGGTAAAGAGGAAGTGCGAGGAATGGAATGTTCAGCAGCGGTAAGGACAATGTTTGTAAGATATTGCATCTTGCCATCACAACTGGGGAAATCTTTGTCATTGAAGGTCACCAGATAGGAGTAAAGTCTCCATCGGCCTTAGTCAGCTGCCATTTGGCTGTGCACAAAGGTGAGGTAGGACTCAGCAAACATATAGCACACAGGAAATGGTTGCACGAGTAGGTGTCAGAAAGAACGGGCCACTCGAGATGATGGGCAAGCTGGGCAGGGCAGAAGGATGGGTCCAAATGGGAATAGGTGTGTGAGAAGTCAGAAAGGAATAGGTTAAGGTGATTAAGAAGGTCAGCTAAGAGGTCACCTCCCTGTCAGATTCTAGGAGAACTAAAAAGGAGATGGTGCACATTAAAGTCACCGAACAGCAGAAATGGGTAAGGCAGCTGCCCAATAAGCTGGAGGAAGTCTGTCTTAGAGACATCAAATGATGGAGGGGTATAAATGGTACAAAGGGAAAAGGTCAAGTGAGGAAGGAAAAGGCGAGGTGCAACATTTGAAGACGGGTAGTCACGGAGATGGGTTGACTATGAATGTCATCCCATATGAGCGGCATGACTCCACCATGAGATGGAATGCCGACCTCAGGGGGAAGGTCAAAATGGGCAGGGAAGAAATGTGAAAGATCAAGGTGGTCGTGAGGATGCAATTTCATTTCCTGAAGGCAGAGTACAAGTGGATGCTGCATTTATAAATCCTCTTTCTTGGATTGATGGCTGCGAATGTTCCATTAGAGGATAGTCATATGAGGAAAGCACCTGCCAAGGGCCAGCCTGAGAAGACTCGCTGCTAGACATCCATGAGGTCCACAGAAGCATCGGCTTCTTTGTGCTGTCGGCCTGTGGAGTCCAACACAGAAAAACGGTTGGTGGGGTGCACCAGTGACATGGAAGCCAACCGGATGAAGGTATCTCATGGCGACACTGTCAAAGAAGATCTTCGAGTTGACAAAGGAGAAGACCATTTGCCTTTGTTGGACTTCTTTGAGCTTATCTGGGTAGCAGAGGAAGACTCAGGTGTTGGTTGTCTGTAGGGACATAAAAATTCTTCATGGGAGTATTCCTTCTGTCCTTTCGGGCCTGCTGGTTGTGTAGCTGGTGACTTCACCCTGTGAGGCGAGAGTTTGATGGTGTGTTGCACAACTGGACAAGGGGATGGCAATGCTGCCATGACACTGAGTGATTTCACTACCTCAGAGCTGAATTTGAGGTCACATGTCTGTGTGGCCATGTCCTTCACGGAGTGAGATGTAGCAAGAACAGTACTGTAAGTGCCAGAGAGTAGAATGCAGGGTTTGCGACTAGGTAATAAATTGCGAGGACTGGGTAAGGAACTTTTTCCTTTACCCAGATCTCCTGGACAGCCCGCTCATAGAGATACATGGGACAATCTTAAGAGGAGGTGGCATGGTTGCCATTGCAGATGATACAGTGGGGAGAAGGAGGTGGACAATAACCCTCGTGTGCATCCCTACCACAGGTTACACATTTGGCCGGGTGTCAACAAGACATTCAAGTCTGGTTGAAATGACGACACTGGTAGCAGCGCATCGGGTTCAGAATGTATGGTTGGACAGTGATAACTTCATAGCCTCCAGATTTTTGCTTAGTACTGCCTCCAACAAATTTGTGCATAACCTGGGTAATACAGAAAATAAGTCAGTTAAACTTTTAGAATTTCATATTGACTCCGTGTTGAGATCTGGGGAGAACACATCAGATACATAAGCAAAAGAATGTCAAGGGTAACATATGTAATGTGGAAAAAGAATGCAGTTACTTCTGAATATCTAAGACTGACATATTTTGGACTGTTCAAATATCAAATTTCTTATGGACTGTTTGTGTGTGGGGGGGCATTCTTCACATAAGTGATATATCAAGAGGAGAAGAAGAAGAAGAAGAAGAAGAAGAAGAAGTAGAAGAAGAAAGGTTACATGAGAAATACACAGGGCTGGTCCAAGATATCAGTGTCGACCTCTGTTTAGGAAACTTATGCTACTCACAACTGTAAACTGTCTCATTGCTGTATGTTAAACTGGATGTAAAAGAATTTCATGTAAAATGAGATAATCACCAGCACAACACTCAACAGAATATGAAAACTGATATTCCAAGAGACAGATCGGTAATACCAACCCACTCACTGAGAGTTTCCCAACAATCTTTGATAAATTACCACCTTTAGCATGGACAATGTGTTGGAAATTACTTAAAAGAAAATTGTATAGCTGGTTGGATGAAAACCAAATTTATAAAACAACAGAAATTATTGATGTACAGATAGTGAACATGATATGCTAAAATTCAAAAGGCATAACTAAATGTGTGTAATTCTGAATGTTTGTAAGAAGGTATATCAGTAACTTTGTATTTATGTAATTATGTATATGACGAATAAAGATCGAGTGAACTGTTAATACTCATGTACATCCTTCATTTTTTTCTCCATATGTCTGTTTAATTTTCCTGCAGGTAATATCTACAAGGGGCATTTGAGAAGTTCGTGCAAAAATAAAAACTACCTTCATGTTTGGGGTAAACCTTTTTTATTTTTCGACATAGTCTCCTTTTAGACTTATACACATCGTCCAATGCTGTTCTAATTTATTGATCCCTTCCAAATAATAGGAATTGTCCAAGTCTGCAAAATAGCTATTAGTTGCTGCAATCACCTCCTCATTTGAATAAAATCTTTGTCCTGCCAGCCATTTCTTCAAATTGGGGAACAAATAGTAGTCTGAGGGAGCCAGGTCTGGAGAACAGGGGAGATGTGAAACGAGTTGGAATCCTATTTCCATTAATTTTGCGACCACAACTGCTGAGGTGTGTGCTGGTGCATTGTCATGATTGAAAAGGACTTTTTTGCGGTCCAATCGCCGGTGTTTTTCTTGCAGCTTGGTTTTCAAGTGGTCCATTAACAATGAATAATATGCACCTGTAATAGTTTTACCCTTTTCTAGATAGTCGATGAGGATTATCCCCTGCAAATCCCAAAAGGCAGTCGCCATAACCTTTCTGGTCGAAGGAATGGTCTTCGCCTTTTTCGGTGCAGATTCTCCCCTGGTAACCCATTGTTTAGATTGTTGTTTGGTCTCAGGAGTATAGTAATGTATCCATGTTTCATTTACAGTGACGAAATGATGCTTAAAGTCCTGTGGATTCTTCAGGTATAGCTGCAAACCATCCTTACAACACTTCACGTGATTCTGTTTTTGGTCAGGCGTAAGCAATCGCAGAACCCATCTTGCGGATAGCTTTCTCATGCCCAAATGTTTATGCAAAATGTTATGTACCTGTTCATTCAAGATGCCCACAGCACTAGCAATCTCAAGCACCTTAACTCTTCTGTCATCCATCACCATATCATGGATTTTATCAATGATTTCTGGAGTCGTAACTGCCACAGGGCGTCCAGAATGTTCAGCATCACTTGTGCCCATATGGCAATCCAAAAATTTTCAAATCACTTATAAACTGTTCTAATCGAAGGTGCAGAGTCACCGTAATGTTTATCAAGATTCTCTTTAGTCTCCTGAGGGGTTTAGCCTTTCATAAAGTAATGTTTAATCACCACATGAAATTCTTTTTCGGACAATTTTTTGACGATCACTCGACTTCCCTGATTCACATGAATTCCAAACACAAAGAAATAGACCAATATGGCTGAAACTTGGTGTGCATTCTTTCCAAAGATGCTACTAACTAAATATGACCTCGATATGCACCGGTGGTGCCATCTCTCGGACTTTGCATGGACTTTTCAAATGTCCCTCGTATCTCTACCTCAGCCATGAATGCTTCTAAAACTTTGCATTTCTCCTGTAGCCATCCCTGTTCAGCCACTGTGCACTTTCAGTCAGTCTCATATTTATTAGAGAGTGTTTTCCCTTCCATTTGTTTCATTTTTATATTTTCTCCTTGTGGCAGTTAAATTCCATCTCTCTTGTGTTACCCAATAATTTCTGCTGGATGCTGGCTATTTGATTGTGTGCTCCTTTCACTATTTTATCTCTCAAAGCTAACTATTCATCTTCTATTCTGTTCCTTTCTGCTGTTTTAGTTGATTGTTGCCTAACAATCCCTTTCAAACTGTCAATAACATCTTGTTCTTCCACTGTATCTAGGACTCCATCTCCTTAATTTCTAACATTTCTGCACTTACTTCAGATTTAACCTTCAGTAAATGTTTTGCAGTTTAAAATCTAATTCCAAAATTTCTGTTGTTCCACTGGATAACCAATCTGAAACTGTCCAGTGTCTTCAGGTCTCTTCCAAATATACAATATTCTTACATGATTCTTAAACCAAATGTTAGGCATGATTAAACTGTCCTCTGTGTAAGATTCCATTAGTGCAGTCATTATGCTGTGCATAATAGCTTACTTGCATTTCTGTTTTGTTAGTCATTATGAGACTTACTCTCGCATTACCCCTAGATTCTATAATCCTGTACTCACCCGACCTTTCCAACATCCAGCTAGGTATATAACGGGCTGCTATGCATATTCTGCCTCAGATACATGCTACACAAACATTTACGAAAAGTTTTCATATTTAAATATGAGACTCACTCTAGACAAAGACAGATGGGGTACACATATTCAGTCAATGGAAAAGTGGCGGAGTCATGAAGGGCACCTGTGTACTAGCTGTCATTAACACTGACTCAACCCTTATCACAAGGCTGTCTCCACAGAGAATAGGAAAAGGCAAAGATGAAGAAGAAGAAGACTCATTTGATGAAATTTCCTATTCTTCTTATCACTGCACTCCAAAAATTCCCACTAGATCTCACTTCAACCTATTGATTTCCTTTTTTAAATTCTTTAACCTACTACCCGATTACTTGATATGACATTCCATACTATGGCTTACAGAACATCAGTTTTGTGTTTCCTGATGACATTTCCTGAACAGTCATTGCATGGAGAGCAAAATGGAGAACTATTTTATTTCTGGATTATTTTATTCAAGAAGAAGACATCATCATTAAGCCACATAGTAAAGCTGCATGTCCTAGGAAAAGATAATCATGAAATTAGCCCTTGAATATGTTTTACAGTACAAATTGTAAATTTGGGTTTTGGCAGAACAGACCACCTTACCAAGAAGTTCCAAATTTGGCCCCTTCAAAGAACCTTTTGAGGAAAGACATGAAATGAACTTGTTAAACACTTGAAAGATCTGAATGTGCACCTACAACTACTATCATAAAAGTAATTTCTTAAGCCTGGTTATGGGAGTAGAGAAAGACTGAAAACACCACATACATTTTATGAAATATGACATATTGATGACTTGGAGAATGCTGTGATTGATATCACTATAGTTCCTTCATTTTTTTATTTAAGTGGGCAACAATCACAAGTTTTTTCTCGTATAGTCACTAGTTTCAACTATTATAAAAATAATAATAATAATGCTTCAGTCAACATCGAATGATTCATTGCATTCGTTCAATATAAAAACAGATTACAATTCTTGATACATAGCACAATTAATACATTCTTCTGACTACACCATTGATTAACAAAACAGCCATCTTCAGATACAGTGTAAGAAACCTTGTAATATATAGGCAGGGAGGGGGGGGGGAGTGGTTCTTATGTGAACCATATCATCTTCATCTTTGCCTAGGTGTGGTGTGTTGTGTTGTCTTCCGGAGCCTTGGCTTTGCTCTGCCGTGATTGGTCCGTTTGCTTTTAAATTTCAGAGGGCACTGCGTTTTGTGGAGAGACCTGCTGACGACGAGAGCTGTCGCCACCCACATCCCCACCAAAGCCATCCACCCTCACCGCCCTGCCCTGCCTCCACAGGCCGTCCTTCTCCTTCGAGAGTCCCGCCACCTCAACCGCTCTTTTCTCTGCATTCGTGACCGGGATACTTACCCGCCACCGGCAATTACAACGACACATCCGCAACCTGCTTGTTGCGAAGAAACGCCGTGCCTGGCGCCAGACATGTACACAACTCAACACCACGCTCCCCATAAACTCTTCCAAGTATTGGTCTGCTTTCCACCGCCTTACTGGGAACCGCCCCATCCTCCAGTACCCTCTCCTCCTTAATGACCGTCCCTTTCCTGACAACCTCAGTAAGGCCAACCACTTTGCCTCCCACCTCTCTGATGTTTTTTCCATCCCAGATGATCCCCACTTTGATTATTCCCTCTTCCCTGATGTCATGGACCGTACGAATACCTCTGTTCCTCCCCTTGCTCCTAGCTTCCAGTACTTGGGCCACACCCCACCATCTGCACTTAACACTCCCATCACTACACAGGACATCAGCCTCACACTCCGCACTAAACGCAACACTGCTCCCGGCCACGACTGCGTTACCTACCGCCACCTCAAACACTGCCCTCCCTCCTTCCTTTCCATCCTTGCCACCCTCTACAATGTCATCCTTGCCACTGGCTTCTATCCCGACCTGTGGAAAACCTCCCGTATCCTGATGTTCTCCAAACCCAATAAGCCTCCATCTGATGCCTCTTCCTATCATCCTATCTGTCTCACATCGGTGTTCAGCAAGCTCTTGGAATCCATCCTTTCCCGGCGCATCCATCTCCACCTCCACCAAAACCACCTCCTCCCAAACACCCAATGTGGCTTTCGACCTTCCTTTTCTGCTGATGACCAACTCCTCCGCCTCACTCATCTCCTCTCCCTCCAACTTAACTCCCGTCGCTCTGCCATTTTTGTCTCACTTGACCTCGAAAAGGTCTACAACCGTGTCTGGCATCCCGGTCTCCTGTTTAAACTCCAAACCTACGCCCTTCCTATCAACTACATCCGTCTGGTGGCCTCCTTCCTCTCCCACCGCCCCTCCTATGTTACCATCCATAATGCCAATTCCCACAACTTCTACCCCTCTGCCGGTGTGCCCCAGGGCTCTGTTCTCTCCCCTCTCCTCTACCTCCTGTACACGGCGGATATGCCCCAACCCCCCCCCCCCCCCTCCAGTACACCTCTTGCAATATGCTGATGACACCGCATTCCTCGCCCTCGCTCCTACCCTCCAACAGTTCCAACGCCTTCTCCAGAATCACCTTGACCTTTTTGCTGCATGGTGTAACCAGTGGCTCCTGAAACTCAATCCTTCCAAGACCCAGGCAATCATCGTAGGTCGTACCACTCGCTCCTTCCAGCTCCTGGATTTCTCCCTTTCTGTCTGCGCACGTCCTGTCTGCCTCACCCCCACCCTCGCCTACCTTGGCCTCACCATTGACCGTCACCTCACCTGGATGCCTCATCTCCGCTCCATCCAATCCAAAGCCCACAACCGCCTCCGACTCCTCAAACTCCTCTCTGGCCGGACGTGGGGGTTGCACCCCTCTACCATCCTCCACACCTACAAATCCTTAATCCATCCCATCCTCTGTTATGCCAGTCCTGATTGGATATCTGCCCCCCCCCCCCCCCCAATTCTATAAGTCCCTCCAGATCCTTGAGCGTCATGCACTCCGCCTCGCCTTCCGTATCCGCCTCCCGTCCCCCACGCGGATCCTCTATGATCTCATTCCTTTCCCCCATCTGCTCCTATTCCTCGAACATATCCGCATCCTCTACACCTCCCGCCGTCTTGAACCCCCTCACCCCCTGGTTGCTCCTCTCCTCTCCCATCCCCGCCCCCTGCCACGTCTTCACCGTTGTGTCCCCCCTACCCTCCATCCCTACACCGTACATCTCCTTTCCCAAGGTGGCTTCCATCAACTCCCCCTCCCGGATGATGCCCTCTCTCCCTCCATTTATCCTTCCTATCAACTCTGATCCTCACTCCCCCTCCTTTCCTCTGTCCTTTCCCTGGGCTCCCTCTTCCCCCCCCCCCCTACCGTCCTGTTTTCTCCCCACTAAACCTCTCCCTACCTCCCTTCTCCCCCCCCCCCCCAAAGTCCTTTTGTATTCCCCTCCTCTGCCTACCCCACTCCCTGTCGCGTCTGCCCCCCACCCCTCTTATGGGTCCTCATCCTCCATCAGCTCCTTTCCCGGTTCCCCCCTTCGCTTTTACTCTCCTTTCCCCCCTTTTTTTGTTTTCCCATCTTCTGTCCAGTTTCCCCCCACCTGCTCTCGACTGCGGTATGTCACATTTGCCAACTTTTTAGTGCAGTGTTTCAGTGACTATTCAGTGTTGTTCGTCTTCCTCGTGTTGCGAACAGAAACCATGCTGTCGCTAGGTGTGAATTTTATGTCTTTTGCGAACAGAATCCAGACTGTCGCCGTGTTTTTTAATTGTCTGTCTATTGTTTTACCTGTCTGCTTCGTTTGTATTTTATTAGCATCATCATCCCTCTGTTCTTTGTTTTAAGTTCCACGATTTCTTTTCGCCATGTTACTCTTTAAGTCTCCGATTTTATCGCCTGTTTTTTATTATTTATTCTCTTGATCTTTCTCAAAAAGTCTGTAGGCTGAAGAGCGGCATACTAAGCTGCTGCCAGCCCGCCCCCTTCGGGGGGAATTGAAATTCAATAAAGGAAAAAAAAAAAAAAGACGACGAGAGTATCGAGTGCTGCTGCCGGAGTGAGACAGGGAGTTTAGTTTCCGGTTGTGTGGCAGCGCAATGTAGTGGGAAAAATGGTATAACTTCCTGTGAAAGCACGTGATTGCTACAAGCGTGTGTACTCGGGATGGCGGTAGTCATTCTGGATGGGCTGTGTGATAAGGAAGCTCGGCGTGGCAACTGTTGACGCGGCATGTCCACGTTGCTATGGCGGAACTGGCGCGGTTGACATAACTCGAGTTGGTGCTGGTTGCAACCTGTCGTCGAATGCTTGTCTGCCTTCTGGACTAATGGTGAGAATCTCTTGACTTGATGTCTCTCACCCAATTTCTGTCCATGTTGTTGGGTGTGTTTTGCTCTAAGGTCGTGTGCCATGGTGTTTTGCAATTTTAGTAGGCTCGGGCGTGCCCAAAATCCTGATTCAATGATCTGCTGTTATATTGTCAAGTGTAACTATCACTAGAAAAGTGTGTTAACTCTCTGTGGCTTAATAACTGAACCTAAAATATTATCTGTGGTTGAAATTTTATTCTGGCCCAAGTGCAATAACGATCTCATATTTTACAATTTGTTGAGTGATATTATTATTATTTAGTACTGGCCGTCACATTTACTAAGTCGAAGATTTACGATGGCCAGTGGGCGTCATTAACAGTTCCTGCCTAGATAGGCGTTATATTTTGAACCATGTGTTTCAATGTTAAATAATTTTTATTTTGTGTGTTGTAGAGAGTTGCTGTCATGCCCTATGTGGACGATTCACCACGTTGGTGAAGTTTCTAGTTGTTCTGCTGGTTTGTGCCATATTGCTAAAGTAGGCAGTCCTAGAACAGCTGATTGTAAATTTTTCCTAGTGGTGAGGAGCATGGGCTGGTTTTAAGTGCTAACTCACTAACTTCAACCATTCTCAAATATTTATTACTACTGATATTCAGGCCCTTCAGGCTGAGTGGCGACATCACTACCCTTGTTTGGTTATTAATTTTATTTTGTTAGCTTGTTTCATTAAAAAAAAAAAATAAAAAACCTTTGGTATATGAATTTGTCTTTTGGTCTTTACTGCTCATTTGGACAAAGTAAATTAACTGTTGGTTTTGCATTCTTGTAGCATTATCAAAACAGCATTTGTGGTTATATTTGATTGGCCCTTCTGGCCGAATGATTAAAGTCATTCCTTTCAGTAACATATTGTATTGGTCAATAATTAATCGAAAGTGTTGGGTCCTTCAGACCGTGATTATCTCCTTACGTTGAATCTTAAGGTTGCCATTCTGACATTACAGTTGTGAATGTTCAGCGGCCCTTGAGGCCTGGTGTTTAAAAAATTTTGTTGTGTTTTGTGATATATATTTGTACCAGTGAACAAGTGTTTTTTAATGTTTGATAAACTTAAATTGTGTTTGAAACTGTAACCTCATCTGGGTCTACACTTTCACTCCCTGCAGCCTTTGAGCTCTGCTTACCTTATGTTTTGGTTAAGTTTTTCCATACCATGACGTATCACTGGTAGAAGAGCGTGGTTGCGTTTTTTTTTTTTTTTTTTTTTTCGCAGAGGGAGAGGTTACAGCTTGCACTGGTACTAATATAGTCATACTGTTATTTTGCTGTTGTATTTAAAATTTTAGTGTGGGTACTGTTGGCGGTGTATCTTGTTTCAGTATGGATGCTCCAGCAGTTAGAAAGGTCATTGGTGTGGCAAGTCTCAGCAAACCATGCCTGCAGTATGAGCTGGCTATAAGAGGACAAGAGATAGAAGGGACTGTGGTGGAACTTTGCCAGTGTCTACGTGCTGCCTTGACTGCACCGGTAATTATTACTAGTGAGACCGTGAGTGAGGTAAGTCAAGCTGTTGCATTTTGTACTCAGTTACATAGCTAGTTTCAGGACAATGTATCAGCCTTTGAAGTTGCCTACCCATCTTGTAGTCAAATCTGTCATGTGCAGGCGGTGTTGTATCATTTGGCAAACAGAGTCCGTGATATTAGAAATGTTTGTTGTGACGCTAAAGTCTTGTCCGATACACAAAGGTTGCAAGACGAGGTTGGGGGGTTACAGCAACAAATGTTGTGTTTGAGTTGGCATGACGATGAGCAAGATGGGAGACGTAACACTAATGAAGAAAGATAGGGTAAAAAATTTAGTAGTCCTTTTAGTAAATTACTGAATCCCCTTATAGCTATCCTTAAAGGTGTAACTAGTTTGTCAGTAGACAAGCTCCATGAGCAAGCTAATGTATTACAGGTTGATTGTGAGGTAATTTTGCAGTTGATTTATCCGCTGGCAGTAGGGCGTCTGGGTAGAATAATTGCGGAAGCTCTGGAAGGCGGTTATTCACTGTGGGATTTTAGGAAGTTGTTACTGGCTAGGTGTTTGGGCAGTCGCGGGTTGAAAAATTTAGTGGATCAACATGTGTACCGTGTGCAGGCTGAACACGAAACGTTTGCCAATTACGTCAGTGAGGTCTGGCTTAGTAGACTCGCATTGTGTGTTGAAATATCTGAAGAGAAGGCAGTGGCACACATTTTGGAGGGTTTGAAGCCTGCGGATAGATCTAGAATCTTGTTTGCAAAAAAACCAACATCGTTTTCTGATTTAGATAAATTGCAGGTTGTTATTGAAAGTGTGCATTACGCTGATTGTGAGAGGGGAGACTTAAGATTGAGCGACAATACGTCCGTCGGTAATGACACGTGTAAGGTGCAGTCTAGTCAAGTAACTTCCGCGGGCAAGGCCTTGTGTTACTGTTGCGGGAAGTCCGGTCATTTTGTTAAGCAATGTACTGCACCGAAGCACTGCCATATGAACAACTGACGCTAGCAGAAATGGGAGCATGCTGCCTTGGTCAGGAAATTCCCTCATGGATGCCGCAGAGTATGTGTGGTGAAAGGCGGGTGGCTTCCATATGCTTGCGCTAGCCTATGAGGTGAACCTATCTGCGCCTTGTTAGATTCTGGCAGTAATGTTTCATTGATTGATCATGATTGGTACGAATGTTACAAAGGCTTGGCTAAGTTGCCGAAATTAAGCACTGTTAATCATGTGTGTTATTCCGCTGGTGGGCAAACCCTTGACTTGGTCGGCAAGGCACATTTTAAGCTTGGCTTTCAAAGGTTCTCTTGGCCACTTGTCTGTTTGATGGTTAAAAATTTATCTGTGAGGTTTATTTTGGGGTGTGATTTCTTGCAATTAACTCAGTGTGTAATAGACTATGTGAACATAAGTTTTTACTTCAAGTTTAGACCAGAGCTTAGTTTTCATTTCTGTGCTCATGGGTGTGTAGAGTCGCGGCACAGCTGGCCAAGGTTAATGTTGACCATATTACTCAAGAACAGGCTAGGTTATTATTAGAGGCGTTGGATGAATTTCCAGAGGTGTTGAGCGACCGACTTGGGGTCATTAATAAGATCGAATATCGCATTCAGCTTACTGATCAGATTCCGGTGCGGCAAACTCCGTATCGTTTATCTCCGCCCAAAATGCAGGAACTCCGTAAAATCATTAACCAGCTAGTGGAGGATGGTGTCATTTGCCCTTCCATATCACCTTATGCAGCACTTTATTTCTTGTGCCCAAGCCCCACGGGGAAGGGTTTAGACCCGTGGTTGACTACCGTACTATAAATCAGAAGGTTGTCCTGGAGTCTATTCGTCTCCCGGATTTGCACAGTTGTTTTGCTTGGTTCGCGGGAGCCAATGTTTTCACTGTCCTGGACTTGAACCAAGCGTACTATCAGGTACTGTTGGCTGAGGAATCATAGCCGATAACGGCATTTAGTACTGATTACAACCTTTTTGATTTAATAGAGTGCCCTTCGGACTAGCAACAGGAGCGGCGGTCTTATTACATCTGTTAGACTCGGTGTTAGGCGACTTTAAATTCAAGTTTGTGTTCAATTATTTGGACGATGTTGTCATATATAGCGTGAACTTCAATGAACATCTGGAACATCTATGTCAGGTTTTTGGACGATTGAAAGAGGCAGGTCTAACCGTTAAACCGTCCAAGGTAACTGTCGCCTGGAACAAAATATACTTTTTGGGAGATGATGTGTTGTGCAAGGAAGTAACTATTGATCATAGCAGGACACATGCTATTCATGCCTTTCCAATTCCTAAAGATAAAAGGGCTGTTGCGTGTTTCGTCGGCATGGTGAATTTTGTTAGGAAGTTCGTACCGAATTTCGCTCAACTGGCCGCACCTATTAATCAATTGCGCAGGAAAGGCGAAAGGTTTGCGTGGGGCGACTCCCAACAGGCAGCCTTTGTCACCTTGAAAGCTGCAATAAGCACCGCCCCAGTATTAGGGATCCCTGATTTCAATCGTACATTCATTGTTCAAATTCATGCGTTGAACATAGGGGTGGCAGCTGTTTTGCTGCAGGAGCAGGACAGGGAAAGGTGCAGACTTGCTTATGCATCACGAGCTTTGTCACCAACCGAGACTCAGTACTCTGTGTACGAATTAGAGGCTTTGGCGGTCATATTCGCCTTGGAAAAATATAAATTCTACTTGTAACATCGTCGGTTTCGTTTAGAAACTGATAATCAGTCCCTGAGTTGGGTGCTTGCTTGGCCACGCAAGACAGGAAGAATAGCGTGTTGGGCTGTGAGAATCTCAGTATTCCAGTACGATGTTTGTCATATTAGAGGTGGACAGAATCAAGTGGCGGACGTTTTGAGTCGCATGTTTCAAGTCGAGGAAGGGGACGATCATTTGGAGCTATCCATCTGTAATATGGCGGTGTTAACTGAAATTCCATCTCTATTCAGTAACCTTAAGGAGGAACAACGACAGGACCCCAAATTGGGAACCGTGATAGATAGACTTAGTGCCGGGGAAACTGTTCTCAGTTACTCCTTGGAACAGGGGTTTCTCTGCTTTCGCGCTAACCGCAATAGGTTCCTAAATTATGTGTACCCCAGAATTTAGTGCCTGGAGTTTTCAAATATTTGCACCAGCCCTTGTGCAGGGGACATTTAGGTTTTCATAAAACCCGACTCAAGCTGAGTGAAAGGTTAACTTGGAAGTGATTGGTCCGCGATGTAAGAAGGCTCATTAAAGGGTGTGAGTCTTGTAAGATGGCGAAGCCGGATGCTGGGCCCAAGAAAGGGTTCTCACAATCTACACAAGAACTCGACCCTTAGATAAAATCTTTATTGACTATTTGGATCCCTTACCGTGTACCCAGACAGACAATCACTTCGTGTTCATCATGGTGGACACCTTCACCATGTTTGTGTGGTTAATTGCTAGCAGTGGTACTACTGCTAGTGTAAGTATTCAACATCTCGAAAGGGTTTTTGCTAGCTTTGGCCCGCCAAAGACGCTAGTGAGCGATAACACCCCCGCTTTTGTTTCTAAAGAGTTTAAACAATTCTGTTTTGCCGGGGGATTTCTCATATTACCACTACACCTTATTATCCCCGACTGGCCTTCGTTGAAAGAATCAATAGGAATTTGAAGTCCGTGCTGATCGCGTACCATTCTGGGTCATGACAACGGTGGGATTTGTCTCTCCACTGGTTATCTTTTGCTTTTAATACCGCTCACCACGAAGCGCATAAATTTTCTCCTGCTAAATTAATGTTTTCCTTCCTGTTGAATTCTCCCTTGTCCAGTTTGTGGTCGCTTAATGATCTGCTCCCAGAGCAGGTCAACCCAGAGGAAATTAAAGTCAACTGAGAGGCAGCAAGCAGAAACATTAGGCTGGTACATCGCCGGGAGCAGCTGCGTTACAATAAGAGTAGGCAACCCGCGCAAGTCCAGGTGGGGCAGGAGGTGTATCTTAAGAATTTTTGGGGTCAGAGTCAGGCCAGTCAAGGTGTCACCAGCAAGTTGCTGCCTAGATTTGTGGGTCCATATAAGGTTATTAAGAGACTCTCACCGGTGAACCTTCTACTGCAGGACCTTAAAACTAAAAGAAGGGTGAGGGCACACCTGAGTCAGCTCAAATTGAGTACGGTTGATCACCGTTCAGAATGTCAGGGGGCAAACGCCGGTTTTCCTAACTCAGTTCCGCCTTTTAGGGGGGGAGATTGAACCGTATCATCTTCATCTTTGCCTAGGTGTGGTGTGTCGTCTTTCGGAGCCTTGGCTTTGCTCTGCCGCGATTGGTCGGTTTGCTTTTATATTTCGGAGGGCGCTGTGTTTCTGGAGAGACCTGCTGACGACGAGAGTATCGAGGGCTGCTGCCGGAGTGAGACAGGGAGTTTAGTTTCCGATTGTGTGGCAGCGCAGTGTTGCGGTAAAGGTGGTATAACTTCATCTACATCTACATTTATACTCCGCAAGCCACCCAACGGTGTGTGGCGGAGGGCACTTTACGTGCCACTGTCATTATCTCCCTTTCCTGTTCCAGTCGCGTATGGTTCGCGGGAAGAACGACTGTCTGAAAGCCTCTGTGCGCGCTCTAATCTCTCTAATTTTACATTCGTGATCTCCTCAGGAGGTATAAGTAGGGGGAAGCAATATATTCGATACCTCATCCAGAAACGCACCCTCTCGAAACCTGGCGAGCAAGCTACACCGCGATGCAGAGCGCCTCTCTTGCAGAGTCTGCCACTTGAGTTTGTTAAACATCTCCGTAACGCTATCACGGTTACCAAATAACCCTGTGACGAAACGCGCCGCTCTTCTTTGGATCTTCTCTATCTCCTCCGTCAACCCGATCTGGTACGGATCCCACACTGATGAGCAGTACTCAAGTATAGGTCGAACGAGTGTTTTGTAAGCCACCTCCTTTGTTGATGGACTACATTTTCTAAGGACTCTCCCAATGAATCTCAACCTGGTACCCGCCTTACCAACAATTAATTTTATATGATCATTCCACTTCAAATCGTTCCGCACGCATACTCCCAGATATTTTACAGAAGTAACTGCTACCAGTGTTTGTTCCGCTATCATATAATCATACAATAAAGGATCCTTCTTTCTATGTATTCGCAATACATTACATTTGTCTATGTTAAGGGTCAGTTGCCACTCCCTGCACCAAGTGCCTATCCGCTGCAGATCTTCCTGCATTTCGCTACAATTTTCTAATGCTGCAACTTCTCTGTATACTACAGCATCATCCGCGAAAAGCCGCATGGAACTTCCGACACTATCTACTAGGTCATTTATATATATTGTGAAAAGCAATGGTCCCATAACACTCCCCTGTGGCACGCCAGAGGTTACTTTAACGTCTGTAGATGTCTCTCCATTGAGAACAACATGCTGTGTTCTGTTTGCTAAAAACTCTTCAATCCAGCCACACAGCTGGTCTGATATTCCGTAGGCTCTTACTTTGTTTATCAGGCGACAGTGCGGAACTGTATCGAACGCCTTCCGGAAGTCAAGAAAAATAGCATCTACCTGGGAGCCTGTATCTAATATTTTCTGGGTCTCATGAACAAATAAAGTGAGTTGGGTTTCACACGATCGCTGTTTCCGGAATCCATGTTGATTCCTACATAGTAGATTCTGAGTTTCCAAAAACGACATGATACTCGAGCAAAAGACATGTTCTAAAATTCTACAACAGATCGACGTCAGAGAGATAGGTCTATAGTTTTGCGCATCTGCT
Source organism: Schistocerca cancellata (assembly GCF_023864275.1). NCBI lineage: Eukaryota > Metazoa > Arthropoda > Insecta > Orthoptera > Acrididae > Schistocerca > Schistocerca cancellata. Next base: position 33,563,953 of record NC_064630.1, read on the forward strand.
CGACGACCCTTCTTGAAGACTGGGACTACCTGTGCTCTTTTCCAATCATTTGGAACCTTCCGTTCCTCTAGAGACTTGCGGTACACGGCTGTTAGAAGGGGGGCAAGTTCTTTCGCGTACTCTGTGTAGAATCGAATTGGTATCCCGTCAGGTCCAGTGGACTTTCCTCTGTTGAGTGATTCCAGTTGCTTTTCTATTCCTTGGACACTTATTTCAATGTCAGCCATTTTTTCGTTGGTGCGAGGATTTAGAGAAGGAACTGCAGTGCGGTCTTCCTCTGTAAAACAGCTTTGGAAAAAGGTGTTTAGTATTTCAGCTTTACGCTTGTCATCCTCTGTTTCAATGCCATCATCATCCCGGAGTGTCTGGACATGATGTTTCGAGCCACTTACTGATTTAACGTAAGACCAGAACTTCCTAGGATTTTCTGTCAAGTCGGTACCTAGTATTTTACTTTCGAATTTACTGAACGCTTCACGCATAGCCCTCCTTACGCTAACTTTGACATCGTTTAGCTTCTGTTTGTCTGAGAGGTTTTGGCTGCGTTTAAACTTGGAGTGAAGCTCTCTTTGCTTTCGCAGTAGTTTCCTAACTTTCACTTCCTGTGAATGCACGTGATTGCTATGAGCGTGTGTACTCGGGACGGCGGTAGTCGTTCTGGATGGGCTGTGTGATAAGGAAGCTCAGCATGGCAGCTGTTGATGCAGCGTGTCTGCATTGCTATGGTGGAACTGGCGTGATTGACATAACTCGAGTTGGTGCTGGTTGCAACCTGTCGCCGAATGCTTGTCTGCCTTCTGGACTAATGGTGAGAATTTCTTGACTTGATGTGTCTCACCCAATTTATGCCCATGTTGTCGGGTGTGTTTTGCTCTAAGGTCGTGTGCCATGGTGTTTTGCAATTTTAGTAGGCTCAGGTATGCCCGAAATCCTGATTCAATAATCTGCTGTTATATTGTCAAGTGTAACTATCACTAGAAAAGAGTGTTAACTCTCTGTGCCTTAATAACTGAACCTAAAATATTATCTGTGGTTGAAATTTTATTCTGACCCAAGTGCAATAACGATCTTGTATTTTACAATTTGTTGAGTGGTATTATTATTGTTTAGTACTGGCCGTCACATTTACTAAGTCGAAGATTTACGATGGCCAGTGGGCGTCATTAACAGTTCCTGCCTAGATAGGCGTTATATTTTGAACCATGTGTTTCAATGTTTAATAATTTTTATTTTATGTGTTGTAGAGAGTTGCTGTCATGCCCTATGTGGATGATTTGCCACGTTGGTGAAGTTTCTAGTTATTCTGCTGGTTTGTGCCATACTGCTAAAGCAGGCAGTCCTAGCACAGCTGATTGTAAATTTTTCCTAGTGGTGAGGAGCATGGGCTGGTTTTAAGTGCTAACTCACTAACTTCAACCATTCTCAAATATTTATTACTACTGATATTCAGGCCCTTCAGGCCGAGTGGCGACGTCACTACCCCTTTTTGGTGATTAATTTTATCTTGTTAGCTTGTTTCATTAAAAAAAGACCTTTGGTATATCAATTTGTATTTTGGTCTTTACTGCTCCTTTGGACGAAGTAAATTAAATGTGATTGGCCCTTCTGGCCGAATGATTAAAGTCATTCCTTTCAGTAACTTATTGTATTGGTCAATAATTATGTTCTGTCAGCTTTATTAAGTCTCATTTGTTCTGATCTGTATCAGCACAAAAAAAAAAAAAAAAAAAGACTTTATATCAGCAGCCACAGAACAACACTCTCTATGAAAAGGGTCCACAATATGCAGGTTTAAAGTTAGTCAATGCACTGCCCATAAAGTTATGACCCTACTCACAATGAAACTTAAATTTCAGCTAAATAAATTCCTGTTATAAAATCCCTTTTACACATTAGAAGAATAACATACTTGCATGCAGAATAGGAAGTGCTTTGAAAAAATATGTAAACTGTGTTAAGCAAACCATTTCATTTTGTAATTTAATCATTTTGTTAATCAAACACGTATTCAGAAGAATGTATTATTGTGCTATGCATATATAACTTAACCTGTTCTTATACATATGCAATGATCATTTGATGTTGAATAAAGTATTATTATTATTAGATTTTTCATCCAGTTAGTGAGACTTCATAAGATCAAGTCTTTCAGTATTTTTAATGCTGACAAAACAGGGGGTCTCTCTTTAAAAAAGAATGAATCGTTATACCATGCCCCACATTGTGTTTCATTCACAAAACCATCTAACAGAAGATCTAGCTTTTCTGATCAGGTATGAGAATGGAAACCACAAGGACCTGCACATGATCACCCATATAACTGATAACAATGTTCAGGTTTTGTGCAGTAGCCACCAGAAAGATCGCGGGAGGCGCACATCGGCACGGCGCGTCACGGACAGTAGTTGCTGCAAGTAAAGTCCCGTCCACCAGAGGGCACGTGAAAATTTGGCCGCACCCTCTGCCGGCGGAACAACAACAACTCAGGCAGCATGGGCCGTGCCCAGTCAGTTTTACATCGGGCATACCTAGCAGACAGTTCCCGGTCTACACTATGTGAAGTGCGACGGACAACGTGAATCGTGTTAATACAATTGGCGACGAGGATGGGATCGTTCTTTCGCATGTTGCGTCATTGTTCCAGTTTCGCGGCTTATCCTCAGCATGGAGGATTTAGTGCGGGTTTTGGTTGAGCAGCAGGAGGAGCTCATGGCAGCCATGACACAAGCGCTTCCGGCATTGCTTCTGGCGTTGCTCTCCATGCAGTCTGCTCCTCCCTTTCCCCCATATGACGAGATGGCAGAGGATTGGGACGCATATGAACATCACCTTCAGCAGCATTTCCAGGCATTTCATGTTGCCGATGCGGAGGTATGTCGTGCTCTTTTCTTGTCTTGGATATCAGGTTTTGCGGCAGCTAGGGCCATTGCAGGAACTCTTGTCCTTGTCTTTTGATGCATTCTGTTCATTGCTGTCTTCATATTATTGCCGCTGCACGCATGTTGTGGTGGCTAGGGTCGAGTTCTATGAATGCAAGAAACAGCCCCATCAGTCTTACTGGGCGTGGGCCGCTACCCTGTACGGTTTTAGTCGCAAATGTAATTTTGTCACGGAGCAGTCGCAAGAGTCGTATGCCCACGTTATGGTGCGCGACGTCATTGTTCGTTCGGCCCCTGATAGAAAGATCCGGCAACAGGCCCTGCAGTTGGAAGACCCTTCCCTTGAGGAAGTCCTGTCCATTGCTCAATCGTATGAAGTATCTCACGCTGCAGGTCAACAGTTGGAAGCATGGTACGATGTTGCGGCGGTTCAGGGTGGCGCGGCCGCGTCCACTGTGTCCGGGGTGGATGACGCGCGAGCGGTACAATCCAGCCGTTACGGCCGCTCCTGCACGGCGCATAAACAGAATTCCGGCCGACGGCCCCTGTTACCGTCCTGTGCGTCATGCTATATACATCATGATTGGCCAGAGTGCCCCCAGCATTGGGCCGTTTGTCGCAAATGTAATAAAAAAGGACACATTGCTAAAGTTTGCCGCTCAGCCTCAAAAGAATCGAAGGAAGCAGGTACAGAGGACATGGACGTTGACATTCATAAAGTTTCATCAGTCCAGGTTCCCGACGCATCGGCACACAAACTCTTTATCGAGGTGTCAGTTCAGTCGCGCCGACTCCAACTGCAAGTAGATATGGGCGCAGCAGTTTCCTTGTTGAATGCACAAACTTACTCCGACCTTGGGTCGCCCCCATTGGCGCCAGTTTACTGGCATCTCCGCGGTTATGGTAAACAGTTCATTCCCCTACTGGGTCAATTCACTACCAACGTTACTTCCAAATCAGTCACTCGGCCTCTTACTTTTATTGTTGTCAGTGATGCGAGCTCCGCTAACCTTTCTGGATTGGATGCCTTTCAAGCTTACGGTTTTTCTACCGCAGACGCCATACAGTTGGTCTCTGAAAACGTTCCCTATCAATCATTGGAATCTTTGACCCCTTGGCTTTAAGGATATCTTTGAGGAGGGCCTGGGGCGTGTTTCAGACTTTGAAGCTCACTTAACGTTGAAGGCGTCGGCTCGCCCGCGTTTTCTACGCGTGAGGCATATCCCCTTGGCTCTCCGCATCTCAAGTAAAAGCAGAGCTAGACCGGTTGACAGCTCTCGGAGCCGTTCTTCCCATTTCTTCTATAGAGTGGGCTTTGCCCCTCGTTATTGTCAGGAAACCCTCAGGAAAATTACGTCTTTGTGGCGATTTCGAGGCCACCATTAATTCCCAATTGGTGGTGGATACCTATCCCTTGCCTCGTTCTGATGAATTGTTCTCCGACGTGGCGGGAGGCCAATATTTTTTGAAAATCGATCGTTCGGAGGCTTATCATCAGATTCCATTTGATGAGGACTCCAAACGGCTGGCGGTCGTCAACACCCCGTTTGGCCTTTACCAATACCAGCGGTTGGCCTTAGGAATATCCAGTGCCCCGGCGATATTTCAGTGTTATCTTGACCACAGCACGTCGAATATCCCTCATTGTATTAATTACCTGGACGACATAATTGTCATAGGCCGTAACGTGAAGGAACACTTACACAACCTTCGAACCCTCTTTCTCAAATTCAGGTTTGTGGGCCTGCGTTGCAACCTGTGTAAGTTGAACTTCTTCCAACTGTCTATTGAGTATGTGGGCTACACCATCTCGACGCGGTGTCCAGCCGTTAGGAAGTTTGGTCCGAGGTATCGTCGACCTTCCATGGCCCGCTTCGCTGAAGGAGTTACAAGCTTTTTTAGGCAAGGTAGCCTATTACCACTGGTTCATTCCCAGGGCATCCACCATAGCCTGCCCTCTGTACTGCCTTCTGTGCAAGGGTGTTCCTTTTGATTGGTCACCTGCATGCGAGCGAGCGTTCACCTCGTTGAAGGGCCTCCTCACGTCAGCACCTTGTTTGGCTACTTTTGACCCCAATAAGCTGTTGGTCCTGGCTACAGATGCTTTGCAGTATAGGGTGGGGGCGGTCCTGGCCCATCGCAACGCGGATTGCTCCGAGCAGCCCGTCTAAAACTCTTAGTCCCATGCAGGCCTATTACTCCCAGGTGGAAAAAGAGGCTTTGGCCATTATCTACGCTGTTACTAAGTTTCACCCTTTCTTGTATGGCACGGAGTTTTAGTTAATCACTGACCATACGCCATTAATATCGTTATTTGGCCCCGCCTCTCAGATTCCGGGTAGGGTGGCCCACAGACTGCAGCACTGGGCCTTGTTCCTCTCTAAGTACCATTATGACATTCATTTTTGCCCTACCGGACAGCATGCCAACGTCGACGCTCTTTCCCGTCTTCTGGTGGGCCCGGATCCTAAGTTCGATTGGGAGGAGATTATGTGTTTTCATTTGGATGTGGCATCCCGCCAAGCGGTTGATGGCTTCCCGAGCACTAGTTCTAGAGTTGCCAGGGAAACTGCAGCTGACCTGGTTCTCCGGCAAGTAGTTCGCCTCGTTCAGCAGGGGTGATTGTCCTGGCCTCCAGGCCGGGCCTCGGACCCTCTTCCTAATTATTTTGTTCTACGAGACTGCCTCTCAGTCTTGGAAGGAGTTCTCCTTCTGGCTACCAATGATACAGCTCCTCACGTGGTCGTTCCTGCAAGTTTGCGAAGGGAGGTCCTCACGATACTACATGAGGGGCACTGGGGTGTTTCCCGTACTAAAACCTTGGCTCGCAGACATGTGTACTGGCCCGGTATTGACAGAGAAATTGAGCACTTGGTGGCCGCCTGTTCCCAGTGTGTGAGCCAACAGGCGTCTCCCAGGTCAGTGTTCTCTTCATGGCCGCCTGCAACCCAGGCATCGGAACGTGTTCACATAGATTTTGCGGGCCCGTTTCTCAATGGCTTTTGGGTCATTGTCATTGATGCTTATTCCCGATTCCCATATGTGGTTCGCTGCTCCTCAACCACTTCAGAAGTTGCAATCCAGGCACTCGCAAAAATCTTTTCTGTGGAAGGTCTGCCAGTCACCCTGGTATTGGAGAATGGACCTCAGTTTCTTTTGCAGACCTTCCAGGATTTTTGTAGGCGCTTCGGTATTTGGCACGTTTGCTCTCCCCCCTTTCATCCACAATCGAATGGGGAAGCTGAGCGTATGGTGCGCACATTTAAGACACAGATGAAAAAGTATGTGCACAAATTTCCTGCGGAGGAGGCATTGACGTTTTTCCTGACGGCATACCGGACCACACTGATGGGAGAACGCAGCCCTGCAGAGCTCCTCCACTGGCACCAACCTAGGACTCTGCTGCACCTCCTCCGGCCTGGTCCTCACCAGTCTTCGCAAAACGGTGTACGCAGCTTTCCACTGGGTATGTCGGTCTGGGCACATGGGTTTGGTCGCAATCCATGTTGGGTACCGGCGGTGGTCCTGCGCTGCAATGATAGCCGGCTCTATACCTTGCAGGCAGGGGACCGGGAGGTGCGTCATCACCAAAATCAGCTATGTCCACAGGAGGCTGGTTCACCTGTGGTCGTGCCTTCCCTGTCGTCCCCGCCACTGGGTCTTGCCCCTCCTGCGGTGGAACGGGATCCGGAGTTCGACAGCTTGTCGCCCGTTCTGTCCGGAGCCCTGGTGGTGGGACGACATGGGCCTCTTCGTGTGGGTCACTTCCAACCGTATTCGAAGGTTCCAGCTCGAAGGTTGGCAGATCCCCCCCGACTCCAGCATTCCAATGGATGTGGAGGTCATCGCTACTGCACAACGCTCCACCTTCCGACGCAGTGGATCACAGTGGCTTCCCCCCCCCGAAAGAGGAGGAGTGCAGTAGCCACCAGAAAGATCGTGGGAGGTGCACATCGGCATAGTGCATCACGGACAGTAGTTGCTGCAAGTAAAGTCCTGTCCACCAGAGGGCACGCGAGAATTCGGCCGCGCCCTCTGCCGGCGGAATAACAACAACAACAACAACAACTCAGGCAGCATGGGCCGTGCGCAGTCAGTTTTACATTGGGCCTACCTAGCAGACAGTTCCCGGTCTACACTATGTGAAGTGCGATGGACAACGTGAATCGTGTTAATACATTTTGAGTCCATCCCACTCATACAACTCACAAATTACAACCTTGTGATAAAACCATTTAAAGACAGTTACTGAGCTACATTCAGTTTGAGGATAGAAGCTAATAATTATTTCGAGCAGTTAGTCCACAAACCCACGCGAATTGTAAATGGTTGCGAAAACACACTTGACCTCTTAGCCACAAACAATCCAAAGCTGATAGAGACCATCATGACTGATACAGGTATTAGTGATCACAAGGTCGTTGTAGCTAGGCTCAATACCGTTTCTTCCAAATCCACCAGAAACAAACGCAAAATAATTTTATTTAAAAAAGTGGATAAAGTGTCACTAGAAGCCTTCCTAAGAGACAATCTCTATTCCTTCCGAACTGACTATGCAAATGTAGACGAGATGTGGCTCAAATTCAAAGATATAGTAGCAACAGTAATTGAGAGATTCATACCTCAGAAATTGGTAAGAGATAGAACTGATCCCCCGTGGTACACAAAACAGGTCCGAACGCTGTTGCAGAGGCAATGGAAAAAGCATGCGAAGTTCAGAAGAACGCGAAATCCCGAAGATTGGCTAAAATTTACAGACGCGCGAAATTTGGCACGGACTTCAATGCGAAATGCCTTTAATAGGTCCCACAACAAAACATTGTCTCGACATTTGGTAGAAAATCCGAAGAAATTCTGGCCGTATGTAAAGTACACAAGCGGCAAGACGCAGTCAATACCTTTGCTGCGCAGTGCCGATGGTACTGTTACCGACGACTGTGCCGCTAAAGCGGAGTTATTGAACGCAGTTTTCCGAAATTCCTTCACCAGGGAAGACGAATGGAATATTCCAGAATTTGAAACACGAACAGCTGCTAGCATGAGTTTCTTAGAAGTAGATACCTTAGGGGTTGCGAAGCAACTCAAATCGCTTGATACGGGCAAGTCTTCAGGTCCAGATTGTATACCGATTAGGTTCCTTTCAGATTACGCTGATACAATAGCTCCCTACTTAGCAATAATATACAACCGCTCGCTCACCGATAGATCTGTACCTACAAATTGCGCAGGTCGCACCAGTGTTTAAGAAGGGTAGTAGGAGTAATCCAAGGAACTACAGACCTGTATCATTGACGTCAGTGTGCAGTAGGATTTTGGAGCATATACTGTATTCAAACATTATGAATCACCTTGAAGGGAACGATCTATTGATACGTAATCAGCATGGTTTCAGAAAACATCGTTCTTGTGCAACGCAGCTAGCTCTTTATTCGCACGAAGTAATGGCCGCTATCGACAGGGGATCTCAAGTTGATTCCGTATTTCTAGATTTCCGGAAAGCTTTTGACACCGTTCCTCACAAGCGACTTCTAATCAAGCTGAGGGGCCTATGGGGTATCGTCTCAGTTGTGCGACTGGATTCGTGATTTCCTGTCAGGAAGGTCGCAGTTCATAGTAATAGACGGCAAATCATCGAGTAAAACTGAAGTGATATCAGGTGTTCCCCCAGGGAAGCGTCCTGGGACCTCTGCTGTTCCTGATCTATATAAATGACCTGGGTGACAATCTGAGCAGTTCTCTTAGGTTGTTCGCAGATGATGCTGTAATTTACTGTCTAGTAAGGTCATCCGAAGACCAGTATCAGTTGCAAATCAATTTAGAAAAGATTGCTGTATGGTGTGGCAGGTGGCAGTTGAGGCTAAATAACGAAAAGTGTGAGGTGATCCACATGAGTTCCAAAAGAAATCTGTCGGAATTCGATTACTCGATAAATAGTAAAATTCTCAAGGCTGTCAATTCAACTAAATACCTGGATGTTAAAATTACGAACAACTTCAGTTGGAAAGACCACATAGATAATATTGTGGGGAAGGCGAGCCAAAGGTTGCATTTCATTGGCAGGACACTTAGAAGATGCAACAAGTCCACTAAAGAGACAGCTTACACTACACTCGTTTGTCCTCTGTTAGAATATTGCTGCACGGTGTGGGATCCTTACCAGGTGGGATTGACGGAGGACATCGAAAGGGTGCAGAAAAGGGCAGCTTGTTTTGTATTATCATGTAATAGGGGAGAGAGTGTGGCAGATATGATACGGGAATTGGGATGGAAGTCATTAAAGCAAAGACGTTTTTCGTCGCAGCGATATCTATTTACGAAATTTCAGTCACCAACTTTCTCTTCCGAATGCAAAAATATTTTGTTGAGCCCAACCTACATAGGTAGGAATGATCATCAAAATAAAATAAGAGAAATCAGAGCTCGAACAGAAAGGTTTAGGTGTTCGTTTTTCCCGTGCGCTGTTCGGGAGTGGAATGGTAGAGAGATAGTATGATTGTGGTTCGATGAACCCTCTGCCAAGCACTTAAATGTGAATTGCAGAGTAGTCATGTAGATGTAGATGTAGATGTAGAATCAATGTTTTATTTTGCAAAGCTAGTGGCAGATGCCTATAAACACATCTTACAAGGAAACAACACCAACTCGACCTCATATTTTAAGGAGAAAAAAGCACACCAGTTATCAGCCCCAGCAATCAGATCCGTGTGAAAATTTGGGCTGTAATTCTGATAGCCCACTGTTATGACCTTCTGAAACTACAGCTTTTAAATTTTCATACGGCTGCCTAATGCCTGAGCATGAAGTACTGTACATCGGAGTGACAACCAGAGCCCTCCTATTCGTGAGGTGTTGAAGGTGAGGGAAGAGGAACTGAGAGGTGATCGCTTCTGCCCAGTGTGTTTTGAAGTCTTGTTCAAGAACAGCCATGTTATCTGATGTGAAAACTTGAAATATGAGTACATAATATGTCAACCCCACATACATATACGTTCAATATTATTTTAACAATTTTCTTGTGGTGATAATATAAATACCTCAAAATCAAATTTAACAAACCCAAGAATAATCATGAAATGAACTTAATAATTTTCCATTTACAATTTAATCTGTCAGTCACATTGAAGAATAGCACATCTCCTGCAAATGTACTTTACTTTAAAAGTGAAAATAATGCACAACAGTGATTTTAATAATTAAATAACAGTACGCTACTTCTTTAATGTCATGCAAATTCATTTCATTAAAGTACACTGCACTTGTGCATCACAACATAAAAATGTTCAAAGCAAGGATATCTCTGGCACCAGTTACAGGTTCTAAGCTGTGCAAATTGATGTAATGAATAAACCGTGTTACCAATGTCAAAACAATATTTCACGAACCTCTTCTCACCCACTGTACAGTCCTTCACATTCAGGCATTAAGCGGCTGCAGTGGGGCAGAGCAGTGACTAACAACTGGCATGCAAAAGTTTAAAAGCTGTAATTTCAGAAGGTCATAACTGCATACTCTCAGAACTATGGCCCAAATTTTTGTGCGGGTCAATTACTGGGCCTGATACCTTGTAAATGTGCTATTTTATACTTAAAATATAAGGATGAGTTGGGTCTTGTTTCAACAAGAGGTACACTCTAGGGGAAACAAAGCGACACTATGAAGGAATCACCTGAATGGTATGGACACTGGTATATGTGATGTACATACACAGGTAAACAAACTGCAACTTCTGTAAAATTGGATGATTTATTCAAGAGAAACAGCTTCACAAACTAAGGAAGTCAATTATGTGTTGGTTCACCCGATGACTTGCAAAGACATGTCTGGAGATGCTCCATATAGTGAGGGATACAAACATGACTGTTGTCAGACATATGGCCTGAGAACCAAGAGTGGTGGCTGGGGTGACATTTCTTTTCATAGCAGCATGCATTTGGTTGTCATCCACGGCATCCTTACAGCATAGCTGTATGTTGGCGATATTCTACACCCCGTTTTGATGTCTGTCATGGCAAGCCACCCTGGGCTTACATTTCAGTGAGACAATGCCTACCCACACATGGCAACTGTTTCTACTGTTTGTCTTTGTGCTTGCTAAACCCTACATTGGCCAGCAAGGTTACTGGATCTCTCACCAACTGACAATGTTAGGAGCAGCTCAGGATTCTGACAATCTAATATGCCAGATGGGCAGAATTTGACATGATATCCCTCAGGACATCTAACAACAAATCTATTAATCAGTGCTAAGTCCAATAGCTGCTTGCTTATATGGCTAGAGGTGGACCAATGCTTTATTGACTTCCTCAATTTGTGAAGCTATTTCTCTTGAATAAATCATGTAATTTTTCTGAAATTTGTTTGTCTGTACATGTGCATCACATATACCGATGTCCATCCCATTTGGATAATTCCTTCATGGTGCATTTTTTTGTGTGCCAGAGTTTATATCCAAAAATGGCTTTAGGTACACAAATGTATCCACAAATTCAGATTTTATGGACAGCAAACTATTATAATAACAGTTAATAAAAGACTATCCGTCTACATCATTCAGGGTGGGAGCCCAAGGTACTACTGTTGTTATTCCACTTTCTTCTCGAACTTCGGCTATGCCACTAGATGACACTTCAGCTATTTTACATTCTTCTGCTAGTCCCTCTTGGTTTGGCAGTGTCTTCCACAATTGTCTCCTTTTTCATCTAGCAAAGAAAACAGACTAAAATGTTACAAGAGGAAAGCAGTCGCTCATAGCCCTTTAACAATGTGTTATCTGAGAATAATGTAATAATACCTGTTCCAAAGAAGGCAAGTGCTGACAGGTGTGAGTACTACTGAACCATCAATTTAATAAGTCATGGTTGCAAAACACTAACACGAATTATTTTCAGAAGAAAGGAGAAACCAATAGAAGCCAATCTCAGGGAAGATCAGTTTGGGTTCCAGAGAAATGTATGAATGTGCAAGGCAATATTGACCATACAACCTATCTTAAAAGATAGGTTAAAGCAAGGCTAACTTTGAATATAGCATCTGTAGATTTAGACAAAGCATTTGACAATGTTTGAAACTGCGTAGGTAACAGGAATAAAATACTGGAACTGAACAGTTATTTAAAACTTAAAAACAAATGAGGCTGCACTTAGAACAGCCAAAGGACATGAAAGTGATGTAGCTGTTAAGAAGGCAGTGAATCAATCTGTATTTCAGTCTGTAGATATTTTCATACGAATCACGTTTAATGTTCCATTGGACAGATGGCTGTCGGTAGGTGTGGTGTGAAATGGGTGAAACTGAACTATGAGGGAGCATTATGGTCTGGAGAATGATTTTGTGACATTCCCTTGGTGATCTTGTCATTCTGGAAAGCACAGTGGATCAACAAAAGTATGCATCTATCCTTTGGGGTCATGTCCACCCCTAAATCTACATCTACACATTATGTGCATGGCAGAGGGTAAGTCCCATTGGGCCAGTTCCCTATTCCATTCACATATGGAGCATGGGAAGAATGATTGTTTGAATGCCTCTGTGCATGCAGTAATTATAATCATCCTATCCTCACAATCCCTATGTGAATGATATGTAGGGGGTTGTAGCATATTCCTAGAGTAATCAGTTAAAGCTGGTTCTTGAAACTTTGTTAATAGACTTTATTGGGGTAGTTTACCTTCAAGAGTCTTCCAGTTCAGTTCCTTCACTACCTCTGTGATAGTCTCCCACGGATTAAACAAACCTGTGGCAATTTGTGTTGCCCTTCTCTGTATACGTTCAATATCCCCTGTTAGTCCTTTCTGGTATGGGTCCCACACACTTGAGCAATATTCTAGATGCAGTTTGTTTTTACTCAGCACGATGGCATCCCAGCAGGGCAATGCAACATGTCACACAACTTGCAGTGTATGTGCATGGCCACCAAACTTGCAGTGTATGTCTGTGGCCACCAAACTCCCTGCATTAAAACCGAATCATGAACCTGTGTGACCATCTTGATTGGGCTGTTCATGCCATGGTTCCTCATCCAACAAACCTACCACAGATGGCCATGGCACTGGACCCCTCTCAGTGGCTTCCAGAACCTCACTGACACACTGGCAAATTCTTCACAGTGGTATAGTTGTAGAGAGGATGTAAAATGCAGAATGGCAATAGCAAGATTAGCATTTCTGAAAAGGATAAATTAATTAACATCTAATATTAATTTAAGTGTCAGTATATCTTGTCTTTCTGAATGTCTTGCATGTAAAAGATGATTATTCAGGCTTTTGATAGATGGTCAGATAAATAATATGACTAGACAGTGGATGTATGTGCGGTAAACTAGATAAAAAAGCAGTAGTGTCGTATCTCAATGAGGAACTTGACACTTTCAGCACAGAACAGTAGTATATATACAAACTAAGGCTGAAGTCCTAGTTGGCCACGCACTGTATAGATATGTACCCAGCAAAGCAGTTCATAATACGAGGTGCATTCAAATTCTAAGGCCTCTGATTTTTTTTCTCCGGACTGGAAAGAGATATAAACATGCACATTGTTTTAAAATGAGGCCGCGTTCATTGTCAATACGTCCCAGAGATGGAATTTTACCGCCAGCGGTGAGAATGAGAACTGTTTTAAATACTTAAAATGGTGACGTTTTCCTTACTTGAACAGTGTGCAATCATTCGTTTTCTGAATTTGCGTGGTGTGAAACCAATTGAAATTCATCGACAGTTGAAGGAGACATGTGGTGATGGAGTTATGGATGTGTTGAAAGTGCATTCGTGGGTGCGACAGTTTAATGAAGGCAGAACATCGTGTGACAACAAACCGAAACAACCTCGGGCTCGCACAAGCCGGTCCGACGACATGATCGAGAAAGTGGAGAGAATTGTTTTGGGGTGGGGGATCGCCGAATGACTGTTGAACAGATCGCCTCCAGAGTTGGCATTTCTGTGGGTTCTGTGCACACAATTCTGCATGACGACCTGAAAATGCGAAAAGTGTCATCCAGGTGGGTGCCACGAATGCTGACGCACGACCACATGGCTGCCCGTGTGGCATGTTCCCAAGCAATGTTGACGCGCAACGACAGCATGAATGAGACTTTCTTTTCGTCGGTTGTGACAATGGATGAGACGTGGATGCCATTTTTCAATCCAGAAACAAAGCGCCAGTCAGCTCAATGGAAGCACACAGATTCACCGCCACCAAAAAAATTTCGGGTAGCCGCCAGTGCTGAGACAGTTCTGGGACAGCGAGGGTGTAATCCTTACCCATTGTGTTCCAAAGGGCACTACAGTAACCGGTGCATCCTACGAAAATGTTTTGAAGAACAAATTCCTTCCTGCACTGCAACAAAAACGTCCGGGAAGGGCTGCGCATGTGCTGTTTCACCAAGACAATGCACCCGCACATCGAGCTAACGTTACGCAACAGTTTCTTCGTGATAACAACTTTGAAGTGATTCCTCATGCTCCCTACTCACCTGACCTGGCTCCTAGTGACTTTTGGCTTTTTCCAACAATGAAAGACACTCTCCGTGGCCGCACATTCACCAGCCGTGCTGCTATTGCCTCAGCGATTTTCCAGTGGTCAAAACAGACTCCTAAAGAAGTCTTCGCCGCTGCCATGGAATCATGGTGTCAGCGTTGTGAAAAATGTGTACGTCTGCAGGGCGATTACGTTGAGAAGTAATGCCAGTTTCATTGATTTCGGGTGAGTAGTTAATTAGAAAAAAAAATCGGAGGCCTTAGAACTTGAATGCACCTCTAGAAGGGACCCTCTGTGGTATAATCACTGGAAAGAGACTTCTAAAGAAACAGAAACTACTGCATAATAGGTGTAAAACAAAGCAAAGGGTTATAGATAGCGAGATGCTAAGGTAAACACGTTTGGCTGTCAAGAAAGCAATGTGTAAAGCATTTGATGACAACTATAGCAGAATATTGTCAAATGATATTTCACAAAAGAAATTCTGGTCAAATGTAAAGACTTAGTGGCACCGAAGTTAGTGTTCAGTCATTTGCAAATAAGACAGGAACTGAAACTGAGGGTAGCAAAGCAAAAGCTGAAAAGCTTAATGCAATTTACAAATGTTCCTTTACAAAGGAAAACCCAGGAGAATTGTCCCAATTTAATTATCATACTACTGAAAAGATGAGTAAAATAAATATTAATATCAGTGGTATTGAGAGTAGTTGAAATTGTTACAACTGAATCTATACTGAATTTGTGGCTGCATTAGTCCTTCTAACAATAATCTATCCCTCAAACAAAAAATGGTACCCGGTAGTTACAAGAAAGCACTGGGCACAACCGTTTACAAGAAGGGTAGTAGAAATGATCCACAAAACTACTGTACAATATCCTTGGCATCAATTTGTTGTAGAACATTAAAATATATTCAGAGCTCAAATATAATGAGGTATCCCAAAAAGTTGATGATGTGTAACCCAACTCACACCTTTCTCACATGAAAGCTTTGTATCAAGGCAGTCAGGTAGGTGTAGAATTTCTTGATCTCCAAAAATCATTTGACTCTGTAGCACATATGC
Source organism: Schistocerca cancellata (assembly GCF_023864275.1). Classification (NCBI taxonomy): domain Eukaryota; kingdom Metazoa; phylum Arthropoda; class Insecta; order Orthoptera; family Acrididae; genus Schistocerca; species Schistocerca cancellata. Next base: position 33,579,368 of record NC_064630.1, read on the forward strand.
TTATTGTCAAAAGTACAATCTTATGGTGTATCAAGTGAAATTTGTGACTGGACTGAGAATATTTTGGTAGGGAGGAAGCAGCATGTTATCTCGAATGGGGAGTTATTGTCAGACGTACATGTAACTTCAGTTATAGCCAAGGGAAGTGTGTTGGGACCCTCATTATACATGTTGTATATTAATGACCTTGCAGATAATATTAACAGCAACCTCAGACTTTTTGCAGGTAACGCAGTTATCTTACAGTGCAGTACTGTCTGAAAGAAGCTGTATAAATATTCAGTCACATCCTGATAAGATTTTGAAGTGGTGCAAATAATGGCAACTTGCTTTAAATGTTTAGAAATGTAAAACTGCGCACTTCACAAAATGAAAAAAAAAATGTAGTGTCCTGTAACATCAATGAATTACAGTTGGAATAGGTGAATTCCTATAATACCTGGGTGCGATGCTTTGTAGGGATATGAAATGAAATGATCACATAGGCTCAGTTGTGTGAGAAGCACTAGCAGACTTTCATTTATTGATAGAATAATGGGAAAATGCAATCAGTCTATGAAGGAGATTGCTTACAAATCACACATGCAAACCATTCTGGAATATTGCTCAAGTGTGTTGGACCTGTACCATAAGGACTAATAGAGGATACTGAATGTATACAGAGAAGGGCTGCACAAAGGGTCACAGGTTTGTTTGACCCATGGAGAATGTGACATAGATGCTGAGGAAACTGAACTGTCAGACTCTTTAAGATAGATGTAAAGTATCCCGAGAAAGCCTACTTACAAAGTTTCAAGAACTGGCATTAAACGATGACTCTAGGAATATACTACAACCAGATATTTATCACTCACATAGGGATTGTGAGGACAAGATTAGATTAGTTACACCACACACAGAGGCATTAAACAATCATTCTTTCCACACTCAGTAAGTGAATGGTACTGGAAGAATCCTAATAACTGGTTCAATGGGATGCACCCTCTGTCACATACTTCACAATGGTTTGCAGAGTATAGATGTAGATGTAGAGAGGACATAAAATGCAAACTGGCAATAGCATTTCTGAAAAGGATAAATATATTAACATCTAATATTAATTTAAGCATCAGAATGTCTTGCCTGAAGATGTTTGTCTGCAGTGTAAGACTTCTGCAGAAGTGAAATAGGGATGATAAGTTGCCCAGAGAAGTTTTTGGAATTTGATGCTACAGAAGAATGGTGTAGGTCTGGCAAGTAAATCAAGTACCTCATGAAGAGGTACTGAATCAAATTTTTGGGAAAAAGGAATTCATGGGAAAATTTGACTAACTGAAGGGATTGGCTGATAGGGCACATCCTGAGGCATAGTCAATCTAGTAATGGAGAAAACCGTGGGAGGTTAAAAACTGTCAAGGACGATACAGGCGTGAATACAGAGAGCAGTTTCTGATAGATGCAAGTTGCAGAAGATATTCAGTGATGAAGAGGCTTGCTAAGCACCAAATTCAAGGTAACTCTGAAGTGCTACAAATCATTCTTTTCTTAATTAATCCTTTCTGAAGAATATAAAAGTTGCAGTCACATTGTAGGTCATTCTTACCATTATTTAAATTTTCATGCAATATTTTGCTTTGGGTGGCCATATGGCACGACTCACTCCAAATTCTGGTCAAAAAATGAGGAAGGTCTTGATCATGACCGAGGTCTAATAGGAGGAACCATACCAACATTTGCCTGAAATTTGTGAATGTCGTGAAAGACTCAAATATAGATGGCTGGATCAGGTAAACAAGTTGGAATCCTCATCCCATGAACAGCTTTCTCTAACTTTTGATTCATTTCAATTAGATATAGTTATTCATACATGAAAAGTTTTTATTACTTTCTAATTCACTCATACTGAGAGATAGTTTACAAAATTTAGTGCCCCAGTACATCCTGCATGAATAATACTTCTAGCTCTTTCATTTATTTCAGAGATTTAGGAATGCCATCATTAAATTAAGTGGAACTAAAGTAGTCTTAATGGGAACAAAACTTGGTTTCTGAGAGAAATATCTTAAATATGAGTTTGAAAATCTGGTTATCATTAACAGCCTTCAAATCCTGTGGAGGCTCACAGAATATACATAGCCCAGTCAAATTAATGTGACCAGGACCTATGTTCGATGTCAAGTGCAATAACCATTCAGAAACAGCAGGTGGCTGCATTAGCACTGGACGCTGTTTAAAGCAAGTCGGAGGGTAGTGGATATTAATGCAGTCATTGTCGTAATGCATAAACAGAGTGTTTATCTTATGTCGAAAAGGGCATGATCCTTGGCTTTTTGGGCCAGGGGTGGAAGCATTTCTGGAATGGCTAGATTTGTAAGCTGTTTGCATACCAACTTGGTTAAAGTATACTGTGTAGAACAAAATTGCACTATTCAAAACCACTGCCAAGGCAACTGTTGTGCACCACAGGCCATAGATGACATGGCTGAATGATGGCTGTCAAAATGTGTATGGATGGAGAGATGTGCAACTGTTGAGCAACTGACCACCCATATGAACCAAGGGGCTACTACCATCGTCTCCTCAATGACCCTTCAGGAAATGTTGTCAAACATGGGCTACCGTACCAGACCCCTGGTTCATGTACCCACAATGATTGCTTTTCTTTGGCAACACAGGCTGTAATTTGGATGCCATTACTGCAGCAGGACATCCAGTGAGTGATAACTGGTGGCTTTTTCAGGTCCCAGGTCCGAATCCCGCTGCTGCTTAAATTTTTATTAATAATCAGCATTGGCAGCTGAAGACTTCTATCATAAGAAGTCACCCTCATTCTGCCAACGGCCTTGTAAAAGGGGGCGGAGGAGCAGACTGAAGTTCAGGGCACTCTCTTGCCCTTGGGGTGGGAAACTGCCCCAAAAGGTGGAAGAATCTGCAATGATCAATGACATGAGGATGCGGAAGGCAATGGAAACCACTGCATTAAAGATACGTAACGTGTATCCACAGGACATGTGGCCTGTAATTGAAGAAGTGTCATGATGATCTCTCCATTGGCAAAAGATTCTGGAATAGTCCCCCATTCAGATCTCCAGGAGAGGACTGCAAAGGGGGAGGTTACCATGAGAAAATGATTGAATAATCGACAAAAGGATAATGTTCTATGAGTCGGGGCGTGGAATGTCAGAAGCTTGAACGTGACAGGGAAACTAGAAAATCTGAAAAGGGAAATGCAAAGCCTCAATCTAGATATAGTAGGGGTCAGTAAAGTGAAGTGGAAAGAAGACAAGGATTTCTGATCAGATGAGTAAAGGGTAATATCAACAGCGGTAGAAATGATATAACTGGAGTAGAATTCATTATAAATAGGAAGGTAGGGTAGAGAGTGTGTTACTGATAGGGTTGTTGTTATCAGAATTGACAGCAAACCAACATTGACAATGATAGTTCAGGTATACATGCTGATGTCACAAGTTGAAGATGGATGAAGAGATAGAGAAAGTGGATGAGGATATTGAAAGGGTAATACAGTATGTAAAGGTGGATGAAAATCTAATAGTCATTGGGGACTGGAATGCATTTGTAGGGGAAGGATTAGAAGAAAAGGTTACAGGAGAATATGGGCTTGGGACAAAGAATGAGAGAGGAGAAAGATTGAGTTCTGTAACAAGTTTCAGCTGGTGATAGAATATACTCTGTACAAGAATCACAAGAGGAGGAGGTATACTTGGAAAAGGTCAGGTGATACAGGAAAATTACAGTTAGATTAAATTTTTAGACAACATAGTTGTGTGGAGATAACAGCGATTAATTTACTTATAATCAATTATTCAAAATGACAGTCACAATTGCATTATTTATTTTGCTGCCAACCGGTTTCAACCTGTGATGGGGTCACCTTCAGGGCAATTTACACCATTTGGTCACTCGCTGGAGTCATCACCCTGCCTGTACACGGTTGGTAATGGTTACCAACTGCAACCAAATGTTGTAAATTACCCTGAAAATGACCCCATCATGGGTTGAAACCGGTTGGCAGCAAAATAAATAATGCGATTGTGACTGTCATTTTGAATAAGTGATTATCAGTTAGATTACATCATGGTCAGACAGAGATTCTGAAATCAGATACTGGATTGTAAGGTGTACCCAGAAGCAGATACAGACTCAGATCACAATATAGTAGTGATGAAGAGCAGACTGCAGTTTAAGACATTAGTCATGAAGAATGAATATGAAAAGAAGTGGGATATGGAAGTACTAAGGAATGATGAGATATGGTTGAAGTTCTCTAAGGCTATAGATACAGCAATAAGGAGTAGCTCCGTAGGCAGTACAGTTGAAGAAGTTGGGAAGGAAAACATAGGTACAAAGAAGGTTATTGCGAAGAAACCATGGGCAACAGAAGGAATACTTCAATTGATCGATGAAAGGAGGAAGTACAAAAATGTTCCAAGAGACTCAGGAATACAGAAATACAAGTCGCTGAGGATTGAAATAAATAGGAAGTGCAGGGAAGCTAAGACGAAATGGCTGCAGGAAAAATGTAGAAGACATCAGAAAAGAAATGATTGATGGAAGGACAGACTCAGCATACAGGAAAGTCAAAACAACCTTCGGTGACATTAAAAGCAAGGGTGATAACATTAAGAGTGCAACGGGAATTCCACCGTTAAATGCTGAGGAGAGAGTGGAGAGGTTGAAAGAATACATTGAAAGTCTATATGAGGGGGAAGATTTATCTGATGTGATAGAAGAAGAAGCAGGAGTCGATTTAGAAGAGATAGGGGATCCAGTATTAGAATCAGAAGTTAAAAGAGCTTTGGAGGACTTAAGATCAAATAAGGCAGAAGGGATAGATAACATTCCATCAGAATTTCTAAAATTACTGGGGGAGGAGGCAATAAAATGCCTATTCACATTGGTGTGTAGAATGTATGAGTCTGGCAACATACCATCTAACTTTCAGAAAAGCATCATCCACAAATTCCGAACATGGCAAGATCTGACAAGTGCGAAAATTACTGCACAATCAACTTAACAGCTCATGCATCCAAGTTGCTTACAAGAATAATGTACAGAAGAATAGAAAAGAAAATTGAGGATGTGCTAGATGGCGAACAGTTTGGCTTTAGGAAAGGTAAAGACATGGAGAGGAAATTCTGATGTTGCGGTTAATAATGGAACCAAGACTAAAGAAAAATCAAGACATGTTCATAGGATTTGTCAATCTGGAAAAAGTGTTTGACAGTGTAAAATGGTGAAAGATGTTTGAAATTCTGACAAAAATAGGAGTAAGCTATAGGGAGAGATGGCTCATATACAATATGTACAGCAGCCAAGAGGGAATAATTAGAGTGGATGACCAAAAACGAAGTGCTGGTATTAAAAAGGGTGTAAGACAAGGATATAGCCTTTCACCTTTATTGTTCAATCTGTACACTGAGGAATCAATGATGGAAATAAAAGAAAGGTTCAGGAGTGGAATTAAAATTCAAGGTGAAAGGATATCAACGATACTATTCGCTGATGACATTGTTATCTTGAGTGAAAGTGAAGAAGAATTACATGTTCTGCTGAAAAGAATGAAGTCTAATGAGTGCAGAGTATGGATGGAGACTAAATCGAAGAAAGACAGAGGTAATGAGAAGTAGTAGAAATGAGAACAGCGAGAAACTTAACATCAGGATTGATGGTCACGAAGTAGATGAAGTTAAGGAATTCTGCTACCTAGGTAGTAAAATAACCAATGACACATGGAGCGAGGAGCACCTATAAAGCAGTCTAGCAATGGCACAAAAGGCATTCCTGGCCAAGAGAAGTCTGCTAATATCAAATATCGGCCTTAATTTGAGGAAGAAATTTCTGAGAATGTACGTCTGGGGTACAGCATTGTATGGTAGTGAAACATGGACTGTGGGAAAACCAGAACAGAAGAGAATCGAAGCATTTGAGATGTGGTGCTACAGACGAAAGTTGAAATTTAGGTGGAATGAGGAGGTTCTGCACAGAATCAGAGAGGAAAAGAACATGTGGGCAACACTGATAAGGAGAAGGGACAGGATGACAGGACATCTGTTAAGACTTGAGGGAATGACTTCCATGGTACTAGAGGGCAAAACCTGTAGAGGAAGACAGAGATTGGAATACATCCAGCAAATAATTGAGGATGTAGGCTGCAAGTGCTAGTGTGGCATGTATGGTGTGTAATGTCTAAAAGCAAACAGCCTGCAACAATTGTTGAAAGGGTCTTGGCCAGAGGAGGGAGCATTATGGTCTGGGGAATATTTCCATGGCATTCCCTGGGCACTGTCATCGTTCTGTAACTCACAATAGGCCCTTGGGAACAATGTTCGCCCCTACATGCAATTTGTTTTCATTGGCACAATGGCATCTACCAGCAGAACAATGCCATGCGTCACAGCTTGCAGTGTATGTGCTTGGTTGAAGAGCACCAGGATGAGGTTATCAAACTCTCCTGACTATCTAACTCCCAAGATTTTTTGTCTTGTGGATTATCTGAATGAATCCTGCTGTTTAACCAAGTTCGCAATGACAATTAAAAATGCTGTAAATGAATAATAGATAGTCTGCAATGCCACTGTAAGAAACCTCTGATTGTTAAATGGAGGCTTATGAGTTGTTCATAATTTAACAAGGTTTATGGTTCTGGGTTAAAAATATACATTATCTTTAAACTGAGTTGCCCAAATATATTATCCCGCATGATATCAAGGAATGAAAATCTGTATTTAAAGCAAACAAGTTTTCTGGTGCCATCTGTTGACAACATTCTGATTATAAAGATCAGGTCCTGAAAATGTGTTTTCTAAGCACTTCTTACATATTCTCAGTATCACAAAGTTGGCATGACCTACAAGCTAAATGTGCCAGAATATCTGTGAATACGGAACAGTGTTATTGTATTGTACAACTACCACAAGTCAGCTGAAAAGCTATGAAATATGAGTAGCTCCCATTTCAAACATTATTTGCTATATTATTCAATTTTAGACCTGAAAATGTAACTATTACACATTTACCATCACAACTAAAGATAAGGGATTAGTATATATACTAACCACATATGCCAATCAGATACAGATTCATTTCTTGTTTTGGCATTACTAGTTAAATATGACTGTGAAACCAAGTTACTGCTTGACTATTACTTCTATAATTATTTTATCTTTTTAACAAGACACAATCTGTGTAGTCAAGCCCTAAAGACACAGATGACAACCAAATCAAAATTCTCATCTGGCATTGATAACACCCCCAGAACCATTTTAAAGAAATGGGCAGCAGTAATAGCTAAGCCCTTTGCAGATGTTTGTAATTCCTGACTAGCTAATGGGGTCTTCCCTGAAAAACAGAAAATAGTCAAAGTAGGGATTTGTTTCAAAGGTTCAAAGAACAGACGTAAAACAATTATGAACCAATTTCTCTACTGTCTGCTTTTATGTAAAACATTAAAAAAAACATTTTATAAGAGACTGGTTCATTTTATAAAAGAAAATAACCTCTTCTCAAAATCACAACATGGTTTCCAGAAATGAAGGTCCACAGAATGTGCCATCTTTGATTTTGTAAATGAAGTCCTGACCTCAGTACATCATTAACAGGATATATCAGTTATATTTTTGGTCCTCACAAAAGTTTTTGGTGTCATAAACCATAAACTGCTACTCTCAAAATTAGAATATGTACATGTCAGGGGACTGGGAAACAAATTGATACAATCATACTTGTGGAATAGACAACAAATAGCAAAACTTAATTATCAAGAAGCAGATAATATGCATAGGCACCAGTCAGAGAAACAGAATGTTAAATTGGTGTGCCCCAAAGTTCTATTCTATGTCCAATCTTGTTCCTGCTGTTTATAACTGACTTACAGTCTTCCCAAACATATATAAAATTTGCAGATGACACAAACACTCTGATAAAAGGGAAGGCTTTAGATGAACTGGAGAATGAAATAAAATTGTGCATGTCACACATTGCTGACTGATTTTCCAGAAACAGTCTTGTCATTAACCCAGAAATGACAGTAACTAAGCATTTGCTTCCGCTCCATGAACCATGGACCTTGCCGTTGGTGGGGTGGCTTACATGCCTCAGCAATACACATAGCCGTGCCGTATGTGAAACTGCATCGCAGTTGTATCTGTTGAGAGGGCATACAAACAAATGGTTCCTTTTCAGCAGTTGCGGGTGCAACAGTCTGTATGATTTATCTGACCTTGTAACATCAATCAAAATAGCCTTGCTGTGCTGGAATTGCGAATGGCTGAAAGCAAAGGGAAACTACAGCAGGAACTTTTCCCAAGGATATGCAACTCTACTGTATGGTAAAATGAGGATGGCATCCTCTTGGGTAAAATAATCTCCCCTTTTGGATCTCCGTGCAGGGACTACTCAGGAGGATGCTGTCATCAGGAAAAACAAAACTGGAATTTTACGTATCGGGGTGTGGAATGTTTGATTCCTTAATTGGGCAGGTAGATTAGAAAATTTAAAAAGGGAAATGAGTAGTTTGAAGCTAGATATAGCGAGAATTAGTGAAATTTGGTGGCAGCAGGAGCAGGACTTCTGGTCACATGAATTCAGTGTTATAAATACAATACAAGTAGGGGTAATGCAAGAGCAGATTTAATAATGAATAATAGGAATCTGGTTAAGCTACTACGACCAGTATAGTGAAAGCATTAGCCAAGACAGATATGAAGCCCATAACCACCACAATAGTACAAGTTTATATGTCAACTAGTTCTGCAGATGATGAAGAGATTGAAGAAATGTATCATGAGATAAAAGCAAGTATTCAGATAGTTAAGGGAGACGAAAATTTAATTGTGAAGGGAGGCTGGAATTCGACAGTAGGAAAAGGAAGAGAAGGAAAAATTGTACATGAATATGGACTGGGCGAAAGGAATGAAAGAGGAAGCCGTCTGGTAAAATTTTGCAAAGGGCATAATTTAATCATTGCTAACACATAGTTTAAGAATCACTAAAGAAGGTTATGCATGTGGAAGAGACATGGAGACACTGAAAGTTTTCAAACTGACTTATATAATGGTAAGACAGAGATTTCAGAACCAGGTTTTAAATTGTAACAAATTTCCAGGGGTAGATGTGGACTCTGATAATAATTTATTGGTTATGAACTGTAGATTAAAACTAAAGACATTGTGAAAAAGTAAGAAATTAAGGACGTGGGACCTAAATAAATTGAAAGAACCGGAGGTCTTTGAGAGTTTCAGAGGGAGCATTGGCAATGACTGACTAGAACTGGGGAAAGGCGTACACTAGAAGAACAGCGTATAGCTTTCAGAGAGGAAATAGTGGAGGCAGCAGAGGATCAAATGGGTGAAAAAACAAGGCCTAGTAGAAATTCTTAGCCAACACAGGAGATGAAAGGAGAAAATATAAAAATGTAGCAAATGAAACAGACAAGAACGAGTACAAATGTCTAAAAATGAGACTGACAGGAAGTGCAAAATGACTAAGCAGGAATGGTAGAGGGCAAATATAAGGACACAGGAGCATATTATCATGAGGGGAAAGATGGATACTGCCTATAAGAAAATTAAAGAGGCTTTTGGAGAAAAGAGAGGCAGCAGTATGAATACCAAGAGCTCAGATGGAAAACCGTCCAAAGCAAAGAAGGGAAAGCTGAAAGGTGGAAGGAGTACATAGAGGGCCTGTACAAGGGAGATGAACTTGCAGGCAATATTATGGAAATGGAGGAGGATGCAGATGAATATGATACTGCAAGAAGAATTTGACAGAGCACTGAAAGACCTAAATTGAAACAAGGCGCTGGGAGTAGACAACATTCCATCAGACCTATTGATAGCCTTCGGAGAGCCAACCATGACAAAACTCTTCCCTCTACTGTGTAAGATATATGAGACATGTGAAATAACCTCAGACTTCAAGAAGAATGTAGTAATTCCAATTCCAAAGAAAGCAGGTGCTGACAGGTGTGAATATTATCAAACTATCAGTTTAATACAGTGGTTGCAAAATACCATCATGATTTCTTTACAGATGAATGGAAAAACTGGTAGAAGCTGACCTTGGGAAAGATCAGTTTGGATTCCGAAGAAATGTGGGAACACATAAGGTAGTACTGACTCTATGACTTATCTTAGAAGATACATTAAGGAAAGGCAAACCTACATTGATAGCATTTGTAGACTTGGAGAAAGCTTTTGACAACATTGACCTGAATACTCTCTTTGAAATTTTGAAAGTAGCAGGGGTAAAATACAGGGATCAAAAGACTATTTACAACTTGTACAGAAACCAGATGGCAGTTTTAACACTCAAGCAGCATGAAAAGGAAAAGTGATTGAGAAGGGAGTGAAACAGTGTTGTAGCTTATCCCCAATGTTGTTAAATGTGAACACTGAGCCAGCAGTAAAGGAAACCAAAGAAAAATCTGGAGTGGGAGTTAAAGTTCAGAGAGAAGAAATAAAAACTTTGAGGTTTGCCGATGACATTGTAATTCTGTCACATGCAGCGTAGGACCTGTAAGAACAGTTGAACAGAATGGACAGTGTCTTGAATGGTGGGTATAAGATGAACATCAACAAAAGCAAAACAAAAATAATGAATAAACAGTTTACACAAGAAGAGAATACAAGCTTTTGAAATGTGGGGCTTCAGAAGAATGCTGAAGATGAGATCGGTTGATCACATAACAACTGAGGAGGTACTGAATAGAACTGGGGAGAAAGAAGTTTGTGGCAAAATCTGACTAGAAGGATGGATCCGTTGATAGGACACATACTGGGACACCAAGGGATCACCAGTTTTGTATTGGAGGGAAGTGTGTGGGGTCAGAATCATAGATGGAGACCAAGGGATGAATACAGTAAATAGATACCTAAGGATGTAGGTTGCAGTCATTATTTGGAGTTGAAGGGGCTTTCACAGGGTAGAGTAGCATGGAAAGCTGCATCAAACCAGTCTTCGGACTGAGGACCACAACAAAAACAACAACATACATTTACCACCAGCCCAAGGAATACAGCCTTTAATCCATACCATAATGCTGTCTGGTGAACAATTAGAAACTATAGCACTAAATTTCTTGGACTATGGATCCAAGAAAACCTAAAGTGGGACAAGCACGTAAGCTTCACCAATAAGAAATTAAGTACCACCTACTGTTGAACAAAAATTCTTTCTGGTTGCATGACACACCAAATGATAAAAAATATATATTATGCACACATGGATCACTGTTGAAATATGGTATAAAGTTTCAGCCCCACTCACCTACCAGCAGAAATTACTTCATTGCTCAAAAAAGAATTGTAGGGACCATAGGAAATGTAACTGCTTGAAGTTCATGCAAGCCACTATTTAAAAACGTGCAAATTTGCCACTATCTTGTTTCTGTGTTCTGGAAGTTATGAAAATAATGGACACTAAAGACAAACTATTCTATAAAAATGAAACATTTCATAAGTATAATACATGACAGAAAAATAAGACTGCATAGTGAATATGCAAAAACAAAATTTAGGCAAGATGTGCCTCTACTAGCAAGCAAAAACCATACAAGTTACAACAACACATTAGGACACAAAACATTAAACATTAAAATGTATCTTTTAAATAAACTGTATTATAGTGTTGATGAATCTATACATCCTAAACTGTATAGCAGCTAGTGAAACTAGCTGCTTCTACAAATGTGGATGAGTTCCTCCAGAATACTTCAACCAGTAACATAACCAGTATTAATGCACATCAAGGAAATTGTAAATAACTTCTAATCTTTAAATTTGTGTCTAAATCAGAAGTTGCAAACTATGCTCATGGAGATGCTGCAAAAACTGTAAACATCACTTTGATTTTTTAATTAAAAAGATTAATTATTGCTAAATCATAAGAAGAGTATTGTGATTTAGTGTAACTTTGTTTCTTTTGTACAGAAGAAGATATGGTGTAAACTATGATCAACACAATACCATAAGAATCATAAAAATCCTTTTGCTTTTTTAACTAGAATAACTGTTATAAGTTCTTAAGAAGAATGTAAGTATAGCTATCCATATGTAAGTATTTGCTTACAGCTTTTATGCATATAAACTTTTGTACACTGCTCCGCCGGAACATTATGACCACCTACCTAATAGTCAGGATGTCCACCTTTGGCACAGATAACAGCGGCAATGCATTGTGACATGAAAGCAATGATGCCTTGGTAGGTTGCTGGAGGGAATACGCACCACATCTGCACACACAAGTCACCTAATTTCTGTAAATTCCATGGAGGGCAGCGATGAGCTCTGATGCCATGTTCAATACCGTCCCAAATGCATTCAATTGGGTTCAGATCTGGCGATTTGGGGGGGGGGGGGGGGGGGCAGCACATCAATTGAAACTCACCACTGTGTTCCACAAACCACTCCATCACACTTCTGGCATTGTGACATGACTCATTATCTTGCTGAAAAACACCATTGCCATTGAGAAACATGATTGTCATGAAGTGGTGTATGTTGTCTGCAACCATTGCACTGTACTCCTTGACCATTATGGTACCTTCCACGAGCTCCACTGGACCCATTGATGCCCATGTGAATGTTCCCCAGAGCACAATGGAGCCACTGCCAGCTTGTCTCCATCGCACAGTACAGGTGTCAATGAGCTCTTCTCCTGGAAGACAATGGATTTGCACTCAGCCATCAGCATGATGAAGCAGGTATCAGGATTCATTGGATCATGCAATGCTCTGCCATGACACCAACATTCAGTGCCAATGGTCATGTGCTCATTTGTAGTTGCTGATGCCATGGTGTTAACAATGGCACATGCATCGATCATTGGCTGCAGAAGCCCATTGTTAGGAGTGTTCAGTGCTCTGTGTGTTCACACACACTTGTACTCTGTCTAATATTAAAAGTCTGAAGTTGATTCTGGCACAATCTGTGCCTGTCCTGTTTTATGAGTCTGGATGTGGTTTCACTTTGGTTTCGCAATGTGTTGAAGACACTCACCATAGCACTCCGTGAACACTTGACAAGTAGTGAGTGTAGTTTCCAAAATGCTTGTGCCGAGCATCCAGGCCATCACAATCTGCCCTCAGTCAAACTCAAATGGATCACACGGCTTACCCGTCTACACATGGACATACCCATTCTACACATTGACAGCACACACACTGTACTACATGCATTGTGCATGTGTCTGACAAGCAGTCATCCCTCACCAGCTGATACTGCTATCTCCTGGACAGCTTTACATTGATAGGAGGTTGGTGGTCATAATTTTCTGGCTGATCAGTGTATATTGTAACATATATACAATTTATAATCACCACATTCATTCACGTTGTCTCATCTCACCACCTCATAATAATTGACTTGTCCAGTATCAGTTTGTATCTATGTACAAAAATGATGACTTAGACCAATGAAATAATCAATCAACAGCTACAATTTCTCTTTATAATTGTACCTTTTAATATTCCAGACCAAAAGGAATATAATGCCTGGTCAAACAATGAGTCATTCTTAAAACTAAATTTCAAATCTATTAATTAATCTAGTGTACATGGCCTTTTCAAAAATGTTTGTAAACTCGGGTAACAATGTAATCAGTCCATACTTATCAACTTAATCTCTTCCCCATTTTTGATGTCTTTTTGATATCCACACTGCTTGCAGGCTACTAACAGATTTATGATTTATGTTTCTTCACCGTTGTTGTTGTTGTGGTCTTCAGTCCTGTGACTGGTTTGATGCAGCTCTCCATGCTACTCTATCCTGTGCAAGCTTCTTCATCTCCCAGTACCTACTGCAACCTACATCCTTTTGAATCTGCTTAGTGTATTCATCTCTTGGTCTCCCTCTACGATTTTTACCCTCCACGCTGCCCTCCAATACTAAATTGGTGATCCCTTGATGCCTCAGAACATGTCCTACCAACCGATCCCTTCTTCTAGTCAAGTTGTGCCACAAACTTCTCTTCCCCCCAATCCTACTCAATACTTCCTCATTAGTTATGTGATCTACTCATCTAATCTTCAGCATTCTTCTGTAGCACCACATTTCAAAAGCTTCTATTCTCTTCTTGTCCAAACTATTTACCGTCCATGTTTCACTTCCATACATGGCTACACTCCATACAAATACTTTCAGAAACGACTTCCTGACACTTAAATCTATACTCGATGTTAACAAATTTCTCTTCTTCAGAAACGCTTTCCTTGCCATTGCCAGTCTACATTTTATATCCTCTCTACTTCGACCATCATCAGTTATTTTGCTCCCCAAATAGCAAAACTCATTTACTACTTTAAGTGTCTCATTTCCTAATCTAATTCCCTCAGCATCATCCGACTTAATTCGACTACATTCCATTATCCTCGTTTTGCTTTTGTTGATGTTCATCTTATATCCTCCCTTCAAGACACCATCCATTCCGTTCAACTGCTCTTCCAAGTCCTTTGCTGTCTCTGACAGAATTACAATGTCATCAGCGAACCTCAAAGTTTTTATTTCTTCTCCATGGATTTTAATACCTACTCCAAATTTTTCTTTTGTTTCCTTTACTGCTTGCTCAATATACAGATTGAATAATATCGGGGAGAGGCTACAACCCTGTCTTACTCCCTTCCCAACCACTGCTTCCCTTTCATGTCCCTCGACTCTTATAACTGCCATCTGCTTTCTGTACAAATTGTAAATAGCCTTTCGCTCCTTGTATTTTACCCCTGCCACCTTTAGAATTTGAAAGAGAGTATTCCAGTCAACATTGTCAGAAGCTTTCTCTAAGTCTACAAATGCTAGAAACGTAGGTTTGCCTTTCCTTAATCTTTCTTCTAAGATAAGTCGTAAGGTCAGTATTGCCTCACGTGTTCCAGTATTTCTACGGAATCCAAACTGATCTTCCCCGAGGTCGGCTTCTACTAGTTTTTCCATTCATCTGTAAAGAATTCGTGTTAGTACTTTGCAGCTGTGGCTTATTAAACTGATTGTTCGGTAATTTTCACATCTGTCAACACCTGCTTTCTTTGGGATTGGAATTATTATATTCTTCTTGAAGTCTGAGGGTATTTCGCCTGTTTCATACATCTTGCTCACCAGATGGTAGAGTTTTGTCAGGACTGGCTCTCCCAAGGCCGTCAGTAGTTCCAATGGAATGTTGTCTACTCCGGGGGCTTTGTTTCGACTCAGGTCTTTCAGTGCTCTGTCAAACTCTTCACGCAGTATCGTATCTCCCATTTCATCTTCATCTACATCCTCTTCAATTTCCATAATATTGTCCTCAAGTGCATCGTCCTTGTATAGACCCTCTATATACTCCTTCCACCTTTCTGCTTTCCCTTCTTTGCTTAGAACTGGGTTTCCATCTGAGCTCTTGATGTTCATACAAGTGGTTCTCTTTTCTCCAAAGGTCTCTTTAATTTTCCTGTAGGCAGTATCTATCTTACCCCTAGTGAGATAAGCCTCTACATCCTTACATTTGTCCTCTAGCCATGCCTGCTTAGCCATTTTGCACTTCCTGTCGATCTCATTTTTGAGACGTTTGTATTCCTTTTTGCCTGCTTCATTTACTGCATTTTTATATTTTCTCCTTTCATCAATTAAATTCAATATTTCTTCTGTTACCCAAAGATTTCTACTAGCCCTTGTCTTTTTACCTACTTGATCCTCTGCTGCCTTCACTACTTCATCCCTCAAAGCTACCCATTCTTCTTCTACTGTATTTCTTTCCCCCATTCCTGTCAATTGTTCCCTTATGCTCTCCCTGAAACTCTGTACAACCTCTGGTTGTTTCAGTTTATCCAGGTCCCATCTCCTTAAATTCCCACCTTTTTGCAGTTTCTTCAGTTTTAATCTACAGTTCATAACCAATAGATTGTGGTCAGAGTCCACATCTGCCCCTGGGAATGTCTTACAATTTAAAACCTGGTTCCTAAATCTCTGTCTTACCATTACATAATCTATCTGATACCTTTTCGTATCTCCAGGGTTCTTCCATGTATACAACCTTCTATCATGATTCTTAAACCAAGTGTTAGCTATGATTAAGTTGTGCTCTGTGCAAAATTCTACCAGGCGGCTTCCTCTTTCATTTCTTAGGCCCAATCCATATTCACCTACTACGTTTCCTTCTCTCCCTTTTCCTACACTCGAATTCCAGTCACCCATGACTATTAAATTTTCGTCTCCCTTCACTATCTGAATAATTTCTTTTATTTCATCATACATTTCTTCAATTTCTTCGTCATCTGCAGAGCTAGTGGGCATATAAACTTGTACTACTGTAGTAGGTGTGGGCTTCGTATCTATCTTGGCCACAATAATGCGTTCACTATGCTGTTTGTAGTAGCTTACCCGCATTCCTATTTTCCTATTCATTATTAAACCTACTCCTGCATTACCCCTATTTGACTTTGTGTTTATAACCCTGTAGTCACCTGACCAGAAGTCTTGTTCCTCCTGCCACCGAACTTCACTAATTCCCACTATATCTAACTTTAACCTATCCATTTCCCTTTTTAAATTTTCTAACCTACCTGCCCGATTAAGGGATCTGACATTCAACGCTCCGATCCGTAGAACGCCAGTTTTCTTTCTCCTGATAACGACATCCTCTTG
The DNA here is from genome assembly GCF_023864275.1 of Schistocerca cancellata. NCBI lineage: Eukaryota > Metazoa > Arthropoda > Insecta > Orthoptera > Acrididae > Schistocerca > Schistocerca cancellata. The sequence goes on from NC_064630.1 coordinate 33,595,975, forward strand.
AGCAGTCCCCGCCCGGAGATCCGAATGGGGGACTATTTTACCTCCGGAATATTTTACCCAAAAGGACGCCATCATCATTTAATCATACAGTAAAGCTGCATGCCCTCGGGGAAAATTACGGCCGTAGTTTCCCCTTGCTTTCAGCCGTTCGCAGTACCAGCACAGCAAAGCCGTTTTGGTTATTGTTACAAGGCCAGATCAGTCAATCATCCAGACTGTTGCCCTTGCAACTACTGAAAAGGCTGCTGCCCCTCTTCAGGAACCACACGTTTGTCTGGCCTCTCAACAGATACCCCTCCGTTGTGGTTGTACCTACGGTACGGCTATCTGTATCGCTGAGGCACGCAAGCCTCCCCACCGGCAAGGTCCATGGTTCATGGGGGGGGTTCTTCACCGTATTCCACAAATATCACAGTGAAGTAGAATTTTCAGAGATATGGAATAGGTCAAGTTATAGACTAACAAAGAGAAGTGGCTGTTAAAAACTGTATTAATAATCAACTAGTGTCAGAGAGCTATAAATTACTTATGTTTACTCTGGCTAAATTTTACATAGTAAAACAAGCAGGAAATATACCACTTTTGGTAGTAACAAAAAAATAAACAAAAGTTTGGAAAGTAGGAGACGAGGTACTGGCAGAAGTAAAGCTGTGAGGATGGGGCATGAGTCATGCTTGGGTAGCTCAGTTGGTAGAGCACCTGCCTGCGAAAGGCAAAGGTCCTGAGTTTGAGTCTCAGTCCGGCACACAGTTTTAATCTGCCAGGAAGTTTCATAAACAAAAACTTTAGAGTACTGATAATTCTTCAGCTACATTTATTAAATGGCTGCGAGCTTAATACCTAGATATCCATATTACTACTTATCAAAGGATAACAGTAAGTTAAATTTGTTATAACAGAGACACAAAAATTCCTAGCACATTAAAACTGTTACAAAGTGAGATTTGAGCCTGGAAACTTGTCTTTGGGGACAAGGCCCTTTTTGACTGCGCTATCCAGACACACCTCACAGTCCAACCTCACAGACTCAGTTCTACCGCGCAGTGGTTAGTACACTGGACTCGCATTCGGGAGGACGATGGTTCAATCCCACGTCCGGCCATCCTGATTTAGGTTTTCCGTGATTTCCCTAAATCGCACCAGGCAAATGCCGGGATGGTTCCTTTGAAAGGGCACGGCTGACTTCCTTCCCCGTCCTTCCCTAAGCCGATGAGACCGATGACCTCGCTGTTTGGTCTCTTCCACCAAACAACTCAACCCCCTCAGTTCTGTCAGTACCTCATTCCTACTTTGTTACAATGAACGTGTCATATGGCAAACAGGAGGCTTAAATTTTTGCATTTAGATAATCAAATGACTAATAGGGATTGTTAATAATACAGGCTTTTTATGGCTATTTCTAGATCCAAAACAATGCTTAACATAATTAGTGAGAGATGCTTAAAAGGGGAGAGAACTTTTACCTATTGTGTTAACAATAGCTAGAGAAAACATGTATCCCACTGCCCTAAATGTGGTGTGTGTGTGTGTGTGTGTGTGTGTGTGTGTGTGGTTGTGGTGTGTGTGTGTGTGTGTGTGTGTGTGTGTGTGTGTGTGTGTGTGTGGTTTGAGGTTTACGGGCACTAAACAGCATGGTCATCAGCGCCAAAACGCATAGAAATAAGAACACGTGCGGTGAAGGGATGAAGACGGACCTGTAATCAACAAAGTGTTAAACATAAGAGAATCCATCACTGAAACATAATAAAACAATGGAAACTCCAGTAGGAATACCAACAATCTAGGAAAAGATAGACTGCTACTTACCATAGAGAAGATAGACAGGCAAAATTAAAAGACACTTATGTACAGCTTTCGGCCACAGCCTTCATCAGCAAAAGAGAACCACACACCATTCACATACACAAGCAAGCACACCTCACGCACAGATGACTCCCAACTCCAGCAGCTCAGGCCTGAATGCAACCATCACATGGGATGCAAGCAGCAATCTGGAGCAGGTGGGGATGGAAAAGGGATAGTAGTGTACAGGTGGGGGAGAGACGAAGGCTGTCTGATGGTTGTGTGCAGGGATCAGAATGCCAACAGGCTAGTGTCAGGAGGTTGTGAGGCAGGGAGGTGGAAAAAGGGACCAAAAAAGAAGAGGAGAGGGGAAAGATGGGCAGGTGCATTGTTGGAGGGTGACAAACAAAAATGGTGGGAGACGAGAATGGGGAGGAGATGATAGGATAGAGGGGTGGAAACTGTTGGGTGGAAGGTGTGGGGACAGTATTTACCATATGTTGAGGTCAGGACAATTACGAAAGTGGAGAATGTGTTGTAAGGATAGCTAGCATGTGCGCAGTTCAGAAAAGCTGGTGGTGGATGGAAGGATCCATATGGCTTGGGTAGTGAAGCAGCCATTGAAATCAAGCACACTATGTTCAGGTACATGTTATGCCACAGGATTGTCTACTTTGCTCTTGGCCACAGTTTGGCAGTGACTGTTCATCCTGGTGACAGCTGCTTGGTATTCATACCAATATAAAATGCTGTGCAATGATTGCAGCACAGCTGGTAAATGACATGGCTGGTTTCACAGGTTGTCCAGTTCCTGATGGGTAAGAATAAATCTGTGACTGGACTGGAATTGGGAGTGCCGGGTCAGTGGATTGGGCAGCTCTTGTACCTGGGTCTCCCATGGGGATATGGTCCTTGTGGAAAGTGGTTGGGATTAGAAGTGATATAGGAGTGGACTAGGATGTTCTGGAGCTCGGGTGGGCAGTGGAGCACCACTTTAGGAGGGTGGGGAAGATCTTGGGTAGGATGTCTCTCATTTTATGGCATGATGACCAATAATCAAAGCCCTGAAATGAGGTATATCCTACCTGAGATCCTTCACACCCCTCATAAAGTGGGTTCTGTCACCCACCCTACATCCACAATATCCTAGTCCATCCCTATGCCATTCCCAATCCCAATCCCTTGTCACGAGAATCATATCCCTGTGGAAGACACAGGTGCAAGACCTGTCTGATCCACCCACCCAGCAATTCCTACGCCAGTACTGTCATAGGTTTATCTTACTCCATCAGGGACAACCTGTGAAAGCAACCATGTCATTTACCAGCTCTGCTGCAATCATTGCACAGCTTTTTATATTGGTATGACTACCAACCAGCTGCCCACCAGGATGAAAGGCCACTGCCAACCTGTGGTCCAGAGCAAAGTAGACCTCCCAGTGGCACAATATGCAACTGAACATTACATACTTGATTTCAATGGCTGCTTCACTACCCGAGCCATATGGGTCCCCCCCCTCCACTACCAGCTTTTCTGAACTGCACAGATGAGAGTTATCCTTACAACACATTCTCTGTACCCGTAATTTTCCCAGCCTCAACATATGGTAACATACTGCCCCACACACTCCACCCATCAGTTTCCACCCCCTCTGTCCTATCATCTCCTCCCCATTCTTACCTTCCACTCTGTTTGTTTGCAGCCCTTTGCCAGCACACCTGCCCATCTTTTCCTGCTCCCCTCCTTTTTTTCCCCAACTCCCTGCCCCACAACTTCCTGACACCTGATCTGTTAGCATTCTAGTCCCTGCACACTCCTCCAGACAGCATTTGTCTCTCCCCCCACCTGTACACTACTATCTCTTCCCATTCTCCGCCTGCTCCAGATTGCTGCTTGCATCCCGTGTGATAGATGCATTCTGGTCCGGGCTGCCGGAATTGATGAGCTTGTGTGTATGAATGGTGCGTATTTTTCTTTTGCTGATGAAGGCTATGGCCAAAAGCTTTATGTAAGGGTCTTTTAATTGTGCCTGTCTGCAACTTAACATATCTTCTTTATGGTAAGTAGTAGTCTATCTCTTCCCACATTACTGAAACATAATATGTATACTACATTAATAATAAACTATCACCATACTGCATAATGCGATTCACACCTATGCCATCTACATTTATTTGAGTAAATTGGTGAGAAAGCTGCTACTTTGAAACAGCTGCTGCCTCCCCTGTTTTACAACAGAGTTGTTGTTTTCCTGCTATTAGTAGCTTAATATTAACTTGATAACAATGGTATTTTTCAAACAAAAACCTTTTATGTCTATAAATATCAACACTAATGACAGTTGGCAATTGTTCAAAATTAGATCAATATAAACTCACTGAATGTGAATAACTTGGGGTTTGCTGTATTAGGAAAACATGTACTATCTGCTGGTGACATGTGAAAATTTTTGTGGGACTCGAATCCAGATTTCCTGCTTGCTGCGAGCAGTCACTTTAACTTTAAGCAGTCGGTGCATGTTTTCTGCACTTCCACACATCTCACTGTCTGCAGCCCTATATCACAGTCTCTTACTTTCATAACTGACTGCTCGCAGCTTAATTCTGTATTGCTGCATTAGTGAGAATAAGGCTATGGAGAATTGAGACTATAAATTATCATCTAGTGCCTGCCTCAGCATGTAATGTTTACATTGATGATAACTGATAGCTGTTCGAAATTAGATCAGTATAAATTTGTTGAATGCAAATAACATGGTGTCAGCTGTATTAAGTGCAGATGTTCTGCCTGAAAAGGTAAACATTACATTTTGAAGTGGGCACTAAGCGATAATTCATAGGTCTCGAGTCCCCATAATCTTGTTCTCACTACTGCAACAATACAGAATTAAACTGTGGGCTTTCAGCGATGAAAGTAAGAAACTATGCTATAGCAATGTAGATGGTGTGGGTCGATGCGGGAGGCTTGCACAGGTTATCTGAAGGTATGATGATCGCTCGTGGTAAGCGAGAAATCCGGATTCGAGTCACAGTACAGTGCAAATTTTCATGTCGCCAACAGATACATCTGTACTTAATACAGCTAATGCCAAGTTATTTATGTTCAGCTAACTTATATTGATATAAATACTAAATACTATTTATAGAGCATTATTACTTGTAATACAGCTTTAAATAAAAACTGATACTTGCCGTGTAGCTTGCACTACTTTTAAATCATTATATCTAGAAATCCAGATGATTTTTAGAAAGCCTGGTTAATCAGATAGTTAAGCTTGCACTTTGTTAGATGGGACCTTGTTGGATATATTTACCACCAGAGTAAATAATTCCATTCTGAACCCTGGACAAGGAGGTAAAAACTAAGCATGACCAATGTAGTTAGGAACTCTGTCTCCCCACCCCCTTTTTTTTTATTTTACAAAGTTCACCACTGACTAGGCTACAGAATACAAAAGCTTGGCAAAAACATTGACAGCAAACTGTATGTTAATTCCAAAGAAACTAAAGGCATATAATATCAACAACTCATCTGTGAAATTTCTACACACATTCCTGACAAGCTTGGTATGTCGGACAAGAGATTAGAGATAATATTATAAATTTCAAATTTACCAGTAAGTGAATAATACAGTCCTCACTTCAGGGACCTATGTTTTTTTCCTGGTATATTTTAATGGCATTACACAACCTATCAAATCTTATATAATAAGCTATGTACATGACATTTCAATGTTATTCTATATCAAAAACTGACAGGGATTATGCTATTAATTGTGTAACAGAAATAATATATAATTTTAATGATCAAGATCTCATGTTAATGTTAACCGGTTAGTTACAATTAATACCATTTAAAACTAGTGTTTTTGACAATCCAACACAGTCTATCTGTATATAACATCTTGGGAGTTTGTTTTTTCAGCATTAATACAGATAGTTTCCAGACTGATGTTGGAGGTAGACAGTTTTATTATGACAATTTCTTATGAACTTCTGTGACTGTCATTTCCTAACATCAGTGACTTCTGAACTGCCTGCAAAACCCAATTTGCTTAAGCTGTGACAAATATCTGACCCAAAGGTTGGTTATGCAATTTCAGAATACCCATGTTAATATCTTGGTCAGCTGCAAACTGAACCACAATGTCATATATTAAGAGTTCTACATAAAGAGGTTTGCTATTTGCATTTTCACAGTGGAATTTGCAGTGATGCCAGAGATATTAAAGATACACAACTCAAGCACAGAATATGATCAGTTTTCTACTGGCTTCTAAATTATATAAAATGTACATAAAACAGTCCCCCCCCCCTCCCCCCCCCCCCACACATATATATAACTCTCTCTCCTAATAGTCAGCCACATTTTCTCGGGTATTTTGGCAGATGTCTGCAGTTTTATTTTTGCAATGTTGAAGAGTTAGCCCAAATAAATACGACCAATAACACCCAACATTTGCAGAAAATATAGTTTTGTTTTTCATTATAAATACATTTTTTCTCTTTTTTTATGGCATTTTATTTGCCCATTCAAGAGACTGGTCCCAAACTTGAAGAGCATATTTCAGAAGTAGCTCTCTCCATGAAATAGTAATTTTCAGGATACATAAATTTTAAATACGCTGCTTAATTGTCATTCTTGAAGCATACTTTCTACTCAGTGGCTCTACTTTTATATTGTAAATTTGGACATAATACAGTTAACTTACTTGGGAGCAAAATCACAGACTTCTCTGTATGCTGACATTAGAAACAAGCACGTTGTTTGTAAATTAATCCTTTTTCATGTGAACATCACTTACTTGGGTTGAAAACAAAACACAAAGTCATAATAGGCTTAGCATTATGTTCACAAGTTATTCCTAATTTAATTAAAAGCCAATTCACATCATCCACCCCTCCAAAGGCTCTAAGTATGCTACAGAATGTAGAACAATATACTTTTACATTATCTTCATTGCGAGTTCAGACTAAATATGGTACTAAAAACTGTTGCTGCTGATGGTTCTCATTCGCTCTCTTTCTTACAGTTTTCTGGGCCACAGTAGTATTGATAATCTCCCCGCAGCAACTTTAATCCCTGGCAAAATCGATCACTGTGTTTACAAGTCAAGAGACACTGATAACCATCAATAACATCTATCTATACTTCATGGTTAATCTTCTGCTATTCTGATGGATGATGTGACCTCTTATGATACAGTGGTTTGACATTTCATGTTTTTCTTCTTACTGTGTGGCAATATTACACAAACTCCAAAAAAGTCTTCTCAAAATTTGACAATTCAGTACTGACTTGAAATCTAGCAGTCTCCTGTGCAGACAACAATAGAGTACCAGAACTCTACAATACATTGAATATGTGACTTAGAAAAGTATTTCTATTTGCTACATGGAAATAGGAGTTTGAATATAATTTCTCAATACTGTTATGACCAGGATACACACTACCTCTACAAAGGAAAACAGCAAGTAGCATGATAAAAATACATCTAGCATAGCCAGTCCCTATGAACTAAATATATCTGAAATATGTCAGTTATGAAATAAACTTTTCAATTAGGCTAGTGCTATAATCAGTTTAACAATATGCCCACTAACGATTACGATATATGCATAAATTTGTTTGCCCTGTCCTTGTCAGTCTGTCCCTTTTTCTGTGTTGGCATGTGCTGTCTGTCTGTTACTGTAATGCTGTAGAGCTACTCAGTCACTGTTGGACTACTGTTCCTTTTGACATATACCATAAAAACTAGCCTTTTACCAATGGCTTTTCCTGAATATGTATTTGACACATATATGAACACACCACCTCCTCCTCCTCTCTGTTTCCACCTCATCCTCCCATCTCTATCTATCCATCCCCTTCTCACTCTCTCTACCTCTTTATTTACTCCACCCCCTCTCTCTGACCATATCTTCCACCCTCCTCCCTCTGACCATATCCTCCTTCTCTCTCTTTCATTCTCCGCCTCCCCTTTTCCTTTTCCACCTGCCTACTACCCCTCTACAACTTCATGAATCTTGCCCTCCTCCCCTCTTTGTCCATTTCCTCCTCCCCTTGCTCTGTCCATCCCCTCTTCTACCCATCTCAACCTGTCCCCACCCATTCTCATCATCATGTGCAGCTCATATGATACAGCTGAATGAATCAGGTCGATACTAATCCCACAACACACCTGTCATACAGGGCAGATTGCACCTTAGGGGTTTGAAAACCATTTATTTGCCCCTGACATGCAGACCAATCTGCAAAGCATGTCAGTAAAATAGGCCAATTCTAATCACACACAACACGTCACACTGGGCAGCCGACATGTACTGTTTATGGCCTGACATGTAGGCTGCCCTGCAGAGCAGGTTGATTTCATAGATTCCCACACAACATGCCTGTCACAAAGGGCAGCCTATATGCCAGGGGCAGTAAAAACACGATTTTGCCTGTATCTTTGTTCCTATTGGAACTTAGAGGTTATAAACCCCACAGCAATGATATTTGGGAGGCCTGGTGTCTCTGTCAAATCGGGTTGAAATCAATTCAGGGGTTTGGGAGGAGATCTTGGACATGCTCTCTGCTCCATATACACACACTGCCACTGATGGACCTAGTGAGTTGAATTAATGATTAAACTGTGGCCAGGTGAACCTGCTCACTAATGAGACAGCAATGAAAATATTATCCAGTAGAGTATTCAACTTATTTGAACAACAGACAATGTGCTGCTCTCAGTATTCAAAATTAAGTCAAGTGCCTGAGCTTAATTTTAGATGATGAATCATCAACATCGCTTCACCTATGACTAATGAGATCATATGATAGTTTGTAGGGGGACCCTAGACCTGGGATATTTTTAATATTTTGGAAGACAAATGGCAACCTGTAAGTAGCTGTAAAAAAGTTCCATCCCTGTTAAAAACCTGCGTAATACTGACTTTTAAATCATTTTCATGAAAGAAAAATACCTGACTGCACGATAGTTTTTCCTGTTCCTGAGATCTAGGTGGGGGTGACCCCCTCCCCCCCCCCCCTTGCCCCCAGGTATGGTGGGTACTCTTGCCTGTGACATAACCAACCAACCTTATATCACGTCAACCACAGAGACTGGAGGGTACCCTAAGTAGGTTTGCTGCAATTCTACAAGGCCTATTTGTGACCACAGCTGGATTAAGACTAACACAAAAGTCCCAGAAATATTAAGTCCCCATGAGATAATTACTGATTATTTAAAAGTAAGCTATAGGAGTACTTGCTTGAAAAGTTTCTATTCTTTAGATGAATTTTTTTCAGACTCACATAAAACTGTTTCCCATATATTCGTATTTTTCCATTTTAATGTCTTTTGCTCCTTTAATTACACCTAACAAATCACAGAGTTTATGATCTGTAAGTCACTGAAATGGTCTTTGGACTTAATAAATCAAACTTTGTATTTAGACAATATTTGAAATTTGGATTTCTAACCTCTGTGTGTGATGGTTGATTAGTATTTATTAACTGAAACTTCCTGGCAGATTAAAACTGTGTGCTGGACCAAGACTCAAACTCGGAAACTTTGCCTTTCGCGGGAAAGTGTGGTAGAGCACTTGCCCGCGAAAGGCAAAGTTCTCAAGTTCGAGTCTCGGTCCATCACACAGTTTTAATCTGCCGGGAAGTTTCATATCAGCACACACTTCACTGCAGAGTGAAAAATCTCATTCCGGAAACATCCCTCAGGCTGTGGCTAAGCCATGTCTCTGCAATATCCTTTCTTCCAGGAGTGCTAGTTCTGCAAGGTTCGCAGAAGAGCTTCTGCAAAGTTTGGAAGGTAGGAGATGAGGTACTGGCAGAATTGAAGCTGTGAGGATGGGTCGTGAGTTGTGCTTGGGTAGCTCAGATGGTAGAGCAGTTGCCCACAAAAGGCAAAGTTCCCGAGTTTGAGTCTTGGTTCAGCACACAGTTTTAATCTGCCAGGAAGTTTCATATCAGTGCACACTCTGCTGCAGAGTGAAAATCTCATTCTCGAATATTTACTGATTGTTAATTTGTATTTTTAACCTCTGTATGTGACTCTTAATAGCATACACAATAACAAATTTATTGTTTAGACTTGTTTCACATTCACATGCTACCATACAATAATGGATAGCTATTACAATAAATAGTCAAACAGTAAATGTTCAGCTTAATGACTGTATCTTTAAACAATCAATACTATTTACTATGAGGGGATCAGACTGTCGCAGGAGCTTTTAAAAGCAGCTGTTTCTAGCCTCTGTGCTTAGGCCAATGAAACACCATGAATAATCAGTTGGTGTCCTCTTATGGTGCACCGAGCAAACTGTATCCTCTTTGTTTCTCACTCACCAGGCTTCCGTTTCATTACTCAAATTGTAATGGAACAATTTTCAGGCAAGTAGTCCATGAGCAGCTAGGTCACTAGGGGTCCATGCAACCCAGACATTGGCACTGGATATGGGTCAACTGCATTTCTTTAGGAAGTGCGGAATCTTTTACTACCACTGCTGTTGAAGAGATGCAACTTTTGTTACTGTTACATGAGTATAAGGTGATAAATATTCCTGAATATGTTTTTGGAACACTGTTTACCCAGATTTTAAGTAATCATTATTACCTAATAATTGTATATGTTGATGGTTCTTAACAAGAGCATACTGTTAGCTGCTCACTTTATTCCTCCAATGTACCTGCTAAATGCACTTACCTACAGAATTTACAATCTATAATTTTGAGATGTACATAAGTTTGAGGGCAGTGGAACAGATGAGACAGCACAGAACCGGGAATTCCTTGCCTGCACAAATTTTCTGACTGCTGCTCAAATAAAACCAAATCAAGGATGTTCAGGTGTCCTCCTTTTCATTTAGAAAAAGGGAAAGTCTGGTGGTTTTCTGCTGGGCATGTAAGAATTAAGAACAACGTGTGAACTCCAGGACACCATAAACTCATGATTACAATGTAGGATAATGTGGACTGCAAGTGGGACCATTATGTTGTGATCAGTGAAGCTAACTGACAGCCCATGGGGAACTTTGTTCCACTCAATTGAGCAAGACAAAGTGCATCTATCATGCCTTAACACCAGATTATGTCCCTTGACAAACTCACATGGATTCTTTCTCCCATGAGAAAAACCACCTGTCTGTGGTGCTTATGGGGTACAGGTGTAGATACATCTCATGCTGACATTTGGTTTAGATGGAGATTTGTCCTCTGTTTTGGGTGGCAGCAAGAAGCGGGTCAAAAGTCTTATATTTCTGTTGGATCTCTAATCCTGCACCTAAAATTTTGCTGATAAGAGTTTAGATTTTTTTTAGTTTTTTAGCTGTAATTCAATGAACATTTTTTTAAAATTTTTTATTACATTGCACTGTTATACTGAGATGTAAATTATATTAAATATACCTGCAGTGGCGTGTAATCCAACCACCTGAGGATACTAACAACTAGTGGCAGCTATTGCAGTAAGAGAATCAAGCTGCTTATATTTGATATCTTTCTGTGTGCAAGCACGTTACTAGACTCTGGATAACTTGGGGCTGACAGACTACCCATCTTTGGATGCAGTTAAGACTGAGACACTCCTGAAATTTTGGTTTTGTTACTGCTTGCAACTGCTCGGCTGTCAATCAATATCTAGCTTTTCAGTCATTACATATTCTTTATCTGTGTTAACTGTACATGTGCAATGAAGTGTATTGTTATAATGGATATGAAAGCATTGTGCATCTATTGAAATGAAGATATACTGGAGATAACAAATGATATTTTGTACAAGTCTAGAGTTCCATCTTCATGATAGTCATTTTAACCAATCTAAAGATTTCTCTATGATTTGCAGGTTTCATTTCCAAATTTTCCTAGACTGTTTTTTTATTTACTTTATATTTTTAGGAAGAGTAAATTCTACCCATGACTGTGAACAAAACTTTAGAGCTGATACACTATATGACTAATCAGAGTTTAGCTATGATTGAAACCAAGATGAATATTTAGCCGAGGAATTTTTTTGTGAGAAATAATATTCAGTTGTAAAATTTTGTAACAAACGTTTTGCAGAAAATATATTTTAATATCAATATCAAAACCAGTGAGTAAATTCAAGCTACATGTGATTTGAGTCATGAGCTTGGTAACAAGTGGTAGCCAATTTCTCTCTGTCTCTCCTATTACCTAATGACACTACACTCAGAGATAGATGATTAAACAATTTTTATGCTGTATTCTCATACTATCAACCATGAAACCATAAATGTAATTACATTCCAGAGGTATTGATAACAGTGTCTTCAGTAGTCGCTCGGTCAAATGAAGGTTCATTTCAATCTCACTGGGATTAGGATTACTTACAACTTTTGTCAATAGGTAAGTCGATGAAAGTCACAGGCATATTTTACAGACAAATTTCTGAAGAAATGCTTTACAATCTTCTTCAAATTTAGGAATTTCTACTGTTTCTGTGTTTTAACTCTGTTCAGTTTCTAATATGTGTATAAATTACAAAGAAACAAGCTCTGGAGGGAATCAACAATTACTATTTCTAACACCTTGAAGCCCTGGAGGGAATCAACAATTACTATTTCTAACACCTTGAAGTGTTACAGAAACAGCATTTTAAAAAATCATTTATCACAAATTTTTCCAACAAATTTTCAAAATTAACATCCATGCAGTGTGTAGCATTGGAATTAATGGAGCGCCAGATTGAAGTTCTCAGAGAAATTGTTGCACATCATAGAAACTGTTTTACATCATAGGCCAATAAAATAAAAAAAAGGTGTTTCTCCAAAATGGTTTACACTCCATGGATAGGCTGATGACCTATTTGCTCTGTAATCAGCAATAAAGGTGCTTCCTTCAAAAATATACTGACAGGTAGTAGAGATAGAGCACCACATTTTGCACTATCACAGCATCCGCCATTAACTGTTGGCCACTTCACTATCGAGTGGTTATAATTAATCTTTCCCTATTTAAGACATTATAACACGGAAACTAATTACTGTACGAGTACCAGATTTGGTAGCATTAATGTCAAGGACATGGGGAAGAGAAAAAATGCAGAATCAATTCAATTGAAACACTTTTAATGTGCTGCTATGGTACATAATACCATTACATACTGATACCATTACTACTACAAAAGGGGCTCAACATGGCATCCATCAGTGTCCAGAAGAGTCTGAAAGTGCAGGATTGCATTCTGCACAGCAGTACAAAGCATGTACATGTCCATAGGTATGCCGACTCAATGGCGGATACAGAAAAACCTCGAGGAGGGGGTGCTACAGATATCTTGAGCTACCTTTACTTTTACCGTAATAAAAAATAATGAAGTCACATGCAAATTACACGAAAGTTTTATTTACACTGATTATACACACATACAAGGCACTGCAATCTTATGATATAAAAAAGTTACAACGGTGGTTCTCTTCCTTAAATGATGAATTCTATGCACCTATTCTTCCTGGCAAATTGGTTAATTACATCGCCAATAGGACAATCAATGCAGTGGACCACAGAGTATTCAACAGTTGTGACACTGCACGCATACTGACTGATGGTAGGGAATGGCATGCAGCGTTGTCTGCCATAGCAACAGTGATTTCAGCAACCACCTGTGGTGCAACCGGTCATTGGCCTCTTCTCAGAGCGACACTCAGTTATCCAGTTGACTCAAACTTCTTCATTAAGCTCTGCACAGCAGGTGGAGAAAGAGGACCCTTTCGTAATCCTTTCAGCCGGTGGTATTCTTAAGTGCAGCTGCAGCAATGCTGTTGTTTTGATAATAGAGCTTCACCAACAATGTCCTGCTCTTTTTGTTCAATCTCATGTTGACACATCAACAAGTGCACTGCAACTGGTCAGGTGTGTGAGACTACGAATCACTATGACTCATTACAGCACCTGGTGGCCACAATTGGAACTGGATGGTGGCGCTGTGATGAATGTAAATCATGCATCCCATACTTTGGGTATTAATGCTACCAAGTTTCATACTCGTGTTAAATAGGGAAGTTTAATTATAATCACCTGGTACTTTATGAAACCCCCCAACATAATAAAAATCACAGCAGTAAAGCATGGACATACTTCAACATGACAATTATTTCTGATCTTGACTCACCCATCTATCTCTTTTTAGTTATATGCTACTTTAATTCAGGAAAAAATCTCTCTCTCTCTCTCACACACACACACACGCACACACACACACACACACACACACAAAATATAAAAACCTCTCTGAATATCCAGTGACGATCAACAAAGCAATATATTTATTCATTTATTGTTTGATTTTGTATTACAAAAAAAATCACAAATCACACCCATACGATAAGTTCTGAAACATGCATAGCATTCACAATCAGTATACGGAAAACAGACCTAGCAACCAGAGAACTTATAAGCAATAATAATTACTCCCAAGATCAGTGAGTGCAATGGTGACACACACTGTAATGACTCAATGCATTACTTCAGTTCTGTTACACCCCAACTCCATAATCAGCTCTTTGCCAAAGCAAATTTTCGTACAGTGATTTGCAACAGGATGACTCAGTAAATTTACTTCAGTTTGAACAGTTAAATTATCAACCAAGTCTTTCAGAATTATTTGAGTGTTATTAATTTCATGAGACTTCAGCGAATTTTCTGGATAATGTCTACTTCCTTGAAAATTCCACAATTTCTACATAAACCACCCTACAGACCTTATGATACTAATGCCTTTCTTAATGATAGCTCCATTGTTGAGATGCTGACTGCCTAAGTAGTAAAGGTAGACCTATGAAGAAAAAGACTTTCACTGCACCCTCATGAGTAGCTCGCTGCCTTACCTCAACCAAGTTCTCTGTCATTCTACACAATGACCATGGTACACGCAATGTAAGTCATAGCAGATGGATGTCATTTCAGGTGACTGCGTTCATCTCCAGTAGATCTGAAAAATGCTGGTGTGTTCTGTATCAGTATAGTTTTACTTTTTTGTATGTCTTAAATACTATTCCTATTGTTTTTAAAATGGTTTCCTGGAGCACAGAAACACATAACAGAAAACAGTATTCACAATAGCTTTTAAGCACTAGCTCTTTTTCTAGCAATAGTACACACATTCACACACACCCAACCACCAAAACACATGTAGGTGTCTGGTTGTGTGAGTGAATGTGTGACTATTGCTTGGAAAAGAGCTAGTGCTCAAAAGCTAGTGTGAATGCAATTTTATGTTATGTATTTCTGTGCTCCATGCTTGATCCACTACAGTTGAGCGGTTGCCTTTCCCTTATTTTAGTTACTGCCCTAGCCAGGAATTTCCATTTTCTTTATAAAATGGTTTCTTCTTATTTGTAAGACAATTCTTTTAAGTCTGCCAGTTTTTGTTAAGATAGATGTCAACATAAAACTATCTTTGTAGAAACTGCTTATGCTATGCAGTATGCTAACCGAGCAAGGTTCTGAACTTGAAATGTTATCTGGGGAAAGGCAAAACTACTCTGCTGAAGTAGGTGATCCAAATCTTTGATATAACTCACAATATGAATGGTATTTATTTATCATGTGGATTTTTAAGAACAAAATTAAGCATAATAAAAAAATAACACATATTATTTACAGGCAGGCATCTAAATTTTTAATGCAATCAATTGAGTCATTTGTCGCCATTAGGAAATCATTGAAAGTACGATAGGCCCTGTTGGAACTTTCTGTAACAACATAACGAACAGTTTCCCTGGCTGTTCCACAATCGCATTTTGGAGATGGAGCCTTGCCTCACCTATGAAGAGAGTCCATGCTTTGCCATGATTGGTGCATGTTCTGTTTAACATTGTTCATGTTCCGTACTATTGGTCAAAGGCAGCGGGTTTCTTTCTATGCAGAGCAAATTCTGGCAGTGTGGAGGGCAAATCTCTGTTCAGTCTCATTCCCATGAGTCTGTTATGTTGAACTGAGATATGTACAGTTCCATGGCAGTTTTCATTGATGATTTCCTTGATAGAATATGATTTCTATCTGGAATAACACCACTTGAAGGATAGGAAGTTCTGGGTTGCCTTGTATGCATTTCAGCTCACAGAGTAGAACTGGTTTTTGTCAAATTCCAACAGGTGGTATATGTCTCAATATGGACAGCAATTCAATGAGGATGGATCTTAGTGTACCACTTATAATTCTCAGTCCTAAGAACGCAAGAGATGAAGTGACCTTGCGGCCACACAGTTCTGCAAATCACATTGTTACAGTGTACCACTTATAATTCTCAGTCCTAAGAACGCAAGAGATGAAGTGACCTTGTGTCCACACAGTTCTGCAAATCACATTGTTACTACTTACAGAACTCCATGGGACAAAGCACACACACCACACATGTTAAACATTATATGAACTTATGAATATAATAGAGGGAAACATTCCACGTGGGAAAAATATATCTAAAAAGAAAGATGATGAGACTTACCAAACAAAAGCGCTGGCAGGTCGATAGACACACAAACAAACACAAACATATACACAAAATTCAAGCTTTCGCAACCAACGGTTGCCTCATTAGGAAAGAGGGAAGGAGAGGGAAAGACGAAAGGATTTGGGTTTTAAGGGAGAGGGTAAGGAGTCATTCCAATCCCGGGAGCGGAAAGACTTACCTTAGGGGGAAAAAAGGACAGGTATACACTCGCACACACAAACATATCCATCCGCATATACACAGACACAAGCAGACATTTGTAAAGGCAAAGAGTTTGGGCCAACCTCTTTGCCTTTACAAATGTCTGCTTGTGTCTGTGTATATGCAGATGGATATGTGTGTGTGTGTGTGCGATTGTATACCTGTCCTTTTTTCCCCCTAAGGTAAGTCTTTCCGCTCCCGGGATTGGAATGACTCCTTACCCTTTCCCTTAAAACCCAAATCCTTTCGTCTTTCCCTCTCCTTCCCTCTTTCCTGATGAGGCAACCGTTGGTTGCGAAAGCTTGAATTTTGTGTGTATGTTTGTGTTTATTTGTGTGTCTATCGACCTGCCAGCGGTTTTGTTTGGTAAGTCTCATCATCTTTCTTTTTAGATATATTATATGAACTTATATACATATGACTCAAACCACATAATTATTTCATTTAGTACCTGTTGTAACAACTAAAAACATTTCTTTGATCACTGATATGTGTGATACATATGTATGTTGTTGTTGTTGTTGTTGTTGTGGTCTTCAGTCCTGAGACTGGTTTGATGCAGCTCTCCATGCTTATACAGTAAAGCTGCATGCCCTCAGAAAAAATTACGGCTGTAGTTTCCCCTTGCTTTCAGCTGTTCGCAGTACCAGCACAGCAAGGCCGTTTTGGTTAGTGTTACAAGGCCAGATCCGTCAATCATCCACTGTTGCCCCTGCAACTACTGAAAAGGCTGCTGCCCCTCTTCAGGAACCACATTTGTCTGGCCTCTCAACAGATACCTCCCCGTTGTGGTTGCACCTACGGTATGGCTATTTATATCGCTGAGGCATGCAAGCCTCCCCACCAACAGCAAGGTCTATGGTTCATGGGGGGGACATATGTATAACTTCTACCAATAAAGAGAATATTATGAAGAGGGTTGCTGCTCACAATATAGTGGAGATGCTGAGTCGCAGATAGGCACAACAAAAAGACTGTCAAACAAGTAAGCTTCTGGCCAAAAATACCTTCATAGGAATTAGAGAAAACACACACACACACACACACACACACGACCACAGTCTCTAGCTGCTGAGGCTAGACTGTGAGCAGTAGCACATGACGGAGGTAGCAAACTGGATGGCGGGGCAAGGAGGAGGCTGTGGCAGGCAGTGGGAGGGGTAGCAGGTTAGGGGTGGGGGATAGTAAAGTGCTGCTTGTTGGAGCATGAAGGGCTGAAGTATGGGAAGGTAGGGCAGCTAGATGTAGTTGGGAAGTTAGGCACAGGACAGAGAGGGAAGGGGAGGCGGGCAGCAGAAAAGGAGAGAAAAAGACCTAGGGTGTGTTGGAGGAATGGAGGGCTGTGTAATGCTGGAATAAGAATGGAGAAGGAGATAGGTGGGTAAAGGACAATGACTAATATAGGTTGAGACCAGGAGGGTTAATGGAATGTAGGATATGCAGTGAGAGTCAGAAGTGATGATCAATAATTCACACATAGAAATTACAGGCCAAAGTAGCTAAAAAGCTCCAATAAACATGGGTCCACAAATCAGCCGTTGCCCAGTTGTCTCAAGGTTTTGAATCGACTAACTGTTTGTTTACACATGTGCAAGTACTTCCCTTTCCTCCTCCATCCACTGTACTATATCGGCCTCACAGTCACTTAGGAATGCGAGAGCACCATGGACAGAGGAAACACCAATAAGAGTGTGCTGACATATACTTCACATATGTTAAAGCAAATGGCATTGCCCTTGAGGCTGCATGATTATTTGAAGAAGCTTTTCCTCTCCACAGACAGCGCGACGGGTGTACATTTAGCTGGTTACATCAGCGCCTTAGAGAAACTGGAAGTTTTGCACACCATGTAAGAGAAGGTTGACCTAGATCCATAACAACCAATGTTGAGGAAAGGGTGTTAGGCATTGTACACGAACGTCTGAGTACTTCAACAAGGAGGATTGCTACCCAAGAGCGTGTCCTGAGTCATAGCAGTGTGTGGCGGATTTTACATCGGCAAGTACTCTACCCGTATCATCTCCAGTGAGTGCAAGTCCTCAACAATGCAGACTTCCTTCCTAGAGAGAATTTCTGCCAGTGAGTGCAACAACAGTGTACCCTGAATCCCCTGTTTGTAAGCAGTATTCTGTTCACGGATGAGGCTGGATTGACTCGTGACGGTATTTTTAACTACCATAACTGTCACTATGGGCCAATGTCAATCCTAATGCAACGTACACATCACAAGAGCAGCAGTGTTATTCACTGAACATTTGGGAAGGACTGCTCAGAGACTGCATAATTGGACTGCACTTCCAACCACAGAGATTAGCCGGACGGCAGTACATGTGATTGCTGTGGACTGTTCCTCCAGATGTAAACAATGTCGTCCCACTGAACCAATGCCTGAACATGTGGTTCATGCATGATGATGCTCCAGAACATTTTCAATTATGAGTGCACCAGCTTCTAACTAGGACATATGGTCAACATTGGATAGGCAGCCATAGCCTCCAAGGTTTCCGGATTTAAGACCCATGGATTTCTCTGTATGGGGTCATGTCAAAAGCCTGGTCTATGCTACCGAGGTCAACTATATTGAAGAATTACGCTAGTGGACTGAAGCAGCCATCCAGCATTTACAGAATTCCCCAGGACTGCCTGAGAGGATTCGCAATTCATTTCAGAGATAAGTTCGATGTTGCATTCAGACACATGGACAAAGTTTCGGAACACCTACTTTAACATTTCGAGATGTCATGTGGTCCTAGACACTGATGAACTACAACAGAAAATGTGTTGTATCTTGAAAACGGTTAATTTGTAGACCCATGTTTATTGGAGCTTTTTAGCTACTTTTGGCCTGTACTTTCCATGTGTGAATTATTGACCATCGCTTCTGAAACACCCTGTATTTCAACGACAGTTCCCATCTATGCAGTTCAGAAAAGCTGGTGTTTGTGAGAAGGATCCAGATGGCACATGCTGTGAAGCAGTCACTGAAATGAAGACTGTCGTGTTGAACGGTGTGCTCAGCAATTGGGTGGTCCATCTGTTTCTTGGCAAGAGTTTGTCAGCAGTCATTCATGTGGACAACAGCTTGTTAGTTGTCATACCTCTGTAGACTGCAGCACAGTGGTTGCTGCTCAGTTTGCAGATCACATGGCTGGTTTCACAGGTACCCCTGCCTGTGATGACATACATGATGCCAGTTGTTGGTGGGAGGAAGTATGGGACAAATTAGGCATCTAGGTCTATTACAGGCATATGAGCTGTCAGGCAAGGAGTTGGGAGTAGGGGTTGTGTAGGGATGGACGAGGATATTGTGTCTGTTGGTCAATCTCAGTTAGTTTTCACGTTTCACTAGTGGCCTACTCTTTTAGATTTCATCTTGTTTCCTCATACTTCATTAGTTTTGTCCTTTTCATGATTTTCCCCATGTGTTTTAGTGTATTTTTGCAAATCTTTTTGCATGTATTTCTACATCATTTATGTAGTTTTACGTGTTTTTATCCACCACCATGGATTCTTGCCCCTACCATGCGCGTCAATACAGAGAAGTATCCTTATTCCTAACTGGAACCCAGTCCCACACACCGTTCCTGGGTTGTTGCTTGGCTCATGTTAAAATGGCCTTAGCATCAAATTACCCATCTCTGCCTGCAACCCCTCCTTTCACAATGACCTCCACCTGTTCAGATTCTGCCAGTCTTTAACTCTCAACAACATAGTCCTGCGAAACCATGGAAAACAGGCCCAAACCTCTTTGCATTACCTCCTCCCCTTCTGTAAAAATCTCCTGCTATGTAACCCCAAATTTCTAGATCCCATATCACACACGAAACTGTTGCCCTGCAGGAACCAGAGCAGCATACAAAACACCACATCAAAAATCTCTCCACCCTCTTCACTTCCTACTCCTGCCTTGGACCACAACTACCTGTTGCCTCTACATAACCTCCAAACTTTCCCTGCATCCCCTCATAGCTGACAAACTCTGCCTTGCACCCTCAAAAGCTCACTCCGCCCCCTCCATATAGAATCCAGAACTAAACAGATTCAAAATAGTCATGAACATTTCCTCCAAAAGCTTTAACCCTACAGAAGCGTCAGTCCTCTCCAAAGGCCTTACCTTTTCCCCCACTCCCAAATCCAGTCATGTCTTGTTAAAAACCTTATCTCCTCCTGTGGAAACACTTCTTTGCCACCAACCCTACCAATCAGATTCAACCAAGGACCAGAAATTAAATCAACAAACCGCTATTTCCCCGTCCTGTGTCTAATTCATGATATAATCATACAAACCATCAACAGATGTCCATATGATCCGTGTTCTGCACGGAAGATGGCATTTCAGTCAATGGAAAACCACACCAACGATGATGTCAGGACACCTATCAAACGAAGTCATGTTTGCTGGATAGTCTCATATCCATAATGGCTGTGTACACAATCACACACAGTGCAGTACGGCGCAGAGAAGACGCCTACCAAACTCTCTGCAGTAATGAGCCATAGGAACAATTAAAGCAGGAAGTGTGAAACTCATGTGGCCCGATGGCTTAACATGAGTTGTTCTGTTGTTTCTTGGATGTGACAACAGACCGAAACTGTATCAAGAAGACCATGGCAGGGCCGACCACGTGTGACAGCAAAAGAGCGGACTGTCATATGTCTATAAGGGCAAGATGGTACCGCCTTAGTACTGTGCAGCAACTGGAATCTGTCCTCGCAGCATCCCCTGGACATGTTGTATTGAGGCAGCGGTGTAGAGAAGACTTCGAAAGAGTGGCCTTTATTGTCGGAGACCTGCTGTATGTGTGCCACTGACACGTTTTCACAAAAGGGAATGTCTAGAGTGGAGCTGTCAATATGCCACCTGGACAGTCAAACAGTGGGCCAATATCATTTTCACAGATGAGTCCAAATTTGGTCTGGAGAGTAGTTCTCGACAGATTACATCTGAAGGAAACATGGAACATACTTTCGAAACCCGAACATTGTGGAAAGAGACCGATTTCAGGGAGGATCACAACTGGTGTGGGCAGGGATTACGTTGATCCCCCGAACATTCTTCATGAAATTGTGCAGGTGAATCGGACAAGTTTAACTGCTGACAGGTATTGTGACAAGGTCTTGGGGCACCATATACGGTTATTGCAAGGTGCTGTGCACCCACACTTTGTACTAATGGATGATAATGCTTGGCCTCGTAGAGAATGAGTGATTGATGTTTTCTTGAAAATGGAGGATACTACATACATGGTGTGGCCTGCTCACTCGCCCAATTTGAATCCTGTAGACCATGTCTCGGATGCACTAGGGAGAGGGGTTGCATCATGTCTGCATCTACCAATCACTCTCCAAGACTTGCGGGCAGCTCTGGAGGAAGAATGGGTGTTATTGCCTCAACATGACATTGATGACATTATTCACAGCATGCTCAGTCATCGTCACGCCTGTATTGCCGCTAGAGGTGGTCATACCCATAGTGAGCGCATTAACCAGTTGTCGGAATGTGTGTGCAAATCTGTTAAGTTGGGAAAAACAAAGAACATTTTCATCTACTGTTATGCACATGGCAGCTGTTTACGTTCTATATTCTTTACATTGTTTCAACATTGGTATCACTTGTTTTGTGGCAAAATAAATACAACCTTGCAAAATTTCCATTTGTTGCTTTAATTTTGTACACCAGTATATATTCTCACCCACAGTTACTTCTCCTTTGAAGGCATCACCTATACACAAATTTGGGGTATGGCTATGGGCACCTGCATGGCACCGTCCTATGACAAGCCGTTCATGGGCGATCTAGAGGAATCCGTTCTAACCACTCAGAACCCCAAACCCCTCACTTGGTTCAGATACACTGATGACATTTTTGTGATCTGGATCAATGGTGAGGGCACCCTATCCACATTCCTCGAGAACATTAATACCTTCTTCCCCATTCACTTCACCTGGTCCTCTGCAACCCAACAAGCTACCTTCCATGATGTTGACATCCACCTCAAAGATGGCTACATCAGTACGTCTGTCCATATCAAACCTACCAACCACCACCAATGCCTCCATTTTGTCACTTGCCACCCATTCCATAATAAGAAGTCCCTTCCACAGAGCTTAGCCATCTGTGGCCACTACATTTTTAGTGATGAGCAGTCCCACTCAAAATATATTGAGGCCTTCACAGACCATAATTACCCTCCCAACTTTGTACAAAAACAGATCTCCCGTGCCTTATCTTTATAGTCACCCACCATCTCCCCAAGTCCCACCGTCCGGCCACTGAGGAGCATTCCCCTTGTGGCACAGTAACACCGAGGATTGGAGCAACTGAATCACATTCTCCACTGGGGTTCCGACTACCTCTCGTCATGTCCTGAAATGAGGAGTGTCGCACCCACCATCCTTTGCACCCCTCCCACAATGGTATTCCGCAGTGTATCGAACCTACACAGTATCCTCATCCACCCCTACACAATCCCTGCTCCCAACCTTACATCATGGCTCATTTCCCTGTAATAGACTTAGATGCAAGACCTGTCCCACACACCCTCATCACTACCGACTCCAGTCCAGTCACAAGCATCACCTATTCTATCACGGGCAGGTCTACCTGTGAAACCAGACGTGTGATGCACAAGCTAGGCTGCAACCACTGCGCTGCATACTATGTGCGCTTGACACCAAACAAGCTGTTTGTCTGCATAAATGGCCACTGACAAAATGTGGCTAAGAAACAGCTGGACCACCCTGTTGCTGAGCAAGCCGCCCAACACAACATTCTTCATTTCAATGACTGCTTCACAGCCTACGCAATTTGGGTCTTTCCCACCAACACCAGCTTTACTGAATTGCGAACATGGGAACTCTCCCTGCAATATATCCTACACTCCCATAATCCTCCTGGCCTCAACCATTGTTAGGCATTGTCCATACCCATCTAGTCTCTTTCCCGTTTTCCATTCCGGAACTGCAAAGCCCTCTATTCCACTGACGCTCCCTCAGTCTTATTACTTCTCTCCTTTTCCACTACACCCTCTCTCCCTGCCCCTCCATCTGACTTTTAGACAGCACCTAGTTGCCCTAATCACTTCCCACTTCATCCCTGTATGCTCTCACAAGCAGCACTACAGTCCTCCACCCCTACCTTGCTGTCCCTCCCCTCCCTGCCCCAGTCTCTTCCTTACCCCAACATCCAGTTTGCTTCTCCCATCATGCACTGCTGCTCAGTCTGGCCTTAACAGCCAGAGACTGTGGCCACGTGTGTGTGAGTTGTGGTTGTTATTTAATTCTGATGAAGGCCTTTTTGGCTGAAAGCTTACTTGTTTGACAGTCTGTTTGTTGTGCCTATCTACAACACAGAATCTATGCTATATGGTGAGTAGCAAATATCCTTTTTATAATATTGTCATTATTCCATCCTGTATTTTCCACTGTTTCAATGTACCAATAAAGGTTTGTCATCTTATGGTTTATTTTGGAACAGAGGATGTACTTAGAAACAAAGAGAAAGATCTATCTATTTGTTTACCTCTGTAGGTTTTTCAACCTATTAATATACTGTGCGTGATACAGAAATTTCCAAAATTATAAAAAAATTATTTAAAATGTTTTGAAAAAAAAAGGAAAATTATGATGTAAACAATGAATTACATACAATTTTTACATAGACAAAAGACTAACTTTCTTCTAAAATATTGTTCACAAAATTAAATTTCAAATTCTAGAGCCCTGATTACAATTTTGAAAATAATTAGAACAAGTATGGTTTTACAATACTATAACTGTAGTTCCCTAAAATATTTGTTAAAATACATGTTTGAATCAGAAAATTGTAGTTAGTTAGTTACATGTTTCAGGGATCATGTTGCAGGATAGACCGTAACAATGTGTAGCAAGTCATTTTTCATTCACATTGCAAATTCATTTGTACATGTGGGTACATTCTGAACATTTATATTTTCAATTACATTTTTTAAAAAAGAATATATATGTGAGTTAGTAATTCCTACCCCCCACCTTTTACACATTACGATAATAGAAATTCATCAATGGAACAGGAGTTGTCAAGGAGAAACTTTCTCAGTTTGTATTAAAATTTAACTTTGCTGTCTGTCAGACATTTTACATCGCTGGATAAGTGATAAAAATTTGAGTTGCACCATTGTGCACTCCTTTCTGTGCTAAAGACAACCTTAACGAGGAGTAATGAATGTCAGTTTTCCTTGTGGTATTGTAATTAATTATATTATTGTTCCTTTTGAACTGTAATTGATTATTTACACTTCATGGGGAAATAAATACACAGTGAAGCAGTAGTACCGAATTCCTTAAACAGCCCTCTAGACAATGATTGTGGGTGAGCACCACATATTACTCTTGCAGCACTTTTTTGTAAACAAAGACTTTCTTTCTTAAAGATGTGTTATCCCAGAACATTATTCCATATGACATTATTGAATAAAATTATGCAGAATATGTCAACTTACTGATTTGTCTCTCTCTGAGATTTGGAATGATTCTAAGTGCAAATGTGGGTGAATTACATTGTTTTTAAGAGTTACAAAATGTGCTTTTTCCAATTTAAATTATCATCAATATGAACACCTGAGAATTTCAAAGTTTCCACCCTATTTATTATTCCCTCCCCACAGTGTTTTTGGTGTAGTACCCCTACATGTGCAGTACTAAATAAATTGAGGATGAGACGATCACAGAAAATCAGTCAATGATACTAAGTTTATTTTTCAATATCAGTGGGCCAGAGGCTAGGTTAAAAATAGTAGCAAAGTGTGCCACCTGCAGGTTCTGTTAATTTCTTGTTTTTGATACATAGTCATTCAGATGTTGATATTCATAAATTTGTTTAACTCTTGTCAACTTCTCATGCTCAGTTTTGTCTGTCTGATGTGTATTTATACTACATTATATTTTGAAAAGTGGTGAAAATAAATGTCAAGAAATACAATGCAGAAAAGTGCTTCAATCATTACCATAACAAACCTGGCCACTGTACAAAAAGCTGCAAGCAATACAGACTGGATAAGTAAAAATTTATTTTTTGTAATTATTTCTTCTTAGTTGTAATTATATAAAGCAAGACTGGTATTATCCTGTACCAAAAATGCACTTACCTTGATTAATGTTCAACTTTATGGTTATTGCTATTTGGGAAGAGATACATTACAACTATGTTGCTCATACAAGATTAAATATTCCATTTGTGTTGCTTGTCTGAGAAGGAATATTACAGACTTCTGAAGAACTGACAAGAGGTTGATGTTTGTAAGAGGAGTGTACCATTCTCTAAATATGAGAAAGTTAATAGTCTTTCCTGCCAGTTTGTCCCCTTTATTTGCTACTATACAGATATTCTGCCACATAGGCATGTGCTATTCTCTACAATAATTTAAATTAATGCAAGGTCCAATACAGAGTGCTTGTAGGTCTACTCCTATCTACAGAATATGTATGTGTCCTTTATAATATGTCAGCAACAATGCTGACACATCGTTTCTTTCCTATTTCTGTGATTAACATGCTCCATGTGAAACTGAAAACTTTCCTGACATATAAATCGTTTCATAAAATTTTGGGGGAACTAAAGGGTGCCAGTAACTTGCTGCCACACTATTTCAGTGCAATGTGTTCTCGCCACCATTGAGTGTACACTGGTAACTGTATGCAGAGTTCCTCTGTTTAAACCATGCCAGCACGTGCATGGTGTACCAGCTGCCACTGCACATGCATTGCTAGAGCACATGCATTTCTGCTGTAGGTCTGTGCACTGCTGGGAGCATCCTTTTCTACATCACATTGATTGTCTTCACTTGGTAAAATTACAGAACAATGCCTAAATATGGATAGCCAGATGAGGATCTGAACTGTTGTCCACCAGAATGTGAGTCCAGTGTGTTAACCATTGTACCACCTCACTCGGTTTAAAGTTATATAGTCTATGAAAAATGATCAGAGAAGAACACTACATTAACATGCAATCTGAAAATTACTGGAATTGTAAATTCCTGTAAATCATAATACAGGTTTCCAACCCTGCAGTATATCTATGTACCCATGAAAAATATATAAAATATGTTGTGGAAAGTGTTTAATATTGTAAACTGTGTACAGATGAATAGCACAGCTGAAAAAAGTAGTTTGCACTCCACACACTTACTTTAAAGTTAATGTCACAATTAGTATCACACAAGCACATTATCTTGAATGGGGGTGGGTGGAGGGACAAGGTTGCCCCACAGATGGAATTGCTTATAATGTATTTAAGTCCATCTATCAATCATAAAAAAACTGAAGATTAATTAATGAAAATACTAAACTGCCTGGGCAAGTTATTCATTTGGAGTACACTAGCCACCCTTCCCCAGCACTTTAGGGACAAGGCCCTATAATTCACCATATTTCAGGACCCATGTTACATTGGTGTCAGTGAGGATGATGGGCAGATCTTGAACCAAACCGAGGACTGCCCTTATGTCAATACATAAAAAACATGTAGCCAAAACATGCCAAACTGATACTGGCACACCATAAACCTCACATTGTGGTGATCCTCACACTAGAGTTAGAAAACAAATGTTAGAAGGCAATGACATACGTGCAGCCTGATGAGCAGCACTTCTTTTCATTAGTGTGGTTTCCCAATTACACATAATTCTTCTGTCAGGCAATGAAGTGACAGTATGCCATGGAGTGGTACACTGAAGCACATCACCATCCCTACACACTTCTTTGGCTGCTTTGTCAGATGTGGTATTTCTCTGTATCCCAATGTGTATGGATACCTGGTAAAGGGCCATCTCTTTGCCTCAGTGCTGAATTTACTGTAAGGTGCCGTCATCTGAACCAACTGGTCTATGTGATACTGAGAGGGTTCCAGGACGACAAAACGGTGAAAAGTTGTTCTTGAAATATAGTACATTGTAAGTAAATTAATTAGTTTCTTTTTTCTTCTAACCACTCCCAATAAATTTCCACTGAATGAGCTCATACAACATGCTGTCTGTGTGGATACCTGAGTACACAAAAAATTGAAATAATCAACGACCTTCAGAAACAGTTGCGTCGCCGGCCAGAGTGGCCGAGCAGTTCTAGGCGCTACAGTCTGGAACCGCGCGACCGCTACGGTCGCAGGTTCGAATCCTGCCTCGTGCATGGATGTGTGTGATGTCCTTAGGTTAGTTAGGTTTAAGTAGTTCTAAGTTCTAGGGGACTGATGACCTCAGCAGTCCCATAGTGCTCAGAGCCATTTGAACCATTTTTGAACAGTTGCGTCTCCAAAAACAGTTAAGTGATCAAAACAACAGGCGTTTATAGAGTGGTGGTGTGAGTGATGAACCGTTGGCGAAATCAGATTTGAATGAAATGAACTCTCAATCCCAGGAACATAACAATATCCTACTTTCAAATACATTTAAAGTTCTAGATGTTGTTGAAAATAACAAAAACAGTGAAAGTAATGTTCGAAAAAATGTATGTTTTATTGATAAAAAATATAAAGGTGTACAGCCTAAAAGTGGGAAGAATCGCGAACACAGAAATAAAGTAATTGCTATGGCAGACGATCATGATTGAGGATTTGCTAGTCTTCTCAATGAACAGTCCACAGTAAATGCAAGTGCCTTTATAAAGCCTGGCACATCTTTGTCTGAAGTAAGTAAACATGCATGGTCCACAGATGTAATAAGTTTGTCCTCAGAAGATTATGTTGTGCTCTGCGATGGGTCAAATGATGTAAGCAACACACAGAGCAAAACTGGAACTAAAAAAGTGCTTAAGACATCTGATGCACACAATTGTCTGGTTGTGGATTAACAAGGAAATTATTGCCACCAATGAACAAATATCAGTGTTATGTAAACACTTCCAAAATGTAAAAATCCTCGATGTTAGCAACATTGGCCGCAGATTCCACTCATCATGCGGATTACACCTTAATAGCCTAAGGAAAAACTGCTGGTAAAAATATAAATGATAATATCAACAAGAAGAATCAAATACGCAAAAGTGAAATCATCTTAAACTGGCACGCTGACAGCACAGCAGAGACAACACTGGCACCTCCACTTACTGCATCGCCAGCAGAAACACCACCTCGTCTGACATGCACAAGGAACAAACCTCAGTGAAGTCACCTCATGCATCTCATCTGGGGCAGCCAGATAACAATAGCCAAGAATTTTGTGTGTCCAACCAGTCAGACAATAATGCAAAAAGTGTTTTTTTCTTGCATATTCATATACAGCCACTAAAAAATAAACTCATAGAAATGGAATGCTGATTGGAAGAATTAAATTGTGATGTTGTGCTAGTAAATGAACACTGGTTGAATCATAGTGAATTTGAATTAAGTGTATTTTATGAATACCAATTAGCAATATGTTACTGTAAAACAAATTTGAAGCATGGTAGTGTTTCAATCTTTATTAAAGAAACAAACAATTTAGAATATGAAGTGATAGATGTAAGTTCTCTGTGTATAGAAGCAGTTTCTGAAGCCATAGCAATAATGATACCAAGTCAAGAACTAATAGCTATATCAGTGTACCACTCCCCTAGTAATAACACAGAACACAGACTTATTCATACAAAATCTACCAACAAGCCTTGGGTTACCACTGGAATTACGATTTCTTGCAAAAGAAAGAGAGAGAGAGTTGTACATTGCCTCAAAAAAATCACATGACCTTAACCTTCTACATAACTATAAAAAATACTGTAAAATATTGAACAAAGTCATTCTGAAATCAAAAAGTATGTATCTGTGCTCAAAAATTAATAACTCCACTAATATATGGGAAGTGATACGAAAGGAGACTGGTACAAATTACACCAACAAGACCCAAAATATTGCTCTTAACAATTAAGGTAAGCTAGTTCAAAATCAAGATATTGTAGCTAAAATCTTTAATGAGCACTTTTTAACTGTTGCTGAGAAAACAGCATGCAAAGGCTCTTCAGAAAAGGCAATAAAAACTCTGAAAGAACTTTTCCCTAACTCTATAGACATGATAGGTATGGCCCCCATAACCGTACAAGAAGTAAAAAAAAAAAAAAACCATAGTGTCTCTAAGAAGTAAAAATTCGTCGGGTGTAGACAATATTTCCAGCAAACTGCTAAAAGCTGGCTGTAATCAACTCTCTAAAGTTCTAGCTCATATATTTAATTCCTCTCTAAATCACGGTATCTTTCCTGAAAGAATGAAGTTATGTTACTGTGAAGCCCCTCTACAAAAAAGGTGATCCCACAGATGTTTCCAACTATCGTCCTATCTCTCTTGTAACAGCATTTTCTAAACTCTTTTAAAAATTAATATACATCAGGATTGTCAATCACCTTGAAAAATTTGCACTAATTAGTAAACAACAATTTGGTTTCAGATCAGGCGTATCTACATCCGAAGCGATTTACATCCTTACAAATAATGTTTAAGAATGCCTTGACAAGAAAACATTACCCGTTGGCATATTCTGTGACCTGACTAAGGCTTTTGCCTGTGTCAATCACACAATACTTTTAGGAAAAGCAGCCCAATATGGAATCTGTGGACAAATGGGTAACTGGCACAGATCATATCTAGAAGACAGACAGCAAAAAATAGTATTAGGTGTTAACAATCTACAAGTAGGAGAGGTAGAGTCTGACTGGGGAACAGTACATCATGGAGTTCCACAAGGGTCAGTCCTTGGTCCCCTCCTATTTATTATATATATTAATGACCTACCCCTGTCCTCAAAAAGTGCTAGCAATATCACAATGTTTGCTGATGACACAAGTATAGTGACGGCCAGCAAAACCTCCACTGATGTAGAGTTAAGTGCCAACCAAACACTTGCAAATGCTCTGAACTGGTTCACGGCAAATTCTCTAGCAATAAACCACAGAAAAACAAATTACATGCAGTTCCAATCCAGTTACATAAGCCCAGAAGAGATTAACATCGCACACAAGAGCCAACAGTTGCAGAGCATTCAGTACACAAAGTTCCTAGGCGTTCACATAGATAACCGGTTCAACTGGAACTTCCACATACAGCAAACACTAAGAAAGCGTAGCTCAGCAACATTTGCCATCCGAATAATCTCCAAAATTGGAGACATCAACGTATCAAAGTCTGCGTATTTTGGCTACTTTCATTCAGTGATGTGCTATGGAATAATCTTTTGGGGCAACTCACCATTTTCAAAAAATATTTTTGTAAGCCAGAAAAAAGTAGTCCGAATTATATGTAGTGTCCCTCCAAGAACCTCATGTTGAAATCTCTTTAAAAAGTTAGGTATATTAACCACTACCTCACAATATCTCCTCTCACTGGCTTTCACTCTCCTCAATTCCTCTGAATATGAAACAAATGAGGCATACCATCATTATAACACAAGGCGGAAAGGTGATATGCACTGTGAACGGAAAAATCTCTCTCTGGTGCAAAAAGGGGTAAAGTACACAAGTACAAAAATCTTTAATGCACTCCCGAGTAATGTAAAGTGTCTTAAAGAAAATAAAATGCTATTCAAAACAAGATAAAGGAATTTCTATTGGAAAAATGTTTCTACTCTTTAGACGAATTCTTCAACAGAGATAAGTAATTTGAGTAGTAATTCAGATTATTTCCTTTGTCATTGTTATCTGTATTGTTCTTTTAATCACTATTGTATTTTTGTATTGTACCAATTTTGAATAATTCATCTATCATGTGTAATATACCAGTATGTATTGTATTGTATGATATCTATATTGTATCTGCTTTGACTCGTTCCACATCCATGCCTAATCACGCCATACTGGATCTGTGGAATATGTATCGCAAATAAATAAATAAAAAAACAAAAGGTGTTCCACAGGGCTCTGTACTGGGTCCATTCCTGTTCATTGTGTGTGTGCATGCGTGTATGTGTGTGATGCTCATTTTTGGCTTGTCAGGCAGTACTGTATGCAGATGATACAAAGCTAATCACACAAGTTGTTGATCCAAAGCAGCTGCGACATAATGTAAATGTAGCAATGGACTGATGCACTAACTGATTCCAGGCAAATTATTTGCAAATTAATAACAATAAAACTGAAGTTATTGTTTTCAATTTAAGTGTCTCCAATGAACATATATATTATAAAAAATCAAACTATTAGGTTTCCATATAGATCAGAAACTCAGCTGGGCGACTCATACAGAAAAATTGTGCTGAAAACTTTCTTGGGTATTGATCTACTTTACAGACTAACAAGGGAATGGTCAGACTTGTCATGTCGAAACCTGTGTTGCTTTTTTTACCACTGTGAGTTAACATTGCAAGAAGTCTGTACGCAGAATTTTAGCTGCTGACATGAACTGAAAGTCTGTAAACAATTTGATGAAGTAAGACATTGTTGTCGCATGGTTTCCGCGCTTATAACTGCCTCTTGTACAACCCTGACCTCTCTCGCTACGTTATATCAACGCCATCTAGGGACAAGGTGGCGTTAGCTACGCGCCGCTCTCTGCCACAGCAGTGAGAGAGCTGATTCCCCCAGTGAAAGGGATCGTATGATAATTAAACATTCGTTGACAAATATGGCTGATATGTTATCTACAACATACTTTCCAAATAGCTATGAAATAGACACAAATAAATATACGGTTCAGAACACGTCCAAATTTTATTTCTTGTAATTACCTCGAAAATGCGAAATATTGATACAATGTTCAAAACAGGTTTTTTGTGCACCAAGAACATACAAGCAAAGACGACATATGACAGCCCTGCGAATCACATACGTTGTTAGATGTCCGTAGACAAACTTGGCTGGCGTTAGGAATGAATCAGGCCTAGTATCAGTATATTTCGAGGAGTGCCACGCATATTTAACAAATTCTGAAACCGTGGGGAGGAAAATTGATAATGTACTACTGATTGCAGCTTGAGAATATTGTCACGGTGATACACAGGAAATTGCAGTGATCTGCACACAATAATTTTCTCTGTTAGTTTTCTGTAAAATGCCTTCCACTGACGGAAAAATTCTCTGCCCAGAGGTTGAATTATGTTCGTCGTGCCGGGTGGAATCTGAAGTATCTCTACTTCTTTGTCAGGGTGGGCTCGAAATACAGCTTTTAATGAATCAGACCTTTTATGACCTGACCACGAATCTAGAAGGAGAAGAGAGTTGTTCCCGCAGAACGGAAGAAAAGCATGACGCATGAAAAGTGTAACATTTTCATTTCCAATTTTTCCAGACTTCGATGCGTCTACCACAAGATTGTTTGCGTAGAACATTGTTCTTTTGACACGTGGTCCAAAACGTCCAGTTGGTTCTTGAAGACACACATATAGGCTAGTTTAGGCAGAAATGAACCGTCCAGACTAATTATGGGCATTATAGTGTATGAATGGGTGAGTGCAGTCGTGGACTGCGCAATCGCCTCAATATGTTTTTCCCCTTTGAATGACAGTGTTCTTTTCGCACGCATTTCTTTTTGAAAACCTGACTGATCTGCATTGTACACGTACGATTCACTAAAACTAGCGATCTTATTTTTTGCATTTGTAAGAAAAGCTTATATCATTTCGATTTGTGTCACTTCATTTTCCGACCTGTTTTTCGATACAAATTTTATTATTTTCATTGCCACAATTTTATGTGATCTTTTGAAGCGACTAATCCAACTTTGAGAAGCGCCTATCGCGTTGGCAATCTCTAACGCCCAATCACGCAAAGTTGTATCGCTGACATCAAATGACTGTTGTCTGGCATCGGTAAATAGCTCAAAAAGTCGCGCATTTATTTCCGTCGCAATTTGCAGTCGACTCTTACGTCGTCCACCGACTTCCTTTTAGACAATTCACGTTCAGAACTGACAAACCGATACTTATTTTGAGACCGAGCGAGGTGGCGCAATGGTAGCACACTGGACTCGCATTCAGGAGGACGACGGTGCAATCCCGCGTCCGGCCATCCTGATTTAGGTTTTCCGTGATTTCCCTAAATCACTCAAGGCAAATGCTGGGATGGTTCCTTTGAAAGGGCACGGCCGACTTCCTTCCCCATCCTTCCCTAATCCGATGAGACCGATGACCTCGCTGTTTGGTCTCTTCCCCCAAAACAACCTACCAACCAACCAACTTATTTTGAACAGTGCTTACACATAGGCGTTTCTTACCACTTTCGTTCAACCAATACGTCACTGCTTTTTCTTTGTCTGATAAGGTAAATGTAGTTGCTGGTGTTACTTTCGGAGATAATTGATGATGGTACGTGGCACTATCATTCGAAGAGTCTTCATGAGTGCAACTTTCGTCGGTGTCTTCGCCGTCTGTAGATTCACAGTCTGCAATATCGAGTGTTTCAGTTGTTTCTAGCCACATGTCTGCGCCATTTACATGCTCGTCTAGAAGTTTAACAACCATGTCGCACAACACATAGTCTTCACGCGTGTTTTCTGTCGATTGCTTCATTTGGCGTCTGTGGCATATCTCCATGGCAAGCAGCAAAACATTTACAGGGGTCACCATCACTTGTGAGGGGAGATTGAATGTTCACCGTAAAGTGGCTTGCGGAGTATAGATGAACATGTACAGAACATCTTTCACATCTGTAACCAGTTTCAGGGCGGAATGTCTCGAAATACGTACCAGAAATTAAAAGGACGTGGATGCCACAGAAACGAATATTCGTTTCCCCTTTCCACCAAAACCGTGCAGCGATATTCCTCTTTAGTGAACGCCGTGGTAAGACGGCCGCACTTCCCGACCATGCGCACAACGCTCGCGACTCGCCATTTCCAGGGGTGGCCAGCCGTCACTGCAAGCGCCAAGCAGGAAACACAGCCATGTTCCTGATTTTTTTTAGGTGACTTCCAGGTCATGTCAGCAGCTACAATTCTGCATACGGATCTTTTGCACAGTTAAATAACAGTGCTAAAAAAAGCAATACATGTTTCGGCATGACAAGTCTGACCATTCCCTTGTAAGGAATAATGTAAGCACAACTCTACTACTATATATGCATATTTTCCATTTTTCCATTCCCACCTTACCTATGGAACTCTTGTATGGGGTAACTGCCCCAGCTCAAAAACTGTATTCAAGTGGCAAAAAATGGCTATCAGATGTATAGCAACACTGACTCCAAGAGAATCCTGTAAAGATCACTTCAAAGAGCTCAATATTATGACATCCCAAGCCTCTATATGTATAATTGCCTTCTCAGTGTTAAAGAGAATTTATATAATTTTAACCTTAAGATGTCTGTACATGATCACAACATAAGAACTGGACAATCAATTGACATACCTTATAGTAGGCTAGCTAAGGTTCATAACAGCCACAAATATCTAGGCCCCGAATTTTTCAATAGACCCCCAAAAGCTGCCCACTCTGTTCCCTATAATACATTTAAGAATGTTCTAGCAGAGTGAAGAAGAAACATTGCCCCTTGGGGAATTCTAATCACAACATTCCTGTCACACAAAATATGCACTTAAGTTATAAAAGATAATACATTTGCTACAAAGCTCAGTGCTCTTTGGATTCCAGCATTTACTCACTGTAAAGTCACTTTAGCATGAAGAGAATTAAGCAGACTCACTTCTGTCTGAGAACTGTGAGGAGTAGGTCAATGTATCAAGGCTAGATCCTTTAATGTGATTCAACCACTGTTGGCAGCCGCCTTTTATACAGGGTGTTACAAAAAGGTACGGCCAAACTTTCGGGAAACATTCCTCACACACAAATAAAGAAGAGATGTTATGTGGACATGTGCCCGGAAACGCTTAATTTCCATGTTAGAGCTCATTTTAATTTCGTCAGTATGTACTGCACTTCCTCGATTCACTGGCAGTTGGCCCAATTGAAGGAAGGTAATGTTGACTTCGCTGCTTGTGTTGACATGCGACTCATTGCTCTACAGTACTAGCATCAAGCACATCAGTACGTAGCATCAACAGGTTAGTGTTCATCACGAACGTGGTTTTGCAGTCAGTGCAATGTTTACAAATGCGGAGTTGGCAGATGCCCATTTGATGTATGGATTAGCACGGGGCAATAGCTGTGGTGCAGTACGTTTGTATCGAGACAGATTTCCAGAACGAAGGTGTCCCGACAGGAAGACGTTCGAAGCAATTGATCGGCGTCTTAGGGAGCACGGAACATTCCAGCCTATGACTCGCGACTGGGGAAGACCTAGAACGATGAGGACACCTGCAATGGACAAGGCAATTCTTCGTGCAGTTGACGAAAACCCTAATGTCAGCGTCAGAGAAGTTGCTGCTGTACAAGATAACGTTGACCACATCACTGTATGGAGAGTGCTACGGGAGAACCAGTTGTTTCCGTACCATGTACAGCATGTGCAGGCACTATCAGCAGCTGATTGGCCTCCACGGGTACACTTCTGCGAATGGTTCATCCAACAATGTGTCAATCCTCATTTCAGTGCAAATGTTCTCTTTACGGATGAGGCTTCTTTCCAACCTGATCAAATTGTAAATTTTCACAATCAACATGTGTGGGCTGACGAGAATTCGCACACAATTGTGCAATCACATCATCAACACAGATTTTATGTGAACGTTTGGGCAGGCATTGTTGGTGATGTCTTGACTGGGCCCCTGTTCTTCCACCTACGCTCAATGGAGCACATTATCATGATTTCATACGGGATACTCTACCTGTGCTGCTAGAACATGTGCCTTTACAAGTATGACACAACATGTGGTTCATGCACGATGGAGCTCCTGCACATTTCAGTCGAAGTGTTCGTACGCTTCTCAACAACAGATTCGGTGACCAATGTATTGGTAGAGGCGAACCAATTCCATGGCCTACACGCTCTCCTGACCTCAACCCTCTTGACTTTCATTTATGGGGGCATTTGAAAGCTCTTGTCTACGCAATCCCGGTACCAAACATAGAGACTCTTCGTGCTCGTATTGTGGACGGCTGTGATACAATACGCCATTCTCCAGGGCTGCATCTGCGCATCAGGGATTCCATGCGATGGAGGGTGGATGCATGTATCCTTGCTAACGGAGGACATTTTGAACATTTCCTGTAACAAAGTGTTTGAAGTCACGCTGGTATGTTCTGTTGCTGTGTGTTTCCGTTCATGATTAATGTGATTTGAAGAGAAGTAATAAATGAGCGCTAACATGGAAAGTAAGCGTTTCCGGACACATGTCCACATAACATATTTTCTTTCTTTGTGTGTGAGGAATGTTTCCTGAAAGGTTGGCCGTACCTTTTTGTAACACCCTGTAGAAATGTTCATTTCATGTAGTATTAAAGTAACTGAAATGTCTTATTTACCAAACTAATTGTGCCAAAACAAAAGAAACAGTGTACTGCTCACTCGAGAATATACTCTGCTTAATACTGAAAAAGTACTTTCATATTTTCATTAAACAAAACACAGACTAATGGTTACAATATTCTTTGGCAACTCATAAATCACGTGGATTTATGGTTAATGGATGTATAAGTAAGAACCTGCAGCCCCTGTTATATTTCCTTTGGGAGATCATTAGATTACTTATCATCCGCTTTTCATTGAACATACCATGCTAGCACACAGACAGATGCCGGGCAATCTACAGAGATCGATTAATGCATTCTTTTAGCTTCCAGCTTAAGAACAAAGTTACAGCACCATTGTCAAGAGCACCATACGACTTCCTCACAACAAATGTATGGTAACCCCAGAAAAATTAAAGTATATTTGATAACTAATTTTCTAGGAACATTGATCAAAGAAAGTATACTGTAACCTGTAACCATTTTTCAAGTGTGTTCTGTCAAAGGAAACATCTGTCATCACTCATTAGTATTCAGACATTTTTACAACATTGAATTTTCCAGATTTGTGCTTCAGGATATTTTAAGTAGGGACAATAACAGGACTAGATAAGCAATTGTTACACTGTATTGTAATATATTGTACTGTATTCTTATCAGTGTATTTCTTTACGTGTAATCCTTTGTGGAGTCTAGTCTTCAGCAGCAGAGCAGTCCAGATCCATCACATATTAATTCCACCTCGCTACAGTACAGCAAACAAGCAAGGTCTCACAAGCATTTCCATTACTTGCTCACCTGTGCCACTTGAGGTAGACATATTTCTCCTCATTAAATTGTGGTGAAATCTATCCCTGAATTCTATAAGAGTAGATTCATAGCTGTTTTCATTTTTTGCTATTTTCTGTGTAATATCTCAGAAGTTGTGTAGGTGTATGATTTGTGTCTATTCTTTGCAGGAATTTCCTATATATTGTGAAGTGCTCAGAATAAGTTGCATGTTAAGTGTGTGTCTCTGTTAGAAAAGAATAGAATGAAATTCTGTGTTATGGTGAAGATTCACGCACAATTCAAAATGCAGTGAGATCAGCAAGTGAATGTTCAACACATTAGGGAAATTGAGGAAGCTGATGAACCAGCAGCATTGGGTCAACCGGTAGTTGATCCTTTACTTGTGATGATTTAGACTTTTGCCTATTGAAGATCATTTTGATCAGGTTAAGGCAAAAGTGTCAAAAAAAGCACAAAGGCAATGTAAAATGCCTACTAAAGAAGATTTTGATCTGGTTAAGACACAAGTTAATGAAATAGCTCAAAAGCAGATAAGAGATCGCAAAGGAGATAAATGAACTGCGTAAAGCCCAATAGCAATTTCTGCACAAGCTACAAAATATCACAAAGCAAGTAATGGAATTGTGAACAAGACAAGATACAGTTGAAAACATTGTCTGACAATTAGCTGAAACAATAACAAGCTACTGCATCATCAATGCTTTGACTGACACAATGGATAACTTGTTGCTTAGACTGTTCCCATTTGTCCATAAGATTGTCCACTGGTTGTGTTCAGCTAATCACACAGAAGTTTGATGAGCATCAAGAACAATTTCCAAACAAATTAGACACACTGGCACAGGCTAATGAACAATAAGTTGTCTACTGTGTCAATCAAAGCATTAAAGATGTGAAAGCAAATCTTTTCGGTGATAATTTACCCTTACATAATTAAATTAATCAGGATCTGCAAGATGTTAAGCACCAGTTGGGATCACACTTCTTGCAGTCGGGGGCAAAAGTGGTCCAGTCAGTGTAAACATTCATGTGAGACATAGAAGAGGTCCGGGTGGTCAAATGGAATTGTGCAAGGTGGAAAGACAACAGATATCGAGCATCAGATCTGAACAGCTTTTGAAACATGGAGGATTTCAACCATCCTCACTGGATAAGAAAACCATAAACCTTGTGGCTTTTACACAAGGATTTAAAGGATATTACTGAGATCCTGGACCGAAGCCTGAAAGATAAGTTCTGTGTCTGGCTACAAACAAGGAAATGGTGCATTATGGCCAATGGACATGATGGAATCTTGCAAAACATACGAAGAATCTGAATGGGCATTCCTGGCCAAATATTAATCTGAGGAGTCCAAGAGTGCCTGAAGAAGGAAGTTTTCAATCTAGAACCCTTCTCTTTTAAAACTGATAGCTTGTGGCGATCCTTCGAAAAGTATTTAAGTAGAGCAAGGTAACAAGATAAGCCTAGCACCCACAAGGATATATTGTAGGTACTTAAGGTGAAACTAACAGCTGAGATCCATGAGAAATTAAGTAATGTTTCCAAGGAAAGGCTTATTTAATACAAGAAGATATAAAATTTAGATCAGGACAAGGCAACTTTTATGTGCACAGCACTAGCTCACATAACAGTTGCCAGAATAACCAACAGATGAATGATACATGTGCAAGTCACAATAATGGACATAGACATGCTAACAACCATAGACAGAATAGATTTTCAATGAGAAGATACAATTAGAAATGTTTCAGTCAGTCTTACGGACCAAGTCACAAAAAGGAAGATCAACTATGACAAGAAAAAAGGGCATATTCAATACTTTCATACTGGAGAAAAGGTTTTATTATGAACCCACCCACATTCATCACTACTCAATAGAAGAGATAAGAATATTATAGGTTGGAACCTTTGAGGTTTTTAGGATACATCATCCTGAATCATTCACATTAGGCCGCGTGGAGTGGCCGAATGGTTAGAGGCGCCATGTCACAGATTGCATGGCCCATCCTGCTGGAGGTTTGAGTCCTCCCTCAGGCATGGGTGTGTGTTTTGTTCTTAGCATAAGTTAGTTTAAGTAGTGTGTAAGTCTAGGGACCAATGACCTCAGCAGTTTGGTCCCTTAGGAATTCACACACATTTGAACATTTTTAACACATTAGGATGTCCAGATACACAACAAATTAAGGGAATGTACACCCACCATGGCATTAAAAAATAATATGATTGATGGAATAGGGGACAATCGTGTAAATTGAAGAGTAACAATTTTTCTTTAATTTTCAGCAGATATTCTATCATTTGTAATTATGAAAGATTTGTGGAAATCAAAAAAT
Source organism: Schistocerca cancellata (assembly GCF_023864275.1). Taxonomy (NCBI): domain Eukaryota; kingdom Metazoa; phylum Arthropoda; class Insecta; order Orthoptera; family Acrididae; genus Schistocerca; species Schistocerca cancellata. The sequence continues at coordinate 33,635,830 of NC_064630.1, forward strand.
ATTACTTATATGCACATCTGATTATGGGCTAATGATATTTTATTTCAGAGTGTATATGATTCATTTATTTATTTCAGTGTTTTTATAAGTTGTAAATAATGATGATTTTTCATTCCTCGTAAGTAAATAGGATGAATGATGATTATGTAACAGGATTAACATTGTACAATTTAAGGTTTTAACACCTTTTTATAGCATCAAGGTTTTCCAGTTCAAAAACAGTTCATGATTTTAATTAATGAAATTATTCCAATGTAGAGATAGCAGATAGCACTTTTTCTTACCATGATTAAGATTACAGAATGAGATTTTCACTCTGCAGCGGACTGTGCACTGATATGAAACTTCCTGGTAGATTAAAACTGTGTGCTGGACTGAGACTCAAACTTGGGACCTTTTGTGGACAAGTGCTCTACCATCTGAGCTACCCAAGCACGACTCACAACCTGTCCTCACAGCCAGTACCTCGTCTCCCACCTTCCAAACTTCACAGAAGCTCTTCTGCGAACCATGATTAAGATTGTTATGTGCACCATTGCCACAGCAGATTAACTCTCTCTGAGGGAATATAGATTGAAATGTTTTTTAATTGGCCCAGGCTTACGAAAATAACCCTGCTTAGGAAAATAGATAAAGCTGGTACAGATGGGATGAGTTTTGAGATTGCTGTGATGTGCTCTACACTCAGAATTTCTGATCCTTCATTGGAGCTGTGTTCTAGGCTTCCCATAGTTGGTTCTGTGTGTGACGTCGCAGATCTAATTAATTCCTGAGCTGTATTTGATCAGATTCAGAAGTGGTAATTTTAATCATTATTATGTAAACTATAAAGTGTGGAATGTCCTATTAATAAAGTCCATGGGAAGAAATGAAGTGACTGATTAACGATCACCAACGAACTTCATGTGAAGATGTTATATGGAAACATAACCAATTCATCAACACATGCGTCAGCAGTGTCCTGGGAAAATCAATGTTGTGGATACACATAACCTAGGTACAATTCCAGCTGCTCTGTAGAATGTCACTCAGCAATTGACCAATGCAGTAAATATTATTATTGCCAGGTTGTTGAAAGATACATTTACCATTATAACTGAAGTGACAATCCCGTAATTGTACCAGAGAAAACAATGACAGTTGATGTGGTCATCAGCAGTTTGCAAGAGAGTGATAATGAGATAACGGTGTGCATTTTGAAATTAAATACTAACTCTCAATTCAGATGAAATTCCCTATGCAATATACTTCTTCCGCATCCCAGGAATTCAGAAGAGATAAATGGATAAGCTGAATGTACTAACACCATTCTTTTTCAGTTCAATAACCCCACATATTCTGCAACTTCAACCCGATGTCTTGTCAACATTGTTTCCAACATATTATGCAAACTATATTTCATTTCCGTGTGTTTATCACTTTTTACACCTGACTTCAAGAAAAGTAGTTAAAACTATACAAAATTTAAACTATTTATCATACCTGTATGTAACAAATTGTACAAATTAATCTATTAGAACTGTGTACCAACACACTTGTCATTTAACAACTACAAAATACACCAAGAAATGTTATTGTAGTAACAAAACATTTCTCAACACTGTCTATAATTATATCAAACATTTATAACCAAATGAACAATTATTTCCTTGTAAATTACTGAATGTGGACCAATACTGAACGAACAATGTTCCAGGTTTTTCTCAGGAACCAGTGTGCGAATGGTAATGCTCTCTTGTTAATTGAAAGTCCAAGGACACAAATTCACTTCAGTTGTAAATAAAGTGACAAGTTGCAAGTATTTTTGAACCCTGGTAAATAACTGGTAACACAAGTCTCTTAGATTGTAACCACAGTGACTAGTTGCATGTACTTTTCAACCTTGGTAACAAACTGGTAGCAAACTATTACTTGCTGCTCGTACTGAGTAACCTGGAGGATTAAGCAGAAATTACTATTGTACGCAGCCAATTTAACAACATTCAGTAATATCACCTAACACATAATACAAACTCAAAGACAACATAATCCTGAGTCATTGCAAAATGTTAACTGATCAAAATTTTGCTCCCATGAAGTGAATTTAGTATGTCTTGTAATGTGATCAATTTTTTAACTGTATTGTATATATATTAAAAAAAAATTCTAACAACGATTTTCGTATGTTGTGCAGAATATGCACTTCAGTTCTGTGAAGTAAATTAAGTAGGCTCACTTCTGACAGAGAACTTTAAGGAGTAGGTCGACTTATCAAGGCTAGATTTTTTGTGTGTGATATAATGATTGCTGGCAGCTGCCATTACAGAAAATGTCATTTCATGTTGTTGTTGTTGTGGTTTTCAGTCCAGAGACTGGTTTGAGGCAGCTCTCAATGCTACTCTGTCCTGTGCAAGCGTCTTCATCCCCAAGTAACTACTGCAACCTACAGCCTTCTGAATCTGTTTAGTATATTCATGCCTTGGTCTCCCTCTATGATTTTTACCCTCTGCACTTCCCTCCAATACTAAATTGATTATCCCTTGATGCATCCTCAGAACGTGTCCTACCAATCAATCTCTTCTTCTAGTCAGGTTGTGCCACAAATTCCTCTTCTGCCCAATTCTATTCAGTACCTCCTCATTAGTTATGTGATCTATCCATCTAATCTTCAGCATTCTTCTGTGGCACCACATTTAGAACTTCTGGTCTCTTCTTATCTAAACTACAGGTATTTATCATTCATTTTCACTTCCATACAGGGCTACACTCCATACAAATACTTTCAGAAAAGACTTCCTGACACTTAAATCTACACTCGATGTTAACAAATTTTTCTTCTTCAGAAACGCTTTCCTAATCTAATTCCCTCAGCATCACTTGATTTAATTCAAAAAGCAAAACAAGGATAATGGAATGTAGTCGAATTCAGTCGGGTGATGCTGAGGGAATTAGATTAGGAAATGAGACACTTAAAGTAGTAAAGGAGTTTTGCTATTTGGGGAGCAAAATAACTGATGATGGTCGAAGTAGAGAAGATATAAAATGTAGACTGGCAATGGCAAGGAAAGCGTTTCTGAAGAAGAAAAATTTGTTAACACTGAGTATAGATTTAAATGTCAGGAAGTCGTTTCTGAAAGTATTTGTATGGAGTGTAGCCATGTATGGAAGTGAAATGTGGACGATAAATAGTTTAGACAAGAAGACAATAGAAGCTTTCGAAATGTGGTGCTACAGAAGAATGTTGAAAATTAGATGGGTAAATCACATAACTAATGAGGAGGTATTGAATAGAATTGGGGAGAAGATGAGCTTGTGGCTTAACTTGACTAGAAGAAGGGATTGGTTGGTAGGACATGTTCTGAGACATCGAGGGATCACCAATTTAGTATTGGAGGGCAGCGTGGAGGGTAAAAATCATAGCGGGAGACCAAGAGATGAATACACTAAGCAGATTCAGAAGGATGTAGGCTGCACTAAAGTAATCGTTCATACAAATTAAATAAGTATGGCTAAAATATAAAATCTCACAACAATATTATTTAGTAAATTCAAAACAGCATCAAATAGTTTAGCACACACCCATACAAATTAACTTGCCACCACTCAGTAGAAAACAGTATTAACCCTCACCTGACTTTGTCATTTAATAAGTCAAATCTACAAAATCCATTATAAAAATACAGTAACTTATATCCTATCAAACAATGGGAAATCCAGGATTGAATGTAACAATATTGTGTGTGTGTGTGTGTGTGTGTGTGTGTGTGTGTGTGTGTGTGTGTCTATTGTTGATGAAGGCCAATGGCTGAAAGTTTTAATTGTGGAAGTCTTCGTTGTGCCTATCTGCGACTCAGCATCTCCGCTACATGGTGTGTTGCAACAGTATTGTAACTTATATTCTATAAGATCTTGATTTATAATTCATTCTTGGGTAGATATATTTGTTTATTTAGATAATATTTTGATCTATACAAGTTAGAGGATTGACATAATTAATTACAGCAAGTGTTTCATGGCAGAAGACTTAAAGGATGTTCTGTTTCATCCAACATTTAAACTGTTACTGGCATTACCATTTCTGGTGAACTTTTCTTTCTACACAATTTTCGATAGAAAACTGATATTTTTTTCTGTAACAGGGAAAAAAAAATTGTTTCCATGCACAGGGCACAAAGACCTTAGTAGTTACCATTAAATAGGCATTTCCCAGTAGCAAGGAAAGAAAGGGTTTCTACCCAGCACGGAGTACAGAGGGTACTCAGACCATGTAAATTATTGGTACTCCATGAGTACCCATTCGTTCACACAACTGCAACATACACCACATATATGTCCACACCTTAAAGGGTAAAATTACAACTGGTTCCCAGCCAAAACATCAGTTCATGCTACAATTCCTCATTAATTTTAAGATCATTTATACACTCTCTCTCTTTCTCTCTCCCTGGGAGGAGGGGGGGGGGGGGGGGGGAAGAGATCGTGTGGCATTGCCGGCAGGGACGCCCTATCCGGGGAAGTTCGGCCGCTGAGTGCAAGTCTTATTTCAGTCGGCACCACATTGAGCGACTTGCATGCTGCTGATGAGGATGAAATGATGATCAGGACAACACAGCACCCAGTCCACGAATGGAGAAAATCTCCAACCCAGCCAGGAATCAAACCTGAGCCCACTGCATGGGAGGCAAGCACATTAACACTCAGCTAACTTCTAGCACCCATCTATTAATATGAATATATATGTATTGTTACCTTCAAAACATCCTTGAGAACATCATATTAGACCACTGCAATGCCAAATTTGTATTCCTCTGCAGATGAGCAGCCACATTTTGAAGATCCTGCAGATACTGCTGGACCATCCTGGTCCACAGGGAATAAAAAAAAAATAATAAAAAAATCCCAAAGAGCCTCTGGTATCATTAAATTCAAAATATTGTTCTGATCAGCCAGGACATTATGACCATCAACCTAATATTGATATAAACCCATCCAGGCCATAGCAGTGTCACCTGGAAAGGAATGATTGCTAGTCAGACACACGAACAGTGCACGTAGAATCAGCGAGTGGGATGCTTGTGCGTAGAAGGGAGAAGCAGTGCGATCTATCTGAGTCTGGCCAAGTCAAGCAACAAAAACTTTAGGTTGGAGTGTCAATAATGTAGTAAAAGACAGATTCCTACTTACCATAAAGGAGACACATTAAGTTGCGGACTTGCACAATTAAAAGACACTTACATAAGCTTTTGACCACCCTTCATCAGTAAAAGAGAGAGGCACACACAACATTCCCATGCACAAGCAAGAACACCTTATGCACACTTTAATGCTGGGTGCAGTACAAGTGTGTCAGAGTGCACAGAACACTCCTAACTGTGGGCCTCTGCAACCAACAACCCATGCATGTGGCATGTGCCAATGTTAACACCACGACGTCGGCAACCATGACGGAAATGGGCACATGATCATTGGCATTGGACATTGGTGCAGTGGCAGAACATTGCATGGTCTCATGAATCCCCATACCTTCTCCATCATGTCTACAGAAGGGTGCAAATGGGAGGGCACAAATCCATTGTCTTCCAGGGGAAAAGCTCACTGACACCTTTACTGTGGGATGGAGACAAGCTGGCAGCAGCTCCTTTATGCTCTGGGGAATATTCACACGAGCATCCAAGGGTCCAATGGAGCTTGCGCAAGGCATCATGATGGTCAAGGAGTATCGTTCACTGGTTGCAAACCATGCACACCCCTTCAGGATGATCGTGATTCCCGACAGCAGTGGTACTTTTCAACAAGATAATGTGTCATGTCACAAGTCAAAGAGTGTGATGGAGTGGTTCGAAGAACACAGTGGTGAGTTACAACTGATGTGCTGGCCCCCCAACTCACCAGATCTAAATCTGATCGAGCACAATTGGGATATGGCTGATAGTGGCATCAGAGCTAATCGCCTCCCTCCACAGAATTTATGGGAATTTTATGAGTGCAGATGTGGCGCCAGCTCCCTCCAGTGACCCACCAAGGCCTCACTGCTTCCATGCCATGATGCATTGCTGCTGTTATCCCTGCCAAAGGTGGCCATATTGGTCATTAGGTAGGTAGTCATAATATTCTAGCTGAGCAGTGTATGAACCTGTAGTAAAAACTCTCACTTTCTGAAATATACTACATGCTCGCAGAGTTTTCTTTACAATACTACTCATAGTCTTACAGCAATAATGCTTCTTTATCTGTTCAAAATATTAATCCTTTACCTGTATATTCAGATAATGTGTGACATAATCGAAGTTGAAGTAATTAGTAAGATATGGCTCGCATATGGTAGATCTCTTATCCTTAAAGCTATGTAATGAGGGTCCAACCTCAATTTGTATGGTGGTAACATAAGATGATAGTAATAGCAGCAGTTAGTAAATCTTCAGTAGTAACTTCTTAGTAATAAAAGAGCATAATAATTTGCGAGTATCTATTGCAGTCAGAATGTTATTAATAATGGACAAAGAGAAATGGTCAGTAACAACTGAAGACACTAATGATAATATTTCGATAATGGCAGAAGCTATTACATTCTCAGTAATGGAGTGCTTTGAGGAACACAGTGGCGAGTTCCAATTGATGAAATGGAAGATAGAATATCGTCGATAGTAACAGGTGATAGTAAATTTCACGAGGAACAAATGGTAACAATTGAAGACGTTTCTCAAAGAAAGTTGTGTATCACATTTTTGGCAAAGTTGAGTTTTCACTGGAATAAAGTTTTCCAGTTGTGCTGTTTGTAGTCGGAAAGTTGACTATTATGGAAGAACACTGTATATCAGAGAAATTGGCAGACATGGCTGAGGATTCCACAATGGGCTGTTAATCTTATAATGGTCCCATATCGTTTCTAACTGTCTTCCTGTTCTTACTTATAACTTTGTTCTAAATTATCTGATGTTTCCAATAATTCTGTTTGTAAGATTTGTTCTTCATTTGCTGTAATATCTTTCACTGAACTAATAATAACAAATTCCTCAATACTATCATGCAATGTTTCATCTACTACATTTAAATGGTCATCACAGTCTGGTATCATTTTATCATCTGTAAGAGTTACATCTTCCCTTTTCTTTAGAAACTTATTAGATCAGACTTATTAATAAACCTTAATGAAACAGATTCACTATTATGTGGCTCATAGACATTTGCTGATGGGGACTGAGCCATACACAAGAAATGTTGGAGTTTCTCTTTTTATCATTAACTAGCGGAGTACTTCGTATTGACCAGTTATGTACACTGGCATCCAAAATTCAAGCAACAAACCACTATGTCCCTGTCCCGTCTCTAATTCACAATATAATCATACAAACTGTCAATAAATGTCTGTTCAATCATGTCTCGCACAGAAGATGGCATTCTGGTCAACGACAACCATGCCAAAGATGACAACAGGGCACCTACCAAATGGGATAGTGTTTGCCGGTTAGTCCCACACCCATAATCGTTGTATACACAGTCACAGACAATACAGCATGGCACAGAGAAGACACCTACCTGGCTCTCTCTGATGGAGGGCCATGCGAAGAATGGAAGCATGACAGATACAAACTGATGTGGCCCAATGACTTAAAGTGAATTGTTCTGTTGTTTTTCGGGTGTGGCAACAGTTTATAGAGATCGAAACCATTTCCCCAAGATCAGGACAAGGCCAACCACAAGTAACATCAGAAAGAGAGAACCATTATTTGGTTGTAAGGGCACGACAATACCACCTTAGTACTGCAGGCAACTGGCCTCACAACATCCACTGAGTGTGTTGTAGTGAGGTAAATGGTGTACAGAAGGCTTCGTCAGAGTGGCCCTTATTGTCAGAGACCTGCTGCATGTGCACCTCTGGCACGTCTTCATGGAAGGGAATGTCTAGAATCGAGCTGTCAACGTGCCACCTGGACAGTCAAATAATGGGCTAAAATGTCCCCCCCCCCCCCCCCCCCCCAGATGAGTCCTGATTTGATCTGGACAGTGATTCTCAATGGATTCACATCTGGAGGGAACATGGCACATGATTTCGGGACCCAACCATTGTGGAAAGAGACTGATATTGAGGATGATCCCTAATGGTACAGATATGGATTATGTTGACCACTCAAACACCTCTTAATAAAATTGTATGGTTAAATCGGCAAGATTTAACTGCTGTCAGATATTGTGATGAGACCTTGGGACTCAATGTGCCGTTGTTGCAAGGTCCTGTGGGTCCAGACTTCGTACTGCTGCACGATAATGCTCAACCTCAAACTCATAGGGTGGTTGATGTTTTCTTGGAAATGGAAGATACTGCACACATGGTGTGGCCTGCTCACTCTCCCAATTTGAATCCCATATAGCATGTCCAGGATGCATTAGGGATATGGGTTGCATCACGTCAGTGTCCACCAATCACTCTCCAAGACTTGTCAGCAGTGCTGCAGGAAGAATGGGCTTTATTTCCTCAGCATGAGACTGATGGCATCATTCACAGTGTGCCACCTCATTTGTCAGGCCTGTATTGCTGTCAGATGTGGTCACATCCCATACCTAGCACATTAATCAGTTGTCAGAATGTGTTTGTAAATCTATTAAGTTGGAAAGAACAAAGAACATTTTTGTCTACTGTTATGCATGTTGCAGTTGTTTACGTTCTTTATTGTTTATATTGTTTCTTCTTTACTATCACCTGATTATACTGTTTTGTGGCAAAATAAACACAACCTTGCAAAATTTTGGTTTGTTGCTTTACATTTGGACACCTTCTATTAGCCCATGTCCTCCTCCCCCTTTCTCTGCATATCTCTGCCTTCTCCTCTCTCTGTCCATCTCTTCTTACACCCTATCTGTGTCCATCTCCTTCCTCCTCTCTGTCTGTCCGCATCCGCATGCTCATCCCCCCCCCCCCCTCTTTTCTATCCATCATCTCTTTATTACCCCATCTTAATAGCAGATTGGTGATTCTTACATCCATAGTATCTCTTTTCAGATTGTAAGTGATATGTGCACCAAGTTTCGGTGAAATTGATCCAGGGGATAATGAGGAGCTTTTTACCCACAGCTTCATCCATATAGCCACACATAATATATTCCACACATCGTTCACCCATGTCTCTAGCAAATTTCACCCAACAGTTTTATTTGTAAGCAGCTCAATTTTACGATATCATAGCTTCTGAACTAGAGTCTTGCAATGATATAATTTTGCAGGCCCATTCATTGTTATATGTTGATACTGTCTGCTAAATGTATTGCAAACAGAGTTTCTAGTACAGAAGTAATAAATTGAAAATGCCATGTATGAAGCACCAGTTTTCCACACTTCCTAGTCTTCCTGATGTCACTAATTGTTAACCATTGCTACACTTGCATATCATTAGTTTTATGATGATGAGCATTAGTGAGTAAGCCAGCTAGTAATCCATAGTAATATTATAGATGAGAGAGTAACTCTGTACGCTATCTTTTCACAACTAAGCTGCTAAACTGATTTCGATGAAGTTTGTCATAGAGAGGACCGAAACACCAACCTTTAACTTCAGTTTCTGAGAAGGCATTCCTGACTATTCCAAATCTATAAACACCTCGAGTCGCCGAATGTTGTGCAAGCGTTGTCTGTGTTCACTCATGTAAATCACATTCAAAAATATTGATAACAATCAACAAGAAAATACAACTACCAAAGTTAGAAAAAAAATTGAAAGGTTGTTTTAGAAATTGAAAAGATTGAAAACATTTTCAAAATTGAAAAAAAGAAGAAAAAAGAAAAGGTTGTTAGAGAAACAAAGAAACAACTAAATGCTGAACAACTACACAAATAAATAGGACTTTTGTAAAATTATAAGTAAAACAACTACACTTACTTAACTTATTAAGAATTACTTAAAAAAAAAAACAGCAAAAAATATTCACAGCAGAAAGAAAGGCACAATAAACTGTCAAAGAACTGTTTAATTTGTGACTATATTATCAAAACTAAATTAAATACCAAACTAAACAATGAAAAATCCAGGATGGAGTGTAACAATTTAGTGAAAAGGATAGTTGCTACTCACCATAAAGCAGAGATGCTGAGTCACAGAAAGCCACAAAAGAAAGACTGCCAGAAAGTTAGCTTTTGGGCAACAAGGCCTTTGTCAAAAATAAACATACACACACACACACACACACACATTCATGCCACACACACATGGCCTCAGTCTCTGGCAGCTGGAGCCAGAGTTAAATACAAAACTGAAAGTTATAAAATATCTATTACCTTCTACAAAATGGATGCCAGTTTCCAGGATTCCACTTTGGCAATAAAATAAAAATGTGACTTTCTAAAGTTATTAAATAGTGTTAAAATGTACGAAGATACAAAATAAATAATTTTTAGTTCAGTGCAACACAAACTTTATAGTATTTGTATGTGCAATAATGTCAGCTGCTCTCATGAGCCTGCCAGTTTGATTAAATGTAGTTTGTTGTGCACTCACTCCCCTGCAAGTCCCCCCCCCCCACCCCCTCCCCCTTCACAACCACTGCACCTGCTGCATCTTTGGCTGTTTCCTACTTCACAGCTGCTGACTACACAGCTAAATGATGGCTTTGCAATCACCTCCATAGGGAAGAGGGATGTGGCATCCATGGCTGGCACCTTATGACCCAACCAAACAACAACCAACAGCAAACGACCACCTGCAACTCAACCACGGCTCATCCTGGCTGTGGCAGTCACTACGCTATCTGGGGACACCACAGCACTGCTGTTGTTGACACTAGCTTGCCCCCACAGACCACGTGATACAACAGGGACTTTCCAGTATTCATCAGCTGGACGGCTTCGTACGATGAGCAGCATTTGTTCAGAAGTTGTTCAGCTGCTATTCATAACCTAATGTTAAATGCATTCTCTGTGTCAGTAAAAAATTCTATTGTTCTTAGTTACTTGGGCACATCTCTCTTCTTGTGGCACGCATTACCCACAGAACAGGATCCTAAGACCTCAAGGCATAATGGCTTGCACAGCATCGTTGCAGAGTAGCTATACAATATACAATGTACACATTATACAACTACAGAGTTCAAGCTATCTCCATACCAAACATCATAGAAATCGGTTCAGCAGTTAAGTCATGAAAACGTATCAGGCAGAGTTACTTTCACATTTATAATATTAGTATGGTTATCACCTGAACTGTGTGTCACACAAGTATGTAATTTTGCAGGTACATTGTGTGATATATGTGAATACTGTCTGCAGAATATGGTGTTGTGAGTAGAGTTAGTAGTAAAGAAGCTATAAATCAAACATCATGGCTGATGTGGGAGTTTTACGGCATGAAAAGTGAAGATGCAGTAAGCAGTAAACTTTCTTCCTTTCATCATTTTGTGGGGGATGTCAGAGGGAAAAAATTTCTTAAAGGCTTTATATTATATGTAAAGTTTGCTGCAAGTCACTGAGTGCTCTCATTCTCAAATACTGGATGAATATAGTTGGGTACTGGGTCATTATCAGCTACACTTCTTTTTCATGGTCACCACTTAGTGACAGCACTTCTTTCCAGACAGTAAGTGATATGTGTACCAATTCTGGTTGAAGTTGATTCAGTGATTTAAGAGGGGATGTGAAATGAACATGCACTTTTGTGATATGTATGGATGCTAATTTTTTTGAATGTTCCTTATCTTGTGTGTTATGTTTCAAATCATGTTCTATCCTATTACATGCTTGATCACGTTTTGCTCTTTCTGTACCTGATGACTATCCTGGTTTGTTTTGTACAACCTTTTATTACATGATATTGTAGGAAAGTTTTTGTGGAATGTAAATACTTTAGGATTAAAGGAGACCACTAACCAAACAAAAGAAGCAATGCTGGGCGCACACAATGCAGTGGTCAATGGCCTTTAATTAATGACAGAGAGCAGCAGAGTTTGCTATGGCAGTAGACGACTGACCGATGCCTTTGCTAACAGCACGACATCGCCTGCAGTGTGCCTCTCTTGGGCTCATGACCATATCGGTTGGACCCTAGAAGACTGGAAAACCACAGCCTGGTCTGTTGAGTGCCAATATCAGTTGGTAAGAGCTGACGGTAGGGTTTGAGTGTGGTGGAGATGCCTCGAAGCCATGGACCCAAGTTGTCAACAAGGTATTGTTCAAGCTCGTAATGGCTCCATAATGGTGTGGGCTGTGTTTACATGGAATGGACTGGGTCCTCTAGTCCAACTGAACTGATCATTGACTGGAAATGGTTATGTTTGGTTCACGACTGGTTTGAAGAACATTCTGGACGATTCAAGAATGATGTGGCCACCAAAATTGCCAGGCAGGAATCCCATCGAACATTTATGGGGCATAATCAAGAGGTCAGTTTGTGCATAAAATCCTGCAATGGCAACACTTTCACAATTATGGACAGCTACAGAGGCGGCAGGAGACTTCCAAGAACTTGTTGAGTCCACACCAAATTGAGTTGCTGCACTACGTCTGGGCGAAAAGAAGTTCAACTTGATAATAGGAGGTTTCCCATGACTTTTAGTCATCTCGGCATGAAAAGCTCTGCAGTGTTTGCAGCAGAATTGCTATATGACATGCGATCATATCCCTGTGGCAAGAGATTGGGTGTGGGATTGGCTTAGGGATGGACTAAGATGTGTAGGTTGGGAGGGCAACAGAACACTACTTTAGGGGGTGTGCCCCTCATTTCAGGTCAGAATGAGAGAATCAAAGCCCTGGGGAACGACATGATTCAGCTGTTCCAGCCCAGGGTAATACTGGGTGACAAGTGGGACAGCCCTATGTAGGCTAGCTAATTCTTTGGGATGGTGTGTGGATTGGGGATGTGTGAGGGTATGGCACAGGAAATCTGTTTGTGGACTAGATTTGGGTGTATTGCCTGTATGTGAAGGCCTTTGTGAAGCCTTCAGCATGCTGGGGAAGGGAGTTCTCATCACTACAGGCACATCATCCACGAGTGTCTACGCTGTATTAAAGAGGTTTTTTGGTGTGAAAGGTACTGTGGTTGACTGGTGGGTTTAATGTGGACAGAGGTGTGGGTGGAGCCGTCAGAGGGGTGGAGAGGTGTTCTTGAGAAGGGACCTGGGGCAGGATGGTGCAGCCAAGTTGGAGGTAAGGAATTTGTGGAAGTTGACTAGGGGATGACTAGATGGGAAAGGGGAGGGAGGTCAAGGCTGGATGTTGGTATGATCTGGGAGTGGCAAGGTTTAACGGTGGGATTAGGTTGGATTTGGTTGTAAGGATTGGTGCAAAAGAAATGTTTCCACTGTAGGGATGGGGAGAAGGAGAGTAGGTCTTTGACTAGTCCAACATGGTAGAATTTGGGGGTAGCGCTGAGGGTTTCGACAGGAGTGAAAGTTCTATGGAGAGATTAATGAAAGTTTTTTGGGACTGGTTGGGTTCTGGGCTTTGTGGGGTGTTGGGAGGAAGTTTTGGAGGATGTGGAAAACTGAAGAGGTTAGCTAGGTACGGTCTTGGTGCTACGAGGTGTTGATGAGGGGTTCACTCTGAGAAGGATGGGTATTAATGGATAGTGATGATGATGATGTTTGGTTTTGAGGGGTGCTCAACTGCGTGGTTATCAGCGCCTGTACAATTTCCCAACCTTTGCTCAGTCCAATTTCGCCACTTTCCTGGATGATGATGAAATGATGAGGACAACACAAACACCCAGTCATCTCGAGGCAGGTGAAAATCCCTGACCCCGCCGGGAATCGAACCCGGGACCCCGTGCTCGGGAAGCGAGAACGCTACCGCGAGACCACGAGCGGCAGACTTTTAATGGATAGTGGTGCCCTAAGGTGGGAGTAGGATGTCAACAGGTTGGACAATTTATGGAGGTAGTATCTGGAATGCTACTCTAAGTGCTGGATTGCAAGGGTTTCTATTTTGGAGATGATGTATATGTAGTGAGAACTGCACAGGAACAGTATATTGCTGACATAATAGAGGTGCTTCTGAGATGTCTGTGCCATGAAGAGTTTTTTTTGCAATACTGATTTCATGAGGGTTAGGGACTGCCAGAATCTGAAATGGTGCAGGTCGTTGTGAAAGGAAGGGTGGGATCAAAAGGGGATTTTTATGGTTAGGCCATTGAGGTGGGGAGGGGTGGGATTCCATGGTTTAGATAGCATTTAAGGAACAGGATTGGGAACTGGGTTTCAGTCAGAGAAAGGGATACTTAAAAGGTGCAGAAAGATACGGCAGGGGTCCACTGGGGTAGGGATGATGTTAGGAAATGGGAAATGATGCAGGAAATGGGAGAGTGAAAACATGAGGTGGTTATAAGAAGAAATGGACAATATATATCATGAGCTTGTTGACTGCAAAGGATGGAAGATACTGTGCTGGGAGCAATAGGATGGTTTAATCACATGTAAGTTACCGTCACACATGGGAAGGAAGAAAGAAAGATATTACGTTCTGATGGCAGGAATGTGTGAGGAGAGATGGCTGGATTTGGAGGTTAAATATAGTGGCTGATAGCTGGAAGGTGATATAACTGTGGTCTGGTGGATGGGTGTTATGTAGAACAACATGCAACACAGTCATAATGGCCACAAATAACGCTACATGGTGTAATGAAAGTCACGTGTGGCACATTGGTTGGCATTTGCCAAGTGTATGGGTAACAAAGGCACGTAGGAAAGCACAGAAAAAGATGTGGATGGACAACAGAGGAGAGGCAGACAGAATGTAGACCATGGAAAGTAACAAAGGAGGGATGACACAAGTTTTGGGAGGAAGAGTACCACTAAAAGCAGCAGTGTAAAGTTGTTGATTAACTGTTTCACCATTTGTCGGATTTTTTTCCAGCGCATCAGTTTGTTCAAAATACTCTTTTAAAGTCGATACCTTTGCCTAACCCTTAATAAGGAGTTTATCCTTTACCCTTCATGGCAACCCACTAATAAACGTTTCTACTAAATGATCTTCTCTAATAGGATCATTAGATATTTTATTTTATTTAAATGCCATTCAACATAACCCCTATATCCTTTACCAGTAGGCTTGTAAAGTTTTGAACTAATAAATTCCAAATGTAATTTATTTTGTACACCTTCACTCCAGTACTGGTATGTGGATTTAAAAACTATAAAAGTTGTAAAATCCTATAACTGGAACATACCCCATTGTGACACATCCTCTTACAGGTGGCTTACAACAAAACAGATTTTACTTCAAAATAAATTTGCTGAATGTGAATTACTTGGCTTCAGCTGTTTTCGGTATATATGTACCACAAATTGGTGACATATGAACATTTGTGCCACACTGGGACTCAAACCCTGATTTCCTGCTTATCGCAAGTGGTCATCTTAACCATTCGGCTATTTGTGCATGCTTTCCATACCGACCCAAACTTCTAATGTCATGCGGCCTATATCTATATACCAATGTTTTCTACATTCATCACTAAATGCTTGCAGCTTACTCTGTATTCCTGCACCAGTGAGAATGAGACTATGCGGAATTGAGATATATGTTGCTACCATTTTATTTATTTATTTTTTATTTGCACGTGAAGTTCCATAGGACCAAATTGAGGAGCAAATCTCCTAGGTCATGGAATATGTCAGTACATGAAATTACAACATAGAAGTAATAACAGATAAAAATAAATGTTCATGAATCCGAAAAAAGTCAGTCCATAAGTTTACTTAAACGCAATCAACACTACAACAAGAATCAGCTTAATTTTTCAAGGAGCTTCGCGACAGAGTAGAAGGAGTGACCCATGAGGAAACTCTTCAGTTTAGATTTGAAAGCACGTTGATAACTGCTAAGATTTTTGAATTCAAGTAGTAGCTTATTGAAAATGGATGCAGCAGTATACTGTACACCTTTCTGATCAAGAATGAAATAAGTCTGATCCAAATGCAGGTCTGATTTCTGCCAAGTATTAACTGAGTGAAAGCTGCTTATTCTTGGGAATAAACTAATATTGGTAACAAGAAACGGCAATAAGGAATATACATATTGACAGGCCAATGTCAAAATACCCAGACTCACGAACAGAGGTCGACAAGAGGATCGTGAACTAACACCACTTATTGCCCGAACCGCCCGTTTCTGAGCCAAATATGTCCTTTTAGAATGGGAAGAGTTACCCCAAAATGTAATACCATATGACATAAGCAAATGAAAATAAGCAAAGTAGACTAATATTCGTGTCGAACGAACACCCACTTCAGACACTGTTCGAATAGTAAAAAATGGCAGCATTAAGTCTTTGAACAAGATCCTGAATGTGGGCTTTCCACAACAGCTTACTACCTATCTGAACACCTAGAAATTTGAACTGTTCAGTTTCACTAATCATATGCTCATTCTGTGAAATTAAAACATCAGGTTTTGTTGAATTGTGGGTTGAAAACTTTGAAAACTGAATCTTACTGTGAGTTAGCGTTAGTTTACTTTCTACAAGCCATGTACTTATGTCATGAACTGCACTATTTGAAAGCAAGGTAATGCTGCACACAGCATCCTTTACTACCAAGCTAGTGTCATCAGCAAACAGAAATATTTTAGAGCTACCCATAATACTAGAAAGCATGTCATTTATATAAATAAGGAACAGCAGTGGCCCCAACACTGATCCCTGGGGCACCGCCCACTTGACTGTACCCCATTCAGAACCCACATCACAGCCATTCTCATCATTCTGAATAATGACTTTTGCTGTCTGTTGCTAAAGTAAGACGTGAACCAATTGTGAGCTACTCCCCGTATTCCGTTGTAATGGTCCGACTTCTGGAACAATATTTTGTGATCAACACAATCAAATGCCTTAATTAAACAAAAAAAAATATACCAAACATTTGAAACCTTTTGTTTAACCCATCCAGTACCTCACAGAGAAAAGAGAATATAGCATTTTCAGTAGTGCAACAACTTCTAAAGCCGAACCGTACATTTGATGGCAAATCATGTGATATAAAATGATTAATTATCCTTACATACACAGTCTTTTCAATAACTGACGGCATAGAAATAGGTCTAAATTATCTACACTATCCCTTTCTCCCTTTTTATAAAGTGGCTTTACTACTGAGTACTTTAATCGTTCAGGAAACTGATGATTCCTAAAGGAAAAATTACAAATATGGCTAAGTACAGAGCTAAAATGTGCAGCACAGTACTTTAATATTCTGCTAGACATTCCATCACAACCATGAGAGTCCTTAGTCTTCAGTGATTTAATTACTGACTCACTCTCCATCTTCTCTGTATCACAGACTGTATTCAGCCATCAATCTCGGAAAGGCATTTGCCAAGAGAGTGATTCCCTGTAGAAACTAAATTTGTATTTAATTCACCAGTAATGCTCAGAAAAAGAGTGTTAAATACTGCACATATATCTTATTTATCAGTAACACCATATGGTTTTACTTTTATCCTGTGAAATAGCTATTCTATTTCCATACCACATACTCTTTGCCTTCCTAATAACATTTTAAGCACCTTACAATACTGTTTGTAATGGGCTACTATAGCTTGATTGTGACTACTTCTAACATTTTGATATAATTCCTGCTTTGTTTTACAAGATATCCTTATCCCACTAGTCAGCCACCTGGGATGCCTATTACTGCCAGTACCCTGTTTAGAACATTCTAATGGAAAGCAACTCTCAAAGAGCATGAGAAATGTGTTAAGGAAAGCTTTATATTTATCATCTATGTTATCAGCACTATAAACATCCTTCCACTCTTGTTCCCTGACAAGGTTTAAAAAACTCTCTATTGCTTTTGGATTAACTTTCCTACATAGTTTGTGATTAAATATGACATTTGTTTGAGTAATAAAGCCTTTTAGTGCTAAAATTTGTGCATTATGGTCTGAAAGGCCACTCACCCTTTTACTAACAGAATGCCCATCTAGTAATGAAGAATGAATAAAAATATTGTCTATGGTGGTGCTACTGTTCTCCTTCACTCTCGTTGGAAAAAACAGTCTGCTTCAGATCATATGAATTTATGAGAGCTACCAACATCCTTTTTCTTGCACCATCATATACAAAATTTATGGTGGTGGTTGTTGGGATGTTTAAGGGGGGACTAAACAGCTAAGGTCATCAGTCCCCCATTCCAAAACAGGCGAGACATAAATTCGCGGAGCAGGTAAAACCCCAAGGGGAAGGAGACTCCCCCCAGGCACTGAAAGAACACAAATTAGGCAACGAACACTACAGACAAGAAGAGTACAGATGAACACCAGACAGAAAGAAACAGAAGAAAAGAAGATGGCCGAAGACTGGTTGACTGACCACGAGAACAAAAAAAAGGGAAAGAGTCAACCATCTTACGACACACTAAAATCTGCAACCAAATATGAGAGACTCGAGGACAAGAGACACAGAAAGGGAAAGGAGCAGGACCTCCCTAAATGGAACTATAAAAAGGACTACCACGGATAAAATTTAAAACGTCATCAGCCATGGAGGCATCGTCGCATAAAACCAAAGGCAAAGTGCCCGGGAGATTACAAGACTGCCGGAGGGTGCGCAGTCGGGGTCACTCCAACAAAATGTGGGCGACCGTCAGCCGGGACCCACACCGACACAGGGGGGGATCCTCCTGACGCAAAAGATGGCCGTGTGTCAGGTAGGTATGGCCGATGCGGAGCCGACACAGGACGACAGAGTCCCTGCGAGAAGCCCGCAGGGAGGAGCGCCACACATCGGTCGTCTCCTTGACAGCCCGCAGTTTATTCGGGGATGTCATGCCACGCCACTCAGCAGTCCACATCCCAAGCACCTTACGGCGCAACACCAGCTGCTGATCGCGAGCCGTGAGGCCGATCTCCAAAGCTGGGGCGTCGATCGCCCATTTGGCCAGCCTGTCAACACATTCGTTCCCCCGGATGCCAACGTGACCTGGCATCCAAACAAAGACCACCGAACGACCAGAACGGGTAATGGCGGAAACAGACTCCTGAATAGAGGACACCAGAGGAGAAGAGGTATAGCAGTGGTCGATGGCCTGGAGGCTGCTCAGGGAGTCACTGCAGATGACGATGGACATACCTGAGCAGAACCGCATATGCTCAAGAGCGCGCAATATGGCCACCAGCTCTGCAGTAAAAATACTGCAGCCAGCCGGCAAGGAGTGCTGCTCAACATGGGCAGCATGAGCAAAAGCGTAGGCAGTGCGACCATCAACCAGGGAATCATCAGTGTAGACAGTCTCACAGCCCGAAAATGAGGCGAGGAGCGCAAGAAAACGGCGACAGGGGGCCACAGGCGGAACCGAGTCCTTGGGTCCCTGTGCCAAGTCCAGACGGACGGACGGACGGGGCAAACACCAGGGAGGCATAGGTGCACAGACCCGGAAGGGAGGCAGAAGAGGGAATGACCCCAGTTCCGACAACAGGGACTGGACACGGACAGCTATGGAAAGCCCAGACCTAGGTCGCCGTTCGGGCAGATGGAGGACCGTGGCAGGGAAAAGCAGGCGACGATTGGGATGGCCCGGCGAGCAATGCACGTGGACAGCATAGTCGGCGAGCAGTTGATGGCGGCGAATCCACAGCAGGGGAACCCCGGCCTCCACCAGTAGACTATCCACGGGGCTCGTACGAAAAGCGCCAGTTGCAAGCCGAACCCCACAGTGGTGTATGGGGTCTAACAATTTCAACACTAAGGATGATGCAGACCCATAGGCCAGGCTCCCATAATCAAGCCTGGACTGCACAAGGGCTCTGTATAATCGCAACAGCGTGCAGCGATCCGCACCCCAAGACGTGTGGCTCAGGCAGCGGAGGGCGTTGAGGTGCTGCCAGCACTTTTGCTTCAGCTGAGTAATATGAGGAACCCATGTGAGCCGGGCATCAAAGACGAGTCCTAAGAAGCGGCATGTATCTACCACTTCAAGCAGGTGGCCGTCGAGGTAAAGTTCAGGATGAGGGTGGATTGTCCGATGCTTGCAGAAGTGCATAACTCGAGTCTTGGCTGCAGAGAAGTGAAAACCATGAGTCAGAGCCCACGATGCTGCCTTGCGAACGGCTACTTGCAGCCTGCGTTCGGCGACTCCCGTAGTCGTGGAGCTAAATGAGATGCAAAAGTCGTCGGCATACAAAGAAGGAGACACCGACGACCCCACGGCTGCAGCCAGACCATTAATGGCCACTAGAAATAAGGATACGCTCAACACCGAGCCCTGCGGGACCCCATTTTCCTGTATATAAGATGAACTAGAGGCGGCACCCACTTGCACCCGGAAAGAGCGGCGCAATAAAAAGGTATGAAGAAAAGCCGGGAGCTGACCACGAAGACCCCACTCATGCAACGTAGCAAGGATGTGATGCCTCCATGTGGTGTCATACGCCTTCCGCAGATCAAAAAATACAGCAATGAGATGCTGACGTCGGGCAAAGGCCGTATGGATAGCAGATTCCAGCCGCACCAAATTGTCCACTGCAGACTGGCCCCGACGGAAGCCACCCTGGGATGGAGCGAGGAGACCGCGCGACTCAAGGACCCAACACAAACGCCGCCCCACCATACGTTCGAGCAATTTGCACAAAACGTTGGTGAGGGTAATGGGACGATAGCTGTCCACCGCCAGTGGGTCCGCACCGGGTTTCAAGATGGGGACAATAACACCCTCTCGCCACTGCGACGGGAACACGCCCTCGCTCCAAATGCAGTTAAAGATGGTGAGGATGTGTCTCTGGCAGTCCCTGGAGAGATGCTTCAGCATCTGTGCGTGGATGCAGTCTGGTCCTGGTGCTGTATCAGGGCAATCGGCGAGGGCAGCGAGGAATTCCCTCTCGCTGAAAGGAGCATTGTATTTTTCAGAACGACGCGTGTGGAATGATAACGGCGTCTGCTCGGCTCGCTCCTTTAGAGAGCGAAAGGTGGGGGGATAAGTTGCAGTCGCAGAGCTCTTAGCAAAGTGCGCAGCAAGGTGTTCAACAATGGCGGCAGCGTCCGTGCAGACAGCGCCGTCCCAGGAGATCCCAGGGACACCCATAGGGGTCTGGTATCCATAAATCCGCCGAATCCGGGACCACACGAGCGAGGGGGAGACACGGGAGCCCAAGGAGGAGACATACCTCTCCCAGCACTCCTACTTACGCCGTGCAATAAGACGACGGGCCAAGGCACGGAGCCTCTTAAATGCAATGAGGGTCTCGAGAGACGGGTGCCGCCTATGACGCTGGAGAGCCCGCCGACGGTCGCGAATAGCCTCAGCAATCTCCGGCGACCACCAGGGTACAGCCTTCCTCCGAGGGAGTCCAGAAGAGCAGGGGATGGCAGCCTCGGCCGCTGAAATGATGGACGTGAGTAAGACACGGACCACCTCGTCAATGTCACCCTGTGGGGGAGACTCAATGGTTGCAGTGGAAGTAAAAGCCGGCCAGTCAGCCCTGTGGAGAGCCCAGCGGGGCAGGCGCCCAGAAAAATGACACTGGGGCAGTGACAAATAGATGGGAAAATGGTCACTACCACACAGGTCAGGATGCACTCTCCAGTGGCGGGATGGGACAAGTCCGGGGCTGCAAAGAGAGAGATCGATGGCCGAGAACGAGCCATGGGCCACACTGAAATGCGTGGGAGCACTGGTGTTCAAGAGGCTAAGGTCGAGCTGAGCCAACAAATGCTCCACGGCATGACTGCGGTCATCGGAGACAGTCCCACCCCATAGAGGGTTGTGGGCATTGAAATCACCCAGCAACAAGAAAGGTGGCGGCAGTTGGGCTATCAGAGCAGCCAGGACATGCTGCGCGACAGCACCATCCGGTGGAAGGTAAAGACTGCAGACGATAACAGCCTGTGGCATCCACACCCGAACAGCGACAGCCTCTAAAGCTGTTTGTAGAGGTACAAACTCGCTGTGAAGAGAGTTAAGAACATATATGCAGACGCCACCAGACACCCTTTCATAAGCTGCCCGGTTCTTATAATAACCCCGATAGCCACGGAGGGCGGGGGTTCGCATTGCTGGAAACCAAGTTTCCTGAAGTGCAATGCAGAAGAAAGGGTGAAGGCTGATAAGTTGGCGGAGCTCAGCGAGATGGTGGAAGAAACCGCTGCAGTTCCACTGGAGGATGGTGTTGTCCATGGCTGGGAAAGGCGTGACAGGACGGGGAAGGCAGATTACGCCGCTGGGTCACCTGCTGCCTCCGATTGAGCACCTGTGCTAGTGCTTTCCATGGCGTCGGAGGGACCGGCGAGATCGAGGTCCTCAGCGGACGCCAGGATCTCCACCTCAGCCTCAGACTTAGAGTTTGAAGGTTGCGGTGGGACAGGTGCCACCGCAATGTCAGGATGCTTGGGAGCCTTTTTCTTCAACTGCTTTGCACGCTGTGCCTTTGGAGGGTCTGGCTGGGAGGGCCCCACTGGGTCAGTCTCAGGGACGGACGACGACCGTGAAGCCCTATGACCAGCGACCGGTTGTTGTTTCAAAAATTTGCGGGTGTCCGCTTTGGCACTGGGCAAAGCCTGGGAAGGGAGGGCCCCAAGGGACCCCTTCCTGGTGAGAGTAGCCGAAGAAGCCTCACGCTTCTCCGGCTGGGAAGGGGGGACGAATGTCCCCGATGGTTGGGGTGGTGTTGCTCCTGGAGTAGATGGAGCAACAGAGGAGGAAGTGCCCCCCACAACCAAGGGGGCCGGTTCATTCTGACATAGCTGAGAGGCAACAGTACGTGACGACACGGGAGAGGATCGGACCGCTGTTGCAGCAGCGGCATAGGTGGATGTCATGGGCACAGGATGTAGCCGCTCATATTTCTGCCTTGCCTCAGTGTAGGTCAGGCGGTCCAGAGTCTTATATTCCATTATCTTCCTTTCCTTCTGGAAGATCCTACAGTCCGGTGAGCAGGGGGAATGGTGTTCTCCGCAGTTAACACAGATAGGAGGTGGGGCACATGGAGTATTGGGATGGGTAGGACGGCCACAATCTCGACAGGTGATGCTGGAAGTACAGCGAGATGACATATGCCCGAACTTCCAGCACTTAAAACACCACATCGGAGGAGTGATATATGGCTTCACATCACAACGGTAAACCATCACCTTAACCTTTTCGGGTAAGACATCACCCTTGAAGGCCAAGATGAAGGCACCGGTGGCTACCTGATTATCCCTCGGACCCAGATGGACGCGCCAGACGAAGTGAACACCTCGTCGTTCGAGGTTGGCGCGTAATTCATCGTCGGACTGCAGAAGAAGATCCCTGTGGAATATAATACCCTGGACCATGTTGAGACTCTTATGCGGCGTGATGCTAACTGAAACATCCCCCAACTTGTCACAATTGAGCAACATCCGTGACTGGGCAGAGGATGCCGTTTTGATGAGCACAGAACCAGAGCACATCTTGGACAAGCCCTCCACCTCCCCAAACTTGTCCTCTAAATGCTCCACAAAAAACTGGGGCTTGGTCGACATAAGCGAGTCCCCATCAACCCACGTACACACGAGGTACCGGGGTGAATATTCCCCACTGCCTTCTTTTGCCATACGTTCCTCCCATGGGGTGGCCAGGGAGGGAAATGATCGTGGTTCGTATTTCCTGCCGTTGAGGTTAGACCTCGATCACTTAGAGACTGCTGGTGGAGGCCCACCAGCGAGAGATGATGTACCACGCTTCATTGCAGGTCATCCGCCCTGATGCCACCTACTCCGACCAAGGGCCCTTCCCACGGGCGCCACCCAGCCACAGCAATAGCCACCTGGCAGGATGGCCATTGCCGGGAGTCCTGATGCCCCAGGGAGATGGGCATCCACTCCTTGGCATACGTGGGGAGTTAACGGCGCAGGCATCAGTAGAGCAATCCCTGTGTTGTCAGGGGGCTACAACCAAGAGGGTACATGGCGGCTCCACCACAACGGACTGGCTAACGTGCTGGATCTTAGGTGCAAGAAAGTCCAAGGTCGTCGTTGCAGTTAAAAGCAACACTGCAGAGTGCAGCGTGGTAATCGTACCCAGGGACATATCCTCGCCCAAGAGATGGAAAACGAGCGGGACACCATTGCAACGACGAAAAGGCCGGCTAAAGGTCTCAATGCACGACGGATACAGTGCACCATGTAAGGCGCCCTTCCCCAATTGGCTCGCTCTTCGGAATAATTTAGAAAGATGGAGGTCAAACCTGAGAGGGGACCTTCACATAAGGCCGAAACATTTGCGACTCCTTTTAGTCGCCTCTTACGACAGGCAGGAATACCGCGGGCCTATTCTAACCCCCGAACCCGCAGGGGGGTACAAAATTTATATTGAAGTCACAGCATATAACTAATTTCTGGTACTTCCTACAAGGTGAATCACGCTCTCTCTCTAGTTTGAGCAGAAATGCTCTGAAGTCGGAGTTAGGGGACCTATAAACAACAACAATTACAAGTTTAGTTTCACTAAATTCAACTGCCCGTGCACAACATCAAATATCTGTTCAGTGCAGTGCCATGATATGTCTATGGACTCAAATGAAATACTGTCTTTTACGTACATCCTCCACCACACAAAGAACTCCTTGAAAACCAGCCAGCTAATCTGTACCCTGGTAAAGAAAGCATCTGAATTGTCAAATTATTTAAGTGGTGCTCTGATATACCAATAATTTCAGAGTATCTCTGATACCTCTTAAATTTTTATGAAATATGCTAATTCCTTCTCTACTTGGAAACATTACATCCTCAGAAGGTGAGCCCTCAGATAGAGGGACCTCCTTTAAGCAAGTATACCTATCAGCTGACTTCAGTCTAAAAAAGATGCAGCTCTAACACCAACTACTACAGGAATTTTTCCATGAGTGATCTCACCACCACCACCCACTACACTGTCACCTGTAAGCTTTGCCAGACTCCCCTCCCCTTCCCATACCTATTGAGGTGCAGGCCATGCCTAGTGAATCCTGATCTACTGATATACTCAAATGGCACCACTGAGATGTGACCCATGCCCTCAACCATCAGCGCCCTCCCCAGCCCCATGTTAGCGTGCCTAACAGCCCGCCCTAGTATGTAATATTTACTTTCATGTCTGGATGAACAGACATTGTTGATGATAGTGTCTGAAATTACTTCATCTATACGAAAAACAGCTGAAGCCATGTAATTCACAGTCGCATAAAAGATTTTCTAACAGAACTTTAAGTACTTCTTATCAATCCTACTAAAGAATTCTCACACTCAGTAGTAGATGGTGACCTTAACACAAATATATTGAAACAGAGTAACTGTATAAAATATTAAACACACGTGATATGCAGCTGCACGTAAACAGCCCAAAAAGGAGCACTGAATCATCAGATTCAATAATACATCATGTTGTTACAAATGTACCTTTAAACAAACTGAAAGTAAACATAATTAACAGAGTCATTTCAGATCACCATGGTCAGTTAATTGAGCTACAGAATAAGAAAACTGAAACTAGAAATGTAGTTGTACAGCATGGGCTGATAAATGCCAGTAATCTCAACTTACTGGAAATGTTGCTCAGATCAGAAGACTGGAAGTGGAAGGCTCTGTGTAGCAAAGACATGCAAGAAAGCTGGAAAACTATCATTTCAACCTTAAGTCACCATATAAACATACCTTGTCAAAAGATCTGCAGAAAGACAAACGTAGACATAGTAAGAAATGGATCACCAGGGAAATCATGAACGCGAGGGAAGATATACGTAGGAAATGTAACAGTCAAGAAGATTGTGAAATGTACAGACACAAGAACAAATAATACAGCAAGATGATAAGGCAAGTAAAATCTAGATATTATAAACATAAAATTGGAACTTCACAAAATATTTATGATATGGCCTGGTCACACATAATTACAAACATGAATGAATTAAATAAGACAGAAAGTGGGAACACAGTACTTACTGTACAAGGGAATGAATTGACTGGCCCATGTTAGGTGTTTTCCACTTTAAATCAGTACTATGTAAATATAGTTCAGAAGCTAATGAAACAAAATGAAACACTGAGTAAAAAGATCATAGTTCCACCAGTTATAAAAGAATGTCTATTCCCATTTCCAACAGATGAAACAGAAGTCACAAATAAAGTCAAATCACTGAAAAACGAAGACATAAAGGGCACAGATGGAAGATCTGCAAAAATAATCAGACAATGCTCACTGTATCTACCTAAGCCTCTGACATTCCTGGTAAACTCAGCAAAGCCCAACATGTCTGAAAAAGAGCAAGGTAGCGCCTATTTATATAGGCAGTGACAAGGGGAACACTGGAAACTACAGACATATAACAATTACATGTACCTCATCAAAGATAGTAGAAACAGCTATTAAAAACAGAGCTGTAACATTCATAGAAAAACAAAATACCCTGGATGAAGCACAGAATGGATTTAGGAATGGAAAATCTACAAAAACAGTAGTGGCAGATTTTGTAACACAAATAATCAGAATTCTGGAAGAACAGGGGACAGTCTGTGGCATATTTCATCTACATCTATCTACATCTACATCCATACTCCGCAAGCCACCTGACGGTGTGTGGCGGAGGGTACCTTCAGTACCTCTATCGGTTCTCCCTTCTATTCCAGTCTCGTATTGTTCGTGGAAAGAAGGATTGTCGGTTTGCCTCTGTGTGGGCTCTAATCTCTCTGATTTTATCCTCATGGTCTCTTCGCGAGATATACGTAGGAGGGAGCAATATACTGCTTGACTCTTCGGTGAAGGTATGTTCTCGAAACTTTGACAAAAGCCCGTACCGAGCTACTGAGCGTCTCTCCTGCAGAGTCTTCCACTGGAGTTTATCTATCATCTCCGTAACGCTTTCGCGATTACTAAATGATCCTGTAACGAAGCGCGCTGCTCTCCGTTGGATCTTCTCTATGTCTTGTATCAACCCTATCTGGTACGGATCCCACACTGCTGAGCAGTATTCAAGCAGTGGGCGAACAAGCGTACTGTAACCTACTTCCTTTGTTTTCGGATTGCATTTCCTTAGGATTCTTCCAATGAATCTCAGTCTGGCATCTGCTTTACCGACAATCAACATTATATGATCATTCCATTTTAAATCACTCCTAATGCGTACTCCCAGATAATTTATGGTATTAACTGCTTCCAGTTGCTGACCTGCTATTTTGTAGCTAAATGATAAAGGATCTATCTTTCTGTGTATTCGCAGCACATTACACTTGTCTACATTGAGATTCAGTTGCCATTCCCTGCACCATGCGTCAATTCGCTGCAGATCCTCCTGCATTTCAGTACAATTTTCCATTGTTACAACCTCTCGATACACCACAGCATCATCTGCAAAAAGCCTCAGTGAACTTCCGATGTCATCCACCAGGTCATTTATGTATATTGTGAATAGCAACGGTCCTATGACACTCCCCTGCGGCACACCTGAAATTACTCTTACTTCGGAAGACTTCTCTCCATTGAGAATAACATGCTGCGTCCTGTTATCTAGGAACTCGTCAATCCAATCACACAATTGGTCTGATAGTCCATATGCTCTTACTTTGTTCAATAAACGACTGTGGGGAACTGTATCGAACGCCTTGCGGAAGTCAAGAAACACGGCATCTACCTGTGAACCCGTGTCTATGGCCCTCTGAGTCTCGTGGACGAATAGCGTGAGCTGGGTTTCACATGACCGTCTTTTTCGAAACCCATGCTGATTCCTACAGAGTAGATTTCTAGTCTCCAGAAAAGTCATTATACTCGAACACAATACGTGTTCCAAAATTCTACAACTGATCGACGTTAGAGATATAGGTCTATAGTTCTGCACATCTGTTCGACGTCCCTTCTTGAAAACGGGGATGACCTGTGCCCTTTTCCAATCCTTTGGAACGCTACGCTCTTCTAGAGACCTACGGTACACCGCTGCAACAAGGGGGGCAAGTTCCTTCACGTACTCTGTGTAAA
This sequence comes from Schistocerca cancellata, assembly GCF_023864275.1. Lineage (NCBI taxonomy): Eukaryota > Metazoa > Arthropoda > Insecta > Orthoptera > Acrididae > Schistocerca > Schistocerca cancellata. Next base: position 33,663,682 of record NC_064630.1, read on the forward strand.
ATTGAACTGGTATCCCATCAGGTCCAGAGGCCTTTCCTCTTTTGAGCGATTTTAATTGTTTCTCTATCCCTCTGTCGTCTATTTCGATATCTACCATTTTGTCATCTGTGCGACAATCTAGAGAAGGAACTACAGTGCAATCTTCCTCTGTGAAACAACTTTGGAAAAAGACATTTAGTATTTCGGCCTTTAGTCTGTCATCCTCTGTTTCAGTACCATTTTGGTCACAGAGTGTCTGGACATTTTGTTTTGATCCACCTACCGCTTTGACATAAGACCAAAATTTCTTAGGATTTTCTGCCAAGTCAGTACATAGAACTTTACTTTCGAATTCATTGAACGCCTCTTGCATAGCTCTCTTCACACTACATTTCGCTTCGCGTAATTTTTGTTTGTCTGCAAGGCTTTGGCTAGGTTTATGTTTGCTGTGAAGTTCCCTTTGCTTCCGCAGCAGTTTTCTAACTCGGTTGTTGAACCACAGTGGCTCTTTTCCATCTCTTACGATCTTGCTTGGCACATACTCATCTAACGCATATTGTACGATGGTTTTGAACTTTGTCCACTGATCCTCAACACTATCAGTACTTGAGACAAAACTTTTGTGTTGAGCCAACAGGTACTCTGAAATCTGCTTTTTGTCACTTTTTCTAAACAGAAAAATCTTCCTACCCTTTTTAATATTCCTATTTACGGCTGAAATCATCGATGCCGTAACCGCTTTATGATCACTGATTCCCTGTTCTGCGTTAACTTTTTCAAATAGTTCGGGTCTGTTTGTCACCAGAAGGTCTAATATGTTATCGCCACGAGTCGGTTCTCTGTTTAACTGCTCAAGGTAGTTTTCAGATAAAGCACTTAAAAAAAATTTCACTGGATTCTTTGTCCCTGCCACCCGTTATGAACGTCTGAGTCTCCCAGTCTATATCCGGCAAATTAAAATCTCCACCCAGAACTATAACATGGTGGGGAAATCTACTCGAAATACTTTCCAAATTATCCTTCAGGTGCTCAGCCACAACAGCTGCTGAGCCAGGGGGCCTATAGAGACATCCAATTACCATGTCTGAGCCTGCTTTAACCGCGACCTTCACCCAAATCATTTCACATTTCGGATCTCCGTCAATTTCCTTCGATACTATTGCACTTCTTACCGCTATAAACACGCCTCCCCCTTCACTGTTCAGCCTGTCTCTGCGGTATACATTCCAATCTGAGTTTAGGATTTCATTACTGTTTACGTCTGGTTTCAGCCAACTTTCTGTCCCTAGTACTATATGGGCGTTGTGATCGTTTATTAATGAGAGCAGTTCTGGGACCTTTCTATAGACGCTCCTGCAGTTTACTATTAGCACATTAATATTGTTATTCCCTGTTGAATTTTGCCTACTCCTATCTTGCCGCGTCTCAGGAGGCGTCTTGTCGGGCCTAGGGAGGGGATTCTCTAACCTAAAAAACCCCCATGTGCACTCCACACGTACTCCGCTACCCTTGTAGCCGCTTCCGGCATGTAGTGCACACCTGACCTATTCAGGGGGACCCTACATTTCTCCAACCGATAGCGGAGGTCGAGAAATTTGCACCCCAGATCTCCGCAGAATCGTCTGAGCCTCTGGTTTAAGCCTTCCACTCGGCTCCAAACCAGAGGACCGTGATCGGTTCTGGGAACGATACTACAAATAGTTAGCTCTGATTCCACCCCGCGAGCGAGGCTTTCCGCCTTCACCAATTCCGCCAACCGCCTGTACGAACTGAGGATGACCTCTGAACCCAGACGGCAGGAGTCATTGGTGCCGACATGAGCAACAATTTGCAGTCGGGTGCACCCAGTGCTCTCTATCGCCGCCGGTAGGGCCTCCTCCACATCTTGGATGAGACCCCCCGGCAAGCAGACAGAGTGAACACTAGCCTTCTTCCCCGACCTTCTCGCTATTTCCCTAAGGGGCTCCATCACCCGCCTAACGTTGGAGCTCCCAATAACTAATAAACCCCTCCCCCCGTGTGCCTGCTCGGACCTTGCTGAAGGAGCAGCCACATGTCCCCTCACAGGCACAGCGGGCGATGCCACACGGCCAGCCTCCACATTGACCTTCCGTCTCATGCGCCGCGAACGCCGCTGAACCCACCACTCCCCTTGGGGAGAGGGTGGCCCAACCGCGCCCGGTACCCGCGAAGATGTCTCGACAGCAGGGACAGTGGGTGAAGCATGTAACACCTGGGGTGTACCTTGCGACGCACCAGACTCCCCACTGCCGCTACACTCCGAGGCAGCAGCCTGAAGACGGCTGACCGCGGCCATCAACACGCTCAGCTGTTCGCGAACAGTGGCCAGCTCCTCCTGCGTCCGTACACAGCAGTCACACATCCTATCCATCCTAAGGAAACAATTTACTGAAGAGAGTTAATCAACCTTTAACTAGACTGCTAATTCACTAAAGGCGGCTGCTTATTCACTAAACTGTGGTTGCTAGCCACTTCTTGTAGAAAACAATGAAAATAGCACTACCTGTCTCTGGACTGTATTGAAAACAAACTCTAGCACTACTGGCACTATGGTTGACTACAGGGACTCTCTCTTACTGTATTCAAAACAAACACGAAATCTATGGAACACTATTAAGAGCACTCGAAAATTAAAGCTTCCTAAAAGCAAATACACACGGAAGAAGAAGTGACAAGTAAGAAAAATACAGTTAATACTTAAATTAAGGTAGCTTGCTGCACAGCAGACGTGAAGCAGACGGCAGTTACGACGACACTGACACTGACTATGGCTGACTAAAGGGACTCTCTCTGACCGTATTCAAAACAAACACGAAATCTATGGAACACTATTAAGAGCACTCGAAAATTAAAGCTTCCTAAAAGCAAATACACACGGAAGAAGAAGTGACAAGTAAGAAAAATACAGTTAATACTTAAATTAAGGTAGCTCGCTGCACAGCAGACGGCATCTCTCAAGACATGTATGCCATGCTACTCTGTTAAGTAAGCTGCATAATATTGTATCAGGGGGAATGCAGGCAGTCTAATAAAATTAGTTGTTGAAAACAGAGAACAAAGTGCAGAATTATTGTACATGGTAAACAATATGCTGGAAACATTTTACTCTGAGTTTGAAGTGGAGAAGTATGGGGTAGCATAAGGCTCAATATCGGTCCACTGATATTTATGTATGTGAATAACATGGCAGCACCAGTAAAAGAAAATGTATCCACATATGCAGATGATACATCTCTCATTGTAAGCAGTAGCTCAATAAACGATTCAGCGAGAACTCATGGACATATAAAGGGCAAATGAAGATTTTGGTGGAAATAATCTATTTATAAATGAAATGAAAACAACCCACATGAAAATATTTGCAAAGAGACGGCAAATTAAGAGACACTACATATAAGACTTAGAGATATACGGCTAAAAGAAGTTGACAGACTGATTTCCTGGGACTGACAACAGACAGATTATGACTCGGGAAAATAATATAGAAATGATCTGCTCAAAAATAAGCAGCAATGAAGAGAATGTCCCACACAGTGGATGCAGATACACTGTTAAAGATGTATTATGAATTAATTCATATACATATTTATTGTATTGTACAATAACATGGGGCAGGGCAGCAAAACCACATTTGAAGAGACTACTGGAGGCGGGTGGGGGGTGGGGGGGAGCAGGGGAGGGGTGAGGGAAGGAAGATGCAGAAAGGCTATCACAAAGAGAGCCCCTAAAACAAATTTACATCATACAAAATTTTGACGTACCCTCTCTGTCCATACCTGAAACTACCATGTATCTCAAAAGAGTGAAATAATAGAGAGAATTATTGTGAAGGTGGTTTGAGATGAAAGCTCTGCAAGGCACTTAAGTGTGATTTGCAGAGTATCCATGTAGATGTATATGTAGATTGCACTGTACAACAGTGCTAAAGAGAGAACTACACAATTAAAGCCCAAGTCAAAGATGACTGTCATATCAACAGTATTTAACTTCAACTGTCTGACAAAGATCCTACTAAAGCACAGTGCTTATTATATAGCATACTTCCAAGCAGTTTAAAAAATATTAAAGCACTACCAGTTTTCAAAACTAAACTAAGGGATTACTCAAAAACAGCATGTTAGAATACTGTTAAGGAATATTTTGAGACTAATCCAAAAGAATTAAAAATAATTTGCAGTATTAAAGCAATATCCTGAGAATCAGCAAAAAGCAAACATGAAAATCTTCTTGTTTCATCAATACACTAGCATTGCAGCATACAATGAAACTGGTTGCCTCTAGTAAATTAAATCAGTACAAAAGTTCTTGTTTTGCCTACGTTTTCATTATTCACATATATGTATAAGTCACTGCAAGGATTATCTGGCAGAAGGACTTTGCCAGCTGTCAGATTCATCCACCTACAACCCTGCCACAGTGACCCCAATCCAGAAATCCAGCAGGGTCTTGAGTCTTTCCTCAAATACTTTGGCCCATCCCAAAGTCTCTCCTGAGAGTCCATCTCTCTCCTCACCTTCCAATGCTTCCTGAAGTCCATAAACCCAACCACCCAACACACCCCAATGTGACTGGTTACTGTGCTCCCACTGAGAGAATCTCTGCTCTCATAGACCTAGACCTTCACTACTGATGCCATGTCTCTTACACTGACATTCCTAATGCTCATAGCCTTGCTGCTATTGAACACTGCCTTCCCAAACACACGACAGAATCCAAACCTATAACCTCCTTCCTAGTTACCATGACCAACTATATCCTCACCCACAATTACTTCTCCTTTGAAGGCATCACTTACAAACAAACCCAGGGTACAGCAAGGAGCACCATCCTATGCCAACCTATTCATGGATCATCTAGAGAAATCGTTTCTAACCACGCAGAATCCCAAACCCCCCACCTGGTTCAAATTCACTGATGACATCTTCGTGTTCTGGATCAAGGGTGAGGACACCATATACACATTGTTCCAGAACAGCAGCACCTTTTCTTCCATTCAAGTTACCTGGCCCTCCTCAACCCAACAAGCCACCTTCATCCTGATGACCTCCAATTCAAAGATGGCTACATCAGTACCTTTGTCCAATCAAACCTACCAATCACCAAAAATACCTCCACTTCGACAGCTGCTGCTCGCTCCATACTAAGAAGTCCCTTCAATACAGCCTGATCACCTGTAGCAGTTACGTCTGTAGTGACAAGCATCTCTCTCAAAATATACCGAGGGTCACATTGAGGCCTTCACAGACCATAATTACCCTCCCAACTTTGTACTGAAACAGGTCTCCCGTACCTTATCTCTCCAGCCACTACCCACATCCAAAAGTTGCACCATCCAGCAGAATTCACTTTGTGGCTTGTACCACCCAGAATTGGAGCAACTGAATGACATTCTCCACCAGGGTTTTGACTGCCTCTCGTTCTGTCCCAAAAAGAGGAATGTCCTACCCACTATCCTTCCCACTCCTCCCACTGTCGTATTCTGGTGCCCACTGAACCTGTGCAATGTCCTCATCCATCACTGTACAACTCCTGATCCCAACCCCTAGCCTCGTGGCTGATATCCCTGTAATACACCTAGATGCAAGACCTTTTACATAAATGCTCCCAGCACCACCTACTCCAGTCCGGTCACAAGAGGCAGGGCTATCTGTGAAACCAGTCATGTGACATACAAGCTAGGCTGCAACCACTGTGTTACATCCTATGTGGGCATGACAACCAACAAGCTGTCTGTCTGCATGAATGGCCACGGGCAAACTGTGGCCAAGGAACAGCTGGACCATCCAGTTGCTGAACACACTGCCCAACAAAACATTCGTCATTTTAATGACAACTTTACAACCTGTGCCATCTGGATCCTTCCTATCAACGCCAACTTTACTGAATTGCACAGGTGGGGACTCTCCCTGCAGTATATCCTACATTCCCATAAGCCTCCTGGCCTCAACCTTCGTTAGTCATTGTCCGACACCCACCTATCCTTTGTTCTCTCCTTTTCCGCTATCCCCCCCGCCACTGGCCCTGGCTTCCGTCTAAAGCCCTGATTGCACCTAGCTACTCCACCCTCTCTTCACCTCATCCCTGCATGCTCCCACAAACAGCACTTTACAGTCCCCCACCCCTACCCTGCTATTCCTCCTCCCCACTCCAGCCTCCTCCTTACTCTCACCCCCCCAGACTGCTTCTCTCATTATGTGCTGGTGGTCGTGTGTGTGTGTGTGTGTGTGTGTGTGTGTGTGTGTGTCTTTTTGACCGAAAGATTACTTGTCCGACAGTCTTTTTGTTGTGCCAATCTGCGATTCAGCATTTCCACTGTATGGTGAGTAGCACTCTTATCCTTTTCATAATATTGGCCAGTGTAAAATAGCAGTATTAGGAAAGGATAGTTGCTACCTACCGTATAGCAGAGATGGTGAGTCGCAGAGAAGCACAACAAAAAGACTGTCCGAAAGTGAGCTTATGGCCAACAGGGCTTTCATCAGAAATGGACAACACACACACACACACACACACACACACACACACACACACACAACACACACACAATTGCAACTCCTGTGTGTGTTGTCTATTTCCAACTAAAGCATTGTTGGCCAAAAGCTCACTTTCTGACAGTCTTTTCATTGTGCTTATCTGTGACTCAGTGTCTACGCTATATGGTGGGTAGCAACTATCTTTTTCTAATATTGTCAAATTCCATCATGGATTTTCTAGTGTAAAATAATAATATTGTAAATGTAATTTACTCTGTGCCTGTAATTGTAAATATATATCAATGTATCCAATATCACTCTCAACAGTGATCTAAAGACGGATGAATAAACAAGTAAATCTCATACTAGCTTATAATATTTCTAATAATGGTTCCATTTCATTTATAAGTACAGAAAGAGTCTCAACATTCTTATCTATGACACTTTATAAATAAACAATGGAAACTCCAGGTTGAAATATCAACAATATTAGGAAAAAGATAAGAGTGCTACTCACTGTAATGATGACCGATGAGCTGCAGGCAGGCCCAACAAAAAGACTGTTACACATTATAGCTTTTGGCCAAAACCTTTTTCAGCAAAGAAAACACACACATATTCACATAAGCAAACATGCCTGATGCACACATGACCACTGCCACCAGCAGCTCTGATCCGCATGCGACTTTTAATTGAGTTGCCATCTGAAGTGGGGCAGGGAAGGGGAGGGATAGCAGGATACTGATAGCTGGAAAGAAGACCATTGTCTGGTGGGGTGTGCAGGGACTAGAGACTGCTAGGTACAGTGTCAGCAGGTGGGATGTGGTGGATTTAAAAAACTAAAAATAAATAAATACATAAATGAAATAAATAACGAGCGAAAAAGAAGAGCAGCAGAGAAGGGGACATGACAGGTAGTCACTGGCAGAGGGTGGCACAGAAAGAGGGTGAGGGAATGTGAAAAGGGAGGATGTGATAGGATGAGGGGGCAGAAACTGTTGGGTGGAGAGTGTAGGGATATTTGATTACCATAGTTTGAGGCTGGGATAATTTTGGGACCAGAGAATGTGTTATATGAATAATTCCCATTTGCGTAGTTCAGAGAAGCTGGAGGTTGAGGGAAAGATCCAGGTGATCCAGGTTGTGAAGCAGCCATTGAAATCAAATTCCCCTCACCCCACCAGACAGGGCTCTTCTCTCCATCCATCAGTACCCTGTTATCCCCCCATTCCCCACCCCACTCCAGACTGTTACTCAAGTAACAGTTGCATTCAGGTCGAAGCTGCTGGTGGCAGCTGTCATATGTGCATGAGGCATGTTTGCTTAGGTGAATGCTTGAAGACTGCACCACAAGGATGCATCACGTGGAAACAGTTTATTGCAGATTGCAGGCTGCAAATCACTGTTAAATTTAGTAAGCATGGTCACTACATAATCTGCTAATTTCTTCCCTGGACAGCTCATCACTGGCTGTGATTATGTCCAATAAAGTTTCACATGCACAAAAATTCAAAGTGGAAAAGAATATAGGAACAAAAAATGAGAGGAAATGCAATGAGAGCAAATGAAAAAGTTCATATGACAATTAAAATGCTGTGACAAAGGAATAGAAATAAAAAGATACATTTAAACCAATTAATTCAATAAAAATAAAAAGATTTTTTTTTAAAAAATTGAAGGCACCTGATTTTGAACGCACAACTTCGCACATGATTCCCATTCATTATGTTACATAATCAGTCCACATAACATTACTCTTTTAAAAGCTATAAAGCATCACACAAAATCCTGAAATTTTTTTGCCGATTACTTGCAAACAAGGGCTGATCGAGGTGGATGGCTGCAGGGTGTGAAGCCAAAGGCACCCATTCTCCAAACCACATTGTGTTTCACTGCCATGCCTAATGATGGCCCCCTTCAGTATGCCTGGAGTTTACAGCAGATGAGACCTGGTGGTGCTGGCCAGTCTCCAGCTCAGGAAACCCTTAGGCGCTGTGCAAGTATCCATCCACCATTGTACCGCTGGGTGCAGGTTCAAATGGGGTACGGTTAGATGTTTGATGACACTGCAGATGCAGAAGAGCTTCTTAGCAGCTACTGTGTAAGCTTTGGTCCATTGTCAATCATCAGCCAGAGGCGAAACTGACTTGGAAGGTATGGAAAATTCCAGTGAGGTACTATTTAGTAGCAACAACTTTAGTAATGTAGGTGAATGTATTTGAAGTGAAGATGTTGGTTAAGGTTGTGGTCTCAACAGCTGGAGACCAATTTTATTTTGTATCAGCAAAAGTAGATGAAGATATCTGTGAAGGTGGCGTAGCAGTGGTCTTGTCGGCTGGATATTGATTTCATGAAGTTTCGGCGGAAGCGGATGATTTTTTTGGTAAAGGGAGATGAATATGATGTTTTAGATGAAGAAGTCAAGTTTGCTGCTACTGATACAGATATTTTGGAGGAAGGAACTTGTATGTTTATCTCTGTTGATGGAAGCGAACTGATGGCTCTTGATGGAAACATGAATTATGAGTGGACGTTGAAGGATAAATGTGAGGACAATATGGGAGGTGGGAGGTCCGTCTCTTAAATGCAGGAAAATATTTGTTGTTGGTGAGAAAATAATATTCGTAAATATAAAGTAGCAGGGGAGACTGAGGGAGATCCTGTCTTGGAGAAATGCAAATGTATTGCGAATTCTGATGAGATATGATGCAGTAGCAGAGAATTTTGCAATTTAGGTGGCAAATCAGTGCAAGAAGTTTTTAGTGTATCAGTGGATGTTGTTGAAGGTGTTTCAGATGTAATTTATGTTGTATCGATGGATGTAAGTGATGTATTATTAAAGGAAGAGAACGATGTAGATTATTGAAGGAAGAGAAAGATATAGAAGTGTGAGGGTGCTGCAGCTACAGAAATTGTTACTTTAGAGGAAGGATTTATTTCCAACGAGGAATGGCTATTGATGAAGATGTAAATACTAAGTGTACATTGAAAGAGGATAAAAATAATATGGGGGAACTGAAATGTTCCAAAGTGCATACAGATCTTATTTTTATTTATGGGAGAAGAATAAAGATAAAGTGGGGAGAGAGCTTGAAAGCTGAGATTGTAGTATGAAAGAATTGTCTATAATTAATGTGTTTTCTAGAAGGAAGAAGGTAAGAGAAGGGATGCAGTAGTTTTGTTGACAGAAAAAATGTAAGTGGACGAAGTTAATAATGTGCAGGCAAAAGAATAAAAATCAACACTGTGAAGAAAGCAAGTGTGCACTTCTAAACTTGAAAAGTGATGTTCTAGCAGTATTTAAAATTTGTGTGTATGAATGTATGAGTTGATTGGAGTATGAAGAAAGAAACCTCAAATATGATCAGGTGAAAAAATGGAAGAAAATAAAGTTTAAAAGATACTCACACTGGAGGAAAAATGTTGCGAGAGGCAATGATGGCACAGTTGCACATTGTAAAACAAGAAACTGTGATATGTGTGTAGATTTAAGAATTGCTATATGTGTGTTTTCATGTGTCAGTTTGTAAGAATTTTTGGGTAACATTAAAGATCGTAACTGGATGAAAAATTGGTTCATATGGTAAGATATAAAGAGGAAAACGGAAGCACACACAATCAGTGCAGGAGGTAGTGAGTAAAATGGCATAATTGGTTTATGGAGCTGAACAGATCGTGATATGTTTTGGTCTGATACATAAGTGAAGTTCGAATCTCTGAGCAGGGTATGTGTAATTTTACAGGAGAATTTATTGGAATAGCTTCAATTTATGACATACATTCTGGAAGAATTTGTACACATATATAAATGTCTGTAAGTTGTTACAGGGTTAACTGTAAATGATATGTTCAAAAAAGGAAAATTATCTGAGGGTAGAAAACGTCTATGAGCTGCTGAAAGAATGTTCAGTGGTGGGAAACATGGAAGGAATCTTGGAAGGATTTACATTACAAACTGAGGATATTTTGCCAATATCTTAAGTCAGTTTGTATTACTATTTAGCTTGTGTATATATGGATTCCACTGGGTGTGAGGGGTGGGATTGGGGGGGGGGGGGGGGGGGAGGGTGTTCAGAGCCTGATCTATGGAGCTTCGTTGTAGCATATAGTTCTGGAAAATTATACCAGAGTCATATTTCAACAGCTTTTAATCTTCAGTCATGACAGTGGATGCAAAACAACATATCTGAAGGTGCTGTACTTGAATCACGGTGCCAACGAGATTGATGGCAGCTTCTGTAGCAGCAAGAACATTGATAGCTGAACATTATTATAGTGATAGTGAAATGTAAAAGAGTTAAGGTTGAGTGTAATGACATGGTAAAATGTTACATTATACAACAAAATTAAAGTTGAATGAGAAAAAATATCTTAGAACAGAGTCAAAAGCTTGTAGTTAAAATGAGCACATGATGCGAAAGACTCAAACAAAAATACTAATCATTGCTGTGTTTCTTGTTTATATTGGCATTTAATTAATATGTCAATTTTGTGTAATTTTACTCTATGTTTACGATGTATTTATGTTAGTTTAAGTTCACATCATTTCCTATGACACTCATACCACTTCATACACCACCACAAAGTTATTTCACACTTTTGGTCGGACACAAATGTAGGATATGTTTAGTTGTAAGTAAGTTACACTTGGTGCTACTAGATATGCCTATTTAGCTAACTAAATGTCACATTAAGTGGAGATGTGTAAGACAGCCGATATGCTGGCAAGAATTCGGCCATGTTAAAGTTTAAGATGTTGATGGCAAGATTTAGCTGGGCTGAGCCTGATTGGTGCAGACAGTGACGGAAGGGAGTCTTCAAGAGCAGCCTTGTATCTGCTGACAAAGAGACAACCTGTGGCACATAACAACAGTGTTTCCCATGGAAGCTGATGGCCTGTGTTAGTTTCTGACCAGCAATATGAATGAGACAATGCACAAAATGTGTGTAGTGGCAGTGTCAGCCACTTGCTGGAATAAGGCGACATTCAAACATTCTTAATTCTGCAATAATTCAATGGTTCATCATAGCACAAATACAAACATACCAGTGTAATCATGGCACTGAGATGCATCTATCGCAATATTAATACTGTATATAACTAAAACATTATGGTAGTTAGATGTCAACAGCAAATAAATATTATCACACTAATCATTGCAAACTGCTGAACACAACATGATATCTTAATAAACAAGGTATGGGATGACAGCTTAGCATTAAAGCTAACATTCATGAATACCTCACATTTACATCTATTTTATTTATTGAGCTATAACCATTTTATATGTTTATTAATGAAATGTGCAATGTCATACTTGCATGATATTTCAATCATGTAACTTGCAATCTTCATCAAGTGCCTCAGGGAGCACCTGATGAAGATTGTGAGTTATGCAATCAAAATATTGTGCAAGTACGATGTGGATTACTGACAGAAAAACAATTTCCCAAGAAGACAATGCCCCACTGGGAAAGGCTGAAGACCTACAATTAATATCTAGTTTATTTAATGAGTAATCAGTTTGGCTAACATTTAAAAAAATAAAAAGCTGTAATTTAAAAATGGCAAAGTTTCCAGACAATTGGATGATATCAGTAGATTGAGCATGAGGTGAGGTTTCAGTACAACAGTCCAGGATCATTTATTTATATATTCTACATGTTTTACCATGTTCATGTGTTATAAGTGCAAATACACCTGTTACTTGATACAGTATCTATGTGTAAACTTTTATAAATAGTATATTGTGTTTGGTATCAACAGAATTATAAGATAATGAGTTGTCATTTGAAACATACATCTAATTTATATATTTGTTAATAATCAAGTGGTGATCCATTTATTAGATTTTTAGGTAAAAATGTGCAGTAATGATGGGGAATCGCCTGTTCTAATTTACACAAGGAATCTGGCGATAAAAGCTTTCTGATTAGTTCTGGGGGGCTAGGAAGGATTCACAAAGCAGTTTGAGAGACAGTCTCTGATGAGACTTTGTGACAATCAGGTGGACAATTCGGATGGAGGTAAAGTGAATTTCTGGGTAGGAAGCGGCTGCAAATACTTTAAAACTTTGGCTCATATTTACATAACTGGGCTCATTTGATAGACTCCAGGCAATTTCCAAATGCCCTCATTGTGGACGGCATGTAACATCTTGAGGTAAGAAATATATGCTGATCCTTAAACCACACTGAATTAATCTAATTGTGACTTGGCAAATGCCCTATAACACTACAGGTGATGGGGCTTGCCAGTTCCCTGTGCTTTCTTCTGAGGCATTTCAAAATCTCCAGTGATTTGGTGCTCTTTGTTTGCAGGTCTATCAGGTGCAGGACAGGTTAATTTTATGTCAAACAGTAGCATATTGTTCTTAAAATTTAAAGTATTGTCCCCCATAGGGAGCTCTGGTTGGTTAAAACTTCAACAAGCATGGTTAAAATTGAGACAAGTCGCTTACTCTAGCGAGAATCTAAAACAGTTTTATTGTCTCAAGTTGACAGCCTCCTAATGGTCAGTTGTATTTGCCTCGTTGTCATTTTAAGGCTAGAGGAAGATTAGAAGATTATGAAGTCATCCACAAATAACATTTGACATGGCTTCTGATGGCAAAGGAGGTGCCATTGTCAGCAATTGCAAACTCTGAATACAGTGCCTTATGGGATCCTTTTCTTTTCAAAAAGCAGTCAGATGAGGTGCCACCTATGTGACAGTGAAAGCATCTGTCCTTGAGGAAGGAATGAATAAGCAGCAACAGATGTCCACATACGAGGTGGTACCCAAAAAAAGCCGGAATAGCATTTCCATGGGTGGAGCTTGTGCAGAATGCATTTCTGTTGCTAGGCATGTATAGTGCAACTCATTGCCAGTTCAGTGCCACCTGTGTTATCGACTTGACTTGTTCATCTGCATTGACTGTTTTTGCTAGCGCTGCTTCATTCTTGTTTCATTTTTTATGATGGCAAGTTTAACAGAACAACATGTAGCTGTGAAATTTTGTTTTTTATTTGGTAAAAATGTTGCTGAAACTATTTTAATATTGAAAACACCTTACCAAGATGGCGCTATGAGAAAAACTCAAGTTTAAGAGTGGTTTGCTCGATTTAAAAACAGTGACATGTCGATTGATGACACACCTCATTCTGGATGTCCATCAACTGCGTGAATCAACAGAAATACTGAAAAACTTCGGGAGCTTGTGCTGCAGATCCTTGACCAACAATTTATCAACTGTCAGAGATCAGTGGGTTATCTTGGACCTCAGTTTAGCGAATTTTAACAGAAGATTTGGGAATGGAAATGGTTACTGCCAAGTTTGTTCCTCATGTTCTGACTGACAATCATAAGGAACATCGAGTTGGAACATATTGTGCTTTGAAGCAACAGCTTGAAACTGATCCAGATTTTCTGCCAAAGGTCACTACTGGTGATGAGTCATGGTGCTGTGGTTACAACCCAGAGACAAAGCAACATTCAAGTTAATGGAAGACATCATCGTCACCCTATCCAATAAAATGTTGTCAAGTCGTCAAATCAAACAATTTTTTATTTATTTATTTATTTTTTGACAAGGGCATAGTCTATTCAGAGTTTGTTCCCCCAGGTCAGACCATCAATCAAACCTTTTATTTTGAAGTTTTAAGAAGATTGCACAACAGTGTTTGTCAAAAAAGACCTGATTTGTAGCAGACAGGAGACTGGTTCTTCCGAATGAAATTGCACACAGCCATCTCTGTCAAGCAGTTTTTGGTTCCGCTGCTCCGCACACTTTATTTGCCTGACCTAGCTTTATGCAACTTTCTCTTATTTCCACACATGAAACAGGGCATGAATGGACATCAATTTGAGAACACTGAAGACGTAAAGAAAAAAATGAGGGAGGAGCTGTCAGCCATTTTTAAGGATGACTGCAAAAAATGTTCTGAATAGTGGAAGCACTGGTGGGACAAATTTATTAGTTGTATTGGAGAGTATTTTTAAGGGGATAAGGCTGTTTTGTAAACAATTTGAAAATATACAGCTTTTAAAAAATAATTCCGGTTCTTTTGGATACCCCCTCGTAGCCCCCAGACACAAAATTGGCAAAGGATGTTGTATTTTCAGGTGGTGCCAAATGCCTTTACAGGATCAAAAATACACCGACTAAATGATTTTGGCATAAGAAAGATTCCTGTACCGTGGTTTCTAGTAGATTCAAGCTGTCAAAGGCAGAATGGTAGCACATGAAACCCCACTGGGAGTGGCATAGGTGACCTTGGGATTCAAGGAGCCAGATAAGGTGGCACTGGGCCATGCACTCAAGAATCTTACCCATACAGCTGGTAAGGGCTGCATTCCAGTAACTATTAGGGATGGTATGATCCTAGCCTGCTTTCTGTAAGGTAATTAACATCGCCTCCTTCATAGTGGTGCGGTAGTGTATATCAAACCAGACTGACTGAAACAAGAGAGGAGGTTGCCTTTCAGTGCACAGATAACAGAGCATGGTATAATGGAAATGATCTGGTCCTGAAATAGTGTCTCTGGCTGCGTACAGAGCTGATTCCATTTTTCATGTGGAGAATGGATGATTGTATATATATTTCATTACACAAGAAGAAGCTAAGCCTTCTCATATCTGGAATTTTTGGAAAGCAATAGTTTGTCCAGATGTCAGCTAAAACCAGACCATGTCTCTATGTGTGTCTATTGTCATTTCTCAACAAGGCTGTAAAGGGAAATGTATCTCCATTGCCTGAAATCCTCCCAAACTTGTGTAGTGGAAGTGGACTGATACTAATGGAAGTTGCAAATTGCTTTCAGGAGTTCCTTTTTCATTGTTTTATCACATTCATTGCTTGTGCCCTAGCACTCCTGAAGGCATGAAGATTTTCTGCAGTTGGGTGGCATCTGAATTTCTCCACTTGTGAATGCCAGGCTCTGACTGCCGAGTGACATTCTTTGTTCCATCAAGGAACAGCCCATCACCTGATGTGGTTGTTGGACAGGGGAATGGATCACACGGCTCATATGATCCATTATTTCCTGGGCACTTTCGTGTTGTACAAAGATTGCCTGCCGACTGTGTTGCAACCAATTTACCCTCTGAAGCATGCATCTTTGTGGTCTCCTGTCGATCACAGTCTTAGTCAACAGGTTTACCCACACCGGAAAGTGGTCACAGGAATACAAATCTGTGGTCATTTGCTACCGGACAATCTACAGGAACTGGAGAATAAAAACAACGGTCTATTATAATTCGACACTGGGGCATGTGGTAGCTAAGTCCCACAACACATCATGTGCACTGAAGTCACTCATGAGGAGGAAAGGGAGGGGTATGCATCCAGCAGATTGGGAGGTAGAAGGTATAAAGAACACTCTGTGATCATACAATGTAAGCCGCTTTACCTCTGAGGATGTCTCCCGCAGTCGGAGACGAAACATCAGGAGAGAGTTTTATACTTCGACCATGGCCTATCAGTCCGGAAGTTTTAAGTGAAGACTCTGTGATCTTAGAAGGTGTGTGGACTTCCACTGTAACTGCTTGTATGGCTGTGGTTAGAAGGCAGTAGTGGCAGAAACACCACCCCATCCTTAACCCGGTCTCCAGCAAGATCATCCCTCCTGTAGGAGTATGTTGGTGACTTTAAAATGATTTTCTTGTAAGTAGACACCGAACAGTCTTTCCTGGGCAAGGAGCTTCAATTCTTCAAAATGCAATCAATATCCACTTAAGTACTACCACAATACAGAAGTCGCTGTGTACACCACTGATTAGTGATGATTGTACTTGCCCTCTTCCAGTGTGGATGTCAGTATCCTCAACATTAAAATCACCATCAGAAGGGGAGAGTGATCTGATGATTTACCTGCCACTTTCTTCGATTACAAATGGCTTTTTGTTTTGTGTTTTTCTTACTTGTGGGAGGAGTGGTGGCCTGGGTAGAGGATGGCTTACTGAGCCTCTCATGATATGCAATGGCATGTGGCTGATGTTCTAAGTCCTTTGCTGAAGACTACTGAATGGTTTTGGGGTCAAGTGCAGCTTTTTAACTGCAGGTACATTAAAAAGTGCGTATACTCGTATTTTAATCTGTTGTCTGGGTTTATGTGGTGGGTGGCTTCTTAAGGGTCAATGCACAAGATGTAGCATATGCCAGACTGTATGCTTTAAAAGATTATTTGGCTTTGCCATAGGATAAGCATCTGATGACTTTCAACTCCTAAACTTTCCTTTCCTTCTTATAAACTCCACTCTTCCTCCTATATACTGCATATTCCCCACAGCAGCTTATACATTTTGTAGCGAGTGTACAAGGGTCATCATGAGTCGGTCCTCCAGAATTTTGACACATGGTTCTGTTACATGCTACTGTGGTGTGGCCACATCTTTGGCATTTAAACCATCGCATTGGGTTTGGACAAATGGTCAAACATATAAGACAGATATAGCCTGCAAGTATATGTTGAGGTAATTCTGGAGTGTTGAAGATTAATATTAATGTTGTAGTTTTCTCCAAATTGCCATTGACTCTCGTAATTTCTGTGACACCTTTCTTTTCCATTTTTCATGTAATTCCTCAGGATTCAGCTTCATTATATTGGAGAAGGTAACCAAACCTTTACAGAAGATAACTGTATTATGCAATTCAGCCACAACACGGTAGTCACCTAGGGCTTTGCACCCTAAAAGCTTAGATATGTGGTGTGATGTGGCAGTTTCAACTAGAAGTGTTCAATTACGAAGTCATTAAACATTTTTTAACAATCCAGCAATACCCTCCAATCCCTTGTACATATAGAGATAGATCTTTTCAAAGATTCCCTCTGCTCTCTCGATTACTGTTGTGTACCACACTTAAAGAGTTCCACAACAAATAGCGAAAGGGGCCACCACCAACAGGCACAATGACTCTTGTGGCACCTCATATTTCTAAGCAGCAGTCACCAGACCCTGCTCACTATTCGGTACCACTTTCTGCTTCTGCTGCCACCTCCATCAGCACACAATATTTGTCCACCAATAGTGTCACCAGCTACCAAACCAGAATGCCGTCATCTGGGGACAACACTGCTTTGGCCTAGTACTGGTGGAGATAGAAATCCATCTGCTAATGGGCCGAAAAGACAATCCTACAGTCAGACAGTTCAGTTCAGTGCCTGCAGTCAGCTCAGGTCAGTTCCCGCATTACACTACAGAGCACAGTTCCATGAGTTCTGCTCTGAAGACTACATTCCTACTTAGCAGTCTCTATATTTTGGAGCAATAGATACAGTCTAACATGAGTGTCTGCATAATTACTTCCAGTATAGTCACAATATTATAGAGTGCCAAGAGACAGCAAAGTTTTTTGTTGTTGTTGTGGTCTTCAGTCCTGAGACTGGTTTGATGCAGCTCTCCATGCTACCCTATCCTGTGCAAGCTTCTTCATCTCCCAGTACTTACTGCAACCTACATCCTTCTGTATCTGCTTAGTGTATTCATCTCTTGGTCTCCCTCTACGATTTTTACCCTCCAATGCTAAATTTGTGATCCCATGATGCCTCAGAACATGTCCTACCAACCGATCCCTTCTTCTTGTCAAGTTGTGCCACAAATTTCTCTTCTCCCCAATTCTATTCAATACCTCATCATTAGTTATGTGATCTACCCATCTAATCTTCAGCATTCTTCTGTAGCATCACATTTCGAAAGCTTCTATTCTCTTCCTGTCCAAACTATTTATCGTCCATGTTTCACTTCCATACACGGCTAAACTCCATACAAATACTTTCAGAAACGACTTTCTGACACTTAAATCTATACTCGATGTTAACAAATTTCTCTTCTTCAGAAACGCTTTCCTTGCCATTGCCAGTCTACATTTTATATCCTCTCTACTTCGACCATCATCAGTTATTTTGCTCCCCAAATAGCAAAACTCATTTACTAATTTAAGCGCCTCATTTCCTAATCTAATTCCCTCAGCATCACCCGATTTAATTTGTCTACATTCCATTATCCTCATTTTGCTTTTGTTGATGTTCATCTGATATCCTCCTTTCAAGACACTTTCCATTCCGTTCAACTGTTCTTCCAAGTCCTTTGCTGTGTCTGACAGAATTACAATGTCATCGGCAAACCTCAAAGTTTTTATTTCTTCTCCATGGATTTTAATACCTACTCCAAACATTTCTTTTGTTTCCTTTACTGCTTGTTCAATATACAGATTGAATAACATCGGGGATAGGCTACAACCCTGTCTCACTCCCTTCCCAACCACTGCTTCCCTTTCATGTCCCTCGACTCTTATAACTGCCATCTGGTTTCTTTACAAATTGTAAATAGCTTTTTGCTCCCTGTATTTTACCCCTGCCACCTTCAGAATTTGAAAGAGAGTATTCCAGTCAACATTGTCAAAAGCTTTCTCTAAGTCTACAAATGCTAGAAACGTAGGTTTGCCTTTCCTTAATCTTTCTTCTAAGATAAATCGTAAGGTCAGTATTGCCTCACGTGTTCCAATATTTCTACGGAATCCAAACTGATCTTCCCTGAGGTCAGCTTCTACCAGTTTTTCCATTCATCTGTAAAGAATTTGTGTTAGTATTTTGCAGCTGTGACTTATGAAACTGATACTTTAGTAATTTTCACATCTGTCAACACCTGCTTTCTTTGGGATTGGAATTATTATATTCTTCTTGCAGTCTGAGGGTATTTCACCTGTCTCATACATCTTGCTCACCAGATGGTAGAGTTTTCTCAGGACTGGCTCTCCCAAGGCCGCCAGTAGTTCTAATGGAGTGTTGTCTACTCCTGGGGCCTTGTTTCGACTCAGTTCTTTCAGTGCTCTGTCAAACTCTTCACGCAGTATCATATCTCCCATTTCATCTTCATCTCCATCCTCTTCCATTTCCATAATATTGTTTTCAAGTACATCACCCTTGTATAGACCCTCTATATACTCCTTCCACCTTTCTGCTTTCCCTTCTTTGCTTAGAACTGGGATTCCATCTGAGCTCTTGATATTCATACAAGTGGTTCTCTTTTCTCCATAGGTCTCTTTAATTTTCCTGTAGGCAGTATCTATCTTACCCCTAGTGAGAAAAGCCTCTATATCCTTACATTTGTCCTCTAGCCATCCCTGATTAGCCATTTTGCACTTCCTGTCAATCTCATTTTTGAGACGTTTGTATTCCTTTTTGCCTGCTTCATTCACTGCATTTTTATATTTTCTCCTTTCATCAATTAAATTCAATATTTCTTCTGTTACCCAAAATTTCTACTAGCCCTCGTCTTTTTACCTAGTTGATCCTCTGCTGCCTTCACTACTTCATCCCTCAGAGCTACCCATTCTTCTTCTACTGTACTTCTTTCCCCCATTCCTGTCAATTGTTCCCTTATGGTCTCTCTGAAACTCTGTACAACCTCTGGTTCAGTCAGTTTATCCAGGTCTCATCTCCTTAAATTCCCACCTTTTTACAGTTTCTTCAGTTTTAATCTACAGTTCATAACTAATAGATTGTGGTCTGAGTCCACACCTGCCCCTGGAAATGTCTTACAATTTAAAACCTGGTTCCTAAATCTCTGTCTTACCATTATATAATCTATCTGATACCTTCTAGTACCTCCAGGATTCTTCCATGTATACAACCTTCTTTCATGATTCTTGAATTCCAGTCACCCATGACTATTAAATTTTCGTCTCCCTTCACTGTCTGAATAATTCCTTTTATTTCATCATACATTTCTTCAATTTCTTCGTCATCTGCAGAGCTAGTTGGCATATAAACTTGTACTACTGTAGTAGGTGTGGGCTGCGTATCTATCTTGGCCACAATAATGCGGTTACTATGCTGTTTGTAGTAGCTTACCCGCATTCCTATTTTCCTATTCATTATTAAACCTACTCCTGCATTACCCCTATTTGACTTTGTGTTTATAACCCTGTAGTCACCTGACCAGAAGTCTTGTTCCTCCTGCCACCGAACTTCACTAATTCCCACTATATCTAACTTTAACCTATCCATTTCCCTTTTTAAATTTTCTAACCTGCCTGCCCGATTAAGTGTTCTGACATTCCACGCTCCGATCCGTAGAACGCCAGTTCTCTTTCTCCTGATAACGACGTCCTCTTGAGTAGTCCCCACCCAGAGATCCGAATGGGGGACTATTTTACCTCCGGAATATTTTACCCAAGGGGACGCCATCATCATTTAATCATACAGTAAAGCTGCATGCCCTCGGGAAAAATTACGGCCGTAGTTTCCCCTTGCTTTCAGCCGTTCGCAGTACCAGCACTGAGTAGCCCAATGATAAGAAGTTACTTAATGAGACAGATATTACATCTTACTGGAAAATGTGTCATACACTTACAGCATACAAAGGTGTCATCCTGGAACATTCAATCTCGTGCAAGGTAGGATTGGTTATTCCTGTAGTGTTTAAACCTAAACTACTACAGTTGCTACATCAATGCTGCAGGGGCTTTGTTTGCACCAAATGCATTGCCATAGAGCATTGCTGCTAGAAAAATATTGGCAAAGATACTGAAATGATGCTGACTAAATACCAGTCAGCCCTGCCTTAATATTTCTGTAGTCCAAGTCATCAGAATCCTGGTCACATCTGCGTACTGATTATGCGGGACAGTTTCTCAAAAACTACTGGCTCATCTTCATTGATGCTTTCTCCAAATTTGCATTTGTGATACAGATGTCATCCATATCTTCAAAAAAGAGTATTCAGGCATTGTAGCCTTCTCTACTGAATGATCGCAGAAATAGATTTTCATTGACAACAAAGCACAGTTTTCTTCTCGGGAATTTAAATGAACTGCACCCTTTCATCCTGAGGCCAGTGGACTCACTGAAAGATTCTTATGGACTTTCAAGCTGCACATGATACAGCTAGTTCAACAGTACAAAAATGCAATGCTTTACTGATCTTCCTCACCCAGTACAGAGCCACTCCACACAATGCACAATCTTTAGCTTAGAAACTTCATGGATGACCGCATCAAACATTAACATCAATTTTAAAGCCAATCGAGCATCCACAAGCTGAGCTTCGACAAAAGCGGAAACAAAATTTTTTTGAACTGAATAATGCAGTGCTCGCTACAATGTACAAATATGGGAAACAGACATGGCTACCAGGCATTCTCATAGAGCAGCACAGCAAAGTCATATATAAAATTAAATGTTCACATGGATTCACAACACATCACAAAAACCAAATCAGGCTGCACCATGTTCATCTGCATACAGGCAGAAATCTTAGGCTATTTTCTTCTACAGAATCAGAAGACCTATATGCAGTCAGCTGTCTGAGGAACCTCCTGATGGTGCCAGCAGCTGCTCCTGTCGGCAGCAGGACCCAGCTGCATCCAGCCAGTGATGAACTGATGGGAGTAGATGTTGTGCCTCACACCCCAGACCAGCATATGGATGTTGAAATGGCAAAAGACTGGCCGGCTGCTCCCTCACCATGGTTTTAAGTGGCTTTCCGATGATGTAACGGACAAATGCCGGGGTATGTGTACCCACTAAATACATGTACCCACCAAATACGCATCTTGACAAGCACACAATAGCCTGCTTCGCCCCCTCCCCTGGCCCCACTCCCCGGGATTAAATGCTGTGTGCTGGGATTATGAGATATACAGCAAATACCACAAGAGACCGCAACCACACAGGCACATCCAGATGGCTGATGCCTCTCAGTCCCCAGTTCCGAGCAACAGCCTGCAGATGGTGTTCAGACCACTTTCTGCTTCTGCTGCCACCTCCATCAGCGCATTGTATTTGTCCGATACTACCCTGATCCTGTAGTCAAGCAGTTCAGTTCCTAAAGCCAGCTCAATTAAATTCCTGTATTAAGCTACAGAGCACAGCTCAAGAGTTCTGTCCTTCAGAGTATATTCCCACTTTGCAATCACTATTTATGAAGCAATAGATACAGTCTAATATGATTATCTGCATAACTACTTTCAGCCCTAGTGATGATATTAATGACCTTTATTCTTTATTACTTATTGTGTAGCCACATTTCTGTCCTAGTGTTGTCCTGTCAAGAAAGTGTTTAATTAGTAAGACTAGTGTGCAATGGCCACCCATTTTAACGAACTAGAGCAGTAAACAAGTTTTCTGCTACTATGGATGCCTGGGCTGCATTAATAGTAACACTGAGTTACAAATCCCAACAGTTACAGTGAAAGTGTTATGGTAGATTAGTACCCTGTTCCTATAATTGTGAGACTACTTCTTGGGCGGACTGAGTATCTGAGCTTTCTTTGTTGGGTGGTTGCAGTCACCTGAAAGTACACTCATCCCTTCAAAAGTAGATCTGAGTTGAGGTCACTTCACTGAAATCTTATGAGCTATATTCATCATTTGGATTTGCAGCTCCTTGTGTTTACCATGTCTGCAGTTAAAATTGTAGGATATAAGGTTCACCAGTTATACAGTAAACTGACCACTGAGGAAATCTTCCACATACAGAAGGCAATAGCAGAAGGAAAATAGGTCATAAATGAATACACCACACTCTGCAAGGGCACACTATTTAACACATTAAAGGACCTTTACAGAAAAGACAACACAAACAGATAAAGTCTACCCCCCCCCCCCCCTCCCCCACACACACACAAATAAACAGATACGCTACACTCTGCAAAGACTCACCAATTCACACACACAAGGAACACCATGTAAAAGACAACACAAACAGCTAAGAAGTGTACAGAAAACACACACACACACACACACACACACACACAAAGAGATAAAATTTAAACAAAATTCAAATTTTGCACCAAACTCACTACTGTGTTTTGGCAAAGTGCAAAGTGCTTTTATGACCTTATTTGTGAAAATACGTGTTATATTTACGTGTGCTTCACAACTCCTCACCATGATGCTGAGACTAAAAGGGGTTACCACGTGAAAACGTAAGTAATAATGAATATAGGCACAAAATACACTCCTGGAAATTGAAATAAGAACACCGTGAATTCATTGTCCCAGGAAGGGGAAACTTTATTGACACATTCCTGGGGTCAGATACATCACATGATCAAACTGACAGAACCACAGGCACATAGACACAGGCAACAGAGCATGCACAATGTCGGCACTAGTACAGTGTATATCCACCTTTCGCAGCAATGCAGGCTGCTATTCTCCCATGGAGACGATCGTAGAGATGCTGGATGTAGTCCTGTGGAACGGCTTGGCATGCCATTTCCACCTGGCGCCTCAGTTGGACCAGCGTTCGTGCTGGACGTGCAGACCGCCTGAGACGACGCTTCATCCAGTCCCAAACATGCTCAATGGGGGACAGATCCGGAGATCTTGCTGGCCAGGGTAGTTGACTTACACCTTCTACAGCACGTTGGGTGGCACGGGATACATGCGGACGTGCATTGTCCTGTTGGAACAGCAAGTTCCCTTGCCGGTCTAGGAATGGTAGAACGATGGGTTCGATGACGGTTTGGATGTACCGTGCACTATTCAGTGTCCCCTCGACGATCACCAGTGGTGTACGGCCAGTGTAGGAGATCGCTCCCCACACCATGATGCCGGGTGTTGGCCCTGTGTGCCTCGGTCGTATGCAGTCCTGATTGTGGCGCTCACCTGCACGGCGCCAAACACGCATATGACCATCATTGGCACCAAGGCAGAAGCGACTCTCATCGCTGAAGACGACACGTCTCCATTCGTCCCTCCATTCACGCCTGTCGCGACACCACTGGAGGCGGGCTGCACGATGTTGGGGCGTGAGCGGAAGATGGCCTAACGGTGTGCGGGACCGTAGCCCAGTTTCATGGAGACGGTTGCGAATGGTCCTCGCCGATACCCCAGGAGCAACAGTGTCCCTAATTTGCTGGGAAGTGGCGGTGCGGTCCCCTACGGCACTGTGTAGGATCCTACGGTCTTGGCGTGCATCCGTGCGTCGCTGCGGTCCGGTCCCAGGTCGACGGGCACGTGCACCTTCCGCCGACCACTGGCGACAACATCGATGTACTGTGGAGACCTCACGCCCCACGTGTTGAGCAATTCGGCGGTACGTCCACCCGGTCTCCCGCATGCCCACTATACGCCCTCGCTCAAAGTCCGTCAACTGCACATACGGTTCACGTCCACGCTGTCGCGGCATGCTACCAGTGTTAAAGGCTGCGATGGAGCTCCGTATGCCACGGCAAACTGGCTGACACTGACGGCGGCGGTGCACAAATGCTGCGCAGCTAGCGCCATTCGACGGCCAACACCGCGGTTCCTGGTGTGTCCGCTGTGCCGTGCGTGTGATCATTGCTTGTACAGCCCTCTCGCAGTGTGCGGAGCAAGTATGGTGGGTCTGACACACCGGTGTCAATGTGTTCTTTTTTCCATTTCCAGGAGTGTATTATGACAAACTAAATTACGTTTAGGTGATAGGTTAACTTCCCAACAAAACTTTCTCATCAACATCATTTGGTTGCAAATGATAAGCCACCTGTAATAAATAATACACAAGTTGTCCTGGAAAATCATGCACGCTAAGTGTAAACGTATTAACAAAAAGAAACAAATTATTGGTCGAACTAAATATCTACATAATTTTGTAATCATTTCGTAAAAATGTTCACATTACAGATCAAATAAAACGGAAACCCACTGATGATGGCACGGTGGTGCTGAAGCATGTTTGGGAACTTGGAAAAAATGGTGTTTTGCATAACTGGTGGACCTTACATCCTACAATCTTATGAGCTATAGGGAAACAAATGTCAATCCAGGCAGAGCCCTACGTGCCTGAGCAAGCCTTATACTACTGGGGAAAAGGGAGGGGGGCCACAGCACATGCCCCACAGGTTGCCAACTAGTGACTAGAGTTTTACCTCAACAGCGGTTCACCACTCGGTAGAGGCACAATGTTTTTTTTTTTATAGAGGTGTGTACTTCCTACCATTTTCTGAAATGCATAACATTCCACCACTGTGGTTAACAATGGTCCCTGAACTGTGCAAAGTTTACAATAGATGAGGTTGGCGGCACTGGCCAGTCCCCAACTCAGAGTTACTGTCCCCATACCTGCCCAACCAATGCTGGCTCAGCTCCATGGGGAAAAAATCCAGCTTTCCCTTCCCTAAATTGTGGAACGCTGTTTCTCAGGCCCTTCCAGTGAGGCCTGTCCATCTTGAGTGGCTCTGCCAGTAGCTAAGTTACCACTGGCATAGCCTTCAGCATCACTGAAGTGCACAAACCCTCCCACCTGGTACTGAAAGTGCCTACAATAAAGTCGTTCCCACAGGAGGTATATTTATTTTGGGATAACCAAATTCAAGAATGTGCTTGTACTTGTCTCCATAATTTTATAAGTATCATAAAAACATTAGTCCTTTGTTTGCTTCTCATAATTGTAGCTGTGTGTCATTGTGCACCACCTGCCATTATAACTGGCAAACCACAGCAGAAGACGCCAAGCACATGCATATATTAGTCTCCTATTAGTTTTATATGCTAACAGTCAAGCCTTTGGATACTGCCAGGTCACACTCAGTAATGATGTTATGGCTAAAACTGTACTTTAGTACCAATTATAGTCTAAGCATGGTAGTTTTTAACAGTTTTAATGTATTAATATACTTTTGAAAAAGAAAAAAAGTGTTTTTCAAATTGTGCTAGCTTTTCACACGAACTGAAAGGCAATTTCTCTGTTTGTTTCTGTAGATATGGGGATGGGTACTGTAGTCCGATCCACGAACAATGGCGGTTCACACATGTCAAGGCCCTGACAGAGACTGCATTATTGCCAATTCCAAGCGACAGTTGTGGTGTGCACATGCGTATGCTCTGCACTTGAAGAGCAAATTACGAGGGCAAGTCAAAACTATCTACACTTTTGTCATAACATTTGTTACATTGCACACATTGTCTTCTGTCCACGCACATGTCATTGTTATACTGTTGCGGTAATGCTGTGACATTTTGATCTTATTTCCACCACTGTTCTTCCTTCTGTTACAGATATAGCGTTGCAGCTACCTGGAAGTGTGCACCAAAGAGGAACAATGGGCAGTGATACGATTCCTCTGATTGGAAGAGTCAAAGGGCAGACACTCATCGCAGACTATCGTCGCAATGTGGGAGAAGTGCACTATCACGTAAAACTGTGTTTTGTGGAGCGAGAAGTTTAACTCAAGAGATGGTTCTGGCGAATAGGCAAATCACTATCAATAAGGTAGCATCCACTTTGAACATCAGCCATAGCTCTGCCCATCACATAATCCATGACGAGGTCAGTTTCCATAAGGTCTGTGCACGGTGGGTGCCAAGAAAGCTTATCGACAGTCATAAGCTCACCTGTGTTAGGGTCTGTCAACGCTTACTTGCTTCAACAACGAAGGTGATGCATTTCTGAGCAGAATTGTCACCGGAGATGAAACATGGGTGCATCACTATGAGCCCGAGTCAAAGCGCCAGAGTATGCAGTGGAAACACCCTGGATCACCACCGAGGAAAAAATTCAAAACGGTGCCATCTGCAGGAAAGGTTATGCTAACTGTGTTTTGGGACTCACAGGGACGCATACTGGCAGAGTTCATGGAAAAGGGAGTAACTATCAACAGTGTGGGGTACAGTGAATTGTTGGAAAAGAAGCTGAAGCCAGCAATTCACACCAAATGCTGAGGTTCGCTGTGGAAGCAGGTGTTGTTGTTGCATGACAAAGCACAGCCACATATTGCCAGTCACACTATTGAAACCATCAACAAGATGTAATTTGAGGTATTGGAACACCCTCCCTACAGCCCAGACCTTACTCCAAGTGACTTTCACTTATCTGGGCCACTCAAGGATGCTTTGCATGGTTGCCGACTTGCCTCAGATGTGGATGTGTGAAATGCCTGCAGAAGTGCTTCACAACCAACCAAAAACCTTTTATTTGGAAGGAATACGTAAGCTTGCTGACTGTTGGGCCAAGTGCATTGACAAGCAAGGAGATTACATAGAAAAATGATGTGCATTGTAATCCCTAGCTTCATGTTAATAAACCATAGAATGAAAAGTGTAGATAATTTGTGACTTGCCCTCATATGTCTCTCCCTTGCTTATGCAGAATTTATCATTTACCACCATCATCAGCAACACAACAAGCAACAAATGGAATAAAAATTCACTAAACGACTTGGTACAATCATGTTTAATGCTTGCATAAGCTACAGATTAACAGCAAAGTGCTCAGAGCACTACTTAATGCTGATTGACTGTCAGAGAATGAATGACGTAGATGCGCAGAACGAGCCTAAACTTGGCCGCCATCATTCACGACACCAACTATAGTGAAGTACAACTGTTTATCATCTAGCTGTCATTACATTATATTGTGATCAAGAACATCAATATTTATAAATGTTTTAATATCACAGATTTCGTTGGATGACAATAGTAAATGCTTTGATGAAACTTGAAATTATTCTACATTTTTTCAACTCTTTGGAAAGGCATTACACAAGAAACACACAATCAACTTTTAAAAAATCTAATCACATTTTATTTTTGCACATGATTTTACATGTTCTGAAAATCTAACGGATTCAGCAAATAATGAAATTCTGCCAAAGCGTACATTTCATTACACGGATGCTACAAGTTAATCTATTTTTGCATCAACATGATAAAAAATGTAGGAAATGCTGAGTCGCAATAGGCACAATAAAAAGATTCACACACTCATAGTTTTCGGCCATTAAGGCCTTTGTCAGGCCTTAATGGCCGAAAGCTATGAGTGTCTGAATCTTTTTATTGTGCCTATTGTGACTCACATATCTGCTATTTGGTGAGTAGCAATTTTCCTTCTCTGGTATTGTTACATTCCATCCTGGATTTTCCATTGTTTGAAAAATGCAGGAAACTTTTACTCTGAATAAAAGGGACAGTTGTTGGGACACTTTGGTCTGAGGTTCAGTGATGAATTAATAATTATTGTTCAACATAAAACAACTTTGCTGAGAAATTTTAATATCAGCAAAGATCATGGTGTAATGCTTTTTCAGAGAAGAATCATCACATTGGAAAACCTTGAAATAGGCAAGCAAAGCTTTGGAAAAGCAGTGATAAAAATTCAGCAATTGTGGTAAAGTTGGGAAAAAGTTCAAACACCCATGGACCTCTATAACAAATTGGTTTCTGTTAAAGCTTCAGCTTCATCTGATGAAGATGTGCAGATGGAAGTGTGTGCAAAGTTTAATAGCAAGAGTTCTCTTGAAGATTCCCCTCTTAATATTCAGGGGGACAATAAACATAATTTAACAGGCTATGTGGGAACAATGAAAAAGATATCACGTGCTATTTTACACGGGAGGCTGTGGCATATAACATTCTTTGTGGCACAATAGGTGCAAACGAATGAAACTCTGAAATCACAATTCTAAACCCAACACGATGTAAACAGATGTGGATACGGAGAATTAAAAGCCTCCTGCAATCATGGTTCAGTCCTGGGTAACTGGATGTCGTTTCTCATTGGATAATTTGGCATAATGCAGATGGCCTTCTAGATGCAACAGGTTCACGCGCACGAAAAGAATGACACTATTTATTTTTAATCCACTGGGAAGTGTCTGATATAATTTCATAATCAATTATTGAAGCAAAGTAGATTGTGACACCTATCAAAAGACTCTGATTTTAACCTAAACAGATAATTTTACATAATTTTTTTTTAATACATAAGACATGTTTATAACATCATAACATCACATATTGCTTGCTGAATCCGTAGATACCATACAATTCTAATGACTCCTGTAAACCTGTATTTCGAATGTTGACATCATTTAAATTCGTCACTTCATATTTAGCTACCATGAATTGAGGATCTAGGATATTAAAGATCATAATAGAAGACTACATTTCATGGGAGACCTACTCATTTGCCTAATTCCAAAACTGTATAATATATTAATGGGAGAAGTTACAATTCAACACTGAAATTCAATTAAACAACTGTTTTCAAAAGAAACATTCATTCAATGAACAATAGAATATAAAAGATCATGTTTTACAAACACAATTGGAACACAAACACATCAGGTGTATTAATATTAAGAAAAATGTTAATCATAATATTAAATTCTCCATAATTTTGGAAATATTATAGACTCACCAGTTTTGGAATCAGCACAAAAATTCAATTAAAATGACATATCACTTTACATTTATATTAATTTTGTAAAAGTTATTTTCATTTTAGCAAACAATGGAAAATCCAGGATGGAATATTTCATATTTTATTATATTCATTTTACTTTTACAAGATGGCAGAAAGAGTTGTGGAAGGAATAATTGATTTGATTATGGTTGCTACCACATTTGCATGTATTATGATTAATTTAATATACAAAAGGAAAAACTCTTTTGAGTTAAAACAAATATAGATTAAAAAATTGTTGGTCAGCAGGCAGCCTAATTCTACGAGGGCTATCCACACAGTACATAACGTTTTGGAATTAAAAATAAATAAAGTATTGGAATTTTTTTTTATTATATACAGATGAAAGCCACACTTAAATACTACTTTTCTACATAGTTGCCATTTACATTAAGGCACTTATCGTAGCGATGGACGAGCTTGTAAATTCCTTCGGTGTAAAATTCGGCCACCTGCGCCTTCAACCACGTGGTTACCTCTTCTTGAAGCTGTGTGTCGTCATCAAAACGTTGCATAGCCAACCACTTCTTCATTGCTGGGAATAAGTGGAAGTCGCTCGGCGCCAGGTCGGGACTGTACGACGGATGAGGAAACAACTCCCACTTAAAAGATTTGAGAACTTCACAAGTGGCATTTGCCGTGTGGACCCGGGCGTTGTCGTGAATCAGCAAGATCTTTGAGCCCAACTTTCCCCTGTGCTTGTTTTGTATTGCTCCTCTGAGGTTGTGCAGAGTTTGACAATACCTTTGAGAGTTTATTGTAGTGCCTCTTTCCAGGATATCCACAAAAATCACACCTTTTCTGTCCCAAATGAGGTAACCATGTGGTTGAAGGCGCAGGTGGCCGAATTTTACGACGAAGGAATTTCCAAGCTCGTCCATCGCTACGATAAGTGCCTTAATTTAAATGGCAACTATGTAGAAAAGTAGTACTTAAGTGTGGCTTTCATCTGTATATAATAAAAAAAATTTCCAATACTTTATTTATTTTTAATTCCAAAACGTAATGTACTTTGTGGATAGCCCTCGTACTATGAAGTACATATTTCTACTTTGTTTTCATCCCTTAAACTGGTGGGAACAGACATGTCTATATAAATTGTTATGCCTGTTGAGTGAGTTGATGTTGAGGAAGATTGTCTGACCTCCAATAGTTTATTTTTTGTGATTGCCTTCCAGAGTTAAAATGGTAATACTGGAAAAAACATGGCCAATGACTGTTGTTATTGTGAACCCCAACTGTGAGCTGTATTTAAGCAATAACCATCATAGCATGAACACATGGTTCTGACTGATTGATATTCACCTAGCACATAATGAACTATGCGACCAATCTCTTGGAATATACTGCAACCAGTTTACTTCATCATGTTATTGATGAAATCCAAAGAGTTAGATTTGTGGCATTAGTTGAATGGGGACTCAGAACTAACTTTTTACAGGGTTATTACAAATGATTGAAGCAATTTCGCAGCTCTACAATAACTTTATTATTTGAGATATTTTCAAAATGCTTTGCACACACATACAAAAACTCAAAAAGTTTTTTTAGGCATTCACAAATGTTCGATATGTGCCCCTTTAGTGATTCGGCAGACATCAAGCCTATAATCAAGTTCCTCCCACACTCGGCGCAGCATGTCCCCATCAATGAGTTCGAAAGCATCGTTGATGCGAGCTCGCAGTTCTGGTACGTTTCTTGGTAGAGGAGGTTTAAACACTGAATCTTTCACATAACCCCACAGAAAGAAATCGCATGGGGTTAAGTCGGGAGAGCGTGGAGGCCATGACATGAATTGC
The DNA here is from genome assembly GCF_023864275.1 of Schistocerca cancellata. Classification (NCBI taxonomy): domain Eukaryota; kingdom Metazoa; phylum Arthropoda; class Insecta; order Orthoptera; family Acrididae; genus Schistocerca; species Schistocerca cancellata. The sequence continues at coordinate 33,695,107 of NC_064630.1, forward strand.
TGATCATGATCTCCACCACGACCGATCCATCGGTTTTCCAATCTCCTGTTTAAGAAATGCCGAACATCATGATGCAAGTGCAGTGGAGCACCATCCTATTGAAAGATGAAGTCGGCGCTGTCGGTCTCCAGTTGTGGCATGAGCCAATTTTCCGCGGGCTACGCGTGAAACTTGCCCGCACACGTTCAACCGTTTCTTTGCTCACTGCAGGCCGACCCATTGATTTCCCCTTACAGAGGCATCCAGAAGCTTTAAACTGCGCATACCATCGCCGAATGGAGTTAGCAGTTGGTGGATCTTTGTTGAACTTCGTCCTGAAGTGTCGTTGCACTGTTATGACTGACTGATGTGAGTGCATTTCAAGCACGACACACGCTTTCTCGGCTCCTGTCGCCATTTTGTCTCACTGCGCTCTTGAGCGCTCTGACGGCAGAAACCTAAAGTGCGGCTTCACCCGAACAAAACTTTATGAGTTTTTCTACGTATCTGTAGTGTGTCGTGACCACATGTCAATGAATGGAGCTACAGTGAATTTATGAAATCGCTTCAATAGCCCTGTATTGACCTTGAGTTCCAGACACCAAAACTAGGGGCTCAGCCACGATTACCTTGTGCTGTGTTCATTTCGTGATGAACTCTGCTCAAGAGCACTGCTACTAATAGATGTGCTCTGTGGTTATTTTGTCCTCCCATGTGTGACCAGCAAGAAATACATTTTGAAGACAAGCCCAGCAACTTTATGTGGATTGCAATTTTGGATCTGATGTCAATTGCAGCAATAGCTTATCACAAGAGCAAACATGTATGATTTAACAGGCCAACAAGATAAAATACTTACTTAAAAAAAATCTTTTGGGAGTTAAGTGATTGGACAATGCTGACAATAAAAACCAATCCAGATAGTAGTGGGGAGCAAGAAGAGGTTGATGTAAGTTTTGGTGAACAAAGTGCTACTGTTCATCAGCACCATCATAGCTTTCTGCTTTTTAAATTCAGATTATGGCATCCTTCAATTAATTAAATACTGATAATGAAGGTTTGACAAATACGTTAACTGGGATGAACACTTGTTGGTTGAAAACATTGTTGCTGTTAAAGAGGAAACTGCTATTTCAAATGCAGCTTTGAGGGTACAGCTTTGTGAGAAAGTTGACACTCAAGTTGATACTGGTGCTGTAAAACAAGAACGCTTTTCAATACAGTCCAACAGTGAACACAAATTCAAAGAAGTTCATGATCTTCTTGTGTCAAAAGACCACCAATTTAAACCAGAACTTTCAACAATTGACTCAAATTTAGAGACTTACGTAATGTCAGTCAGTGGCAGTACACAAGATCAGATTGGTGAAGCACTTAATAAAGCTGAAGCCATGGTTAACTCTGTTGTACAAAATATAAGTAAATTAGAAAGAACAGAAACTGAAACCAACCAATGACCAGCAAATGTTGATGTCAAAGTAAAGAATTTGCAGGAAGTCACTTTTTCAAGATAGTTCCCCAGTACTGTTATGAGGGCAAAGGGGGCACAATGTACTAGGGAAATGTTTTTCAGGAGATCAAAAATCCATGCTGTAGGGATCATTTCAAACCTGACATGACAGATACACAGAAAATTAAATTTGTCAAAAGACTTAGAGGGAGATGTGACATGGGGTAACCGAAGTAACTTGCAAAATTTATGTTATCTGGGTTTTGTAAAAATTCTTCACACTTGCTGGTCTGAAACCAAACAATTTAAAGTTCAGAATGAGTTTTTGAATGGACAGGTTCTTGGGAAGAAAAAGGCTGCATAAAGGATTTCTGAAAAAATCAGTTAAACAAACTTGTTCATCTCGGAGTCTTGACTTGAAATTGCCACTCTGGGAAGATGTCTGCCTGAAAGCTTGCAATGGAATTCAGTGAATGCACCCACTAATTCAATGGAACAGTTTTTACACTAAATATCTTGAAAAGTTGGATGGGGAACTAGAATACAAATGCAAGCATTTTCAAGTTGGAAGGAACCAATATCAGAAACTGTCCTCCAAGCAGAGGCCAAGAGAGGGACTTCACAGGAAATTTCAGAGGTAAAGGAGGAAACAGACCTTTGAAGGAGAACTCAATACATTAAGGAACCAAAATTGAGAAACGAACTTAAGTGAGTCTAGTACATTAACCAGTCAGGAAACTGATGAGGGCTCCAGATTACGGCCATATTTCTGGATCAATAGAAGCAAATAATTCAAAGAACAAGAGAATTAGCTGTGGTTGTGATCAGATTACCAGTTTGGAGTATGATACACAATGGGTTGTAGATGTTTGTTACATGATTACTTTATTAAATGATATCAAACAATACATTATTATTCAATTATATAATGTTTTAGAAAGCCTTTTGTGTCAAGAACGCACAAAATTTAAATACGTGTGATGAGGTGGATGACTTAAATCTGCAAGAAGGCAATATTTATAAATTGTTTAAATGGACAAATCTTGAAGGGGAGATTTACATGGCACCCCAAAGCTTTGAGGAGCATGATTTTGTGGGGTCAGAGCATGACGCTGATATTTCTAGAGTAGATATCTGTCAAAATATGAAACAAAAGAAGCCAGCAATGAAGAGGGATTAGAGTTAAAATACAAAGGAGGAGTTGATGGAACTGAGTATTGAGGAATAGGAAGTGAGATGAAGGATATAACTGAGGAACAGGAAATAATGTATTTTTATGAGGAAGGAGGAAAGGGAGCCATGGGAGGAAGATAAAAAGAATGTGACTCTGCTGGAATACGCAGTATACTGTTGGTTAGATAAGTTGGTCAAGTTTTGAAAAATGCTGAAGGGAAGATGTGAAGGGAAGATGCTAGAATATTTTCAAGAAACTAGCAGCAAAGATTGTGTAGTTACTCTGGAACAGGACTCTAGCAATACTGCACTTGAGGGAGTTGGTACTTCTGTGGAAATATATATATAATATATTAAGGCTCAGAAGCATTTTATGATAATCTCAAAAGTGCAGTGACCTGCATAGATCCACACCTGAGATCTGGGTGCCCACTGGTAAGGTGCGTCACAGAAGTCAGTAGATGCAGCTAGAAGTTCGATAACTGTCAGAGGCCGCCACTCATGGATCCGTGCATAGGCTATTGTCTGCACACTCAACTGGCTGGCCAACAGGTTTTAGAGACAGGCCTGGGCAGCACTAACTCAGTTACATATTTACCTTCGCAGATCTATTATCAGACTGTTATTGTCAGCCGCTCCATGGTTAATGTACCCACTATAATAAGTTGTTTTCTAGGCACAATAAAAAAGTTTGTTGTGTCGCTCATGGTTTGATATTCTCTTGTGGAATTAGAACATTGTGGGAATTAGTAGGGCTGTACCTTCATGTGTTTTTCGTTGTGCAGTTGTTTTTCGCATTTTGTCAAGGCATGAAGTCTCTGATTCAAATATTGGTCTGCAACAGAAGGACTTCATCATGGTAATGCAACAGGCTTTGCCAGCATTGCTCTCCAAAGATTCATATCCAGCTCCGTTTCCTTCTCAGTTCCTGCCGTTTGATGTGGCACCAGAATATTGAGAGGTGTACAAATACTGTCTACGTTACAGATGCGGAGATATATTGTGCAATGTTTTTGACACGGATTTCTCGCAACTTTATCAGGTGAAGCGCATTTGGCCCCATTGCTGGAACCTTCCTTGTTGTTGTCTGACACCTTATATGTTCGTTGTTGTCACCCTTTTATGCTGCTGCACATGTGTTGCTGTGGCTACTAGGGTTGAATTTTACCAATGAAAAATGTAGCCCCATCAGTTTTATTGTGCCTGGGCCACGACACTCCACAGCTGAGTCACAAGTGCCATTTTGTCACAGACAAGTCAAAAGTGTCATATGCAGACATCATTGTTCGCAGTGCACCGTCTGCTCTGCCATGGTAAGGAAGTCCACCAATGGACCCTGAAGTTAGAGAACCCCTTCCTCAAAGAGGTTTTGTCAATTGCCGAGTCATTTGAGGTCTCACAAGAAATGTAAGCAACTGGAAGCCTGCTGAGATGTCGCGGCAGTAAAGGGTGGTCGTACTGCATCCAAGGACATCGCAGCACTGCAAGCCAGCTGATCCAGCAGCTCCCGCGCAACACTTACTTGTATACAGCATTCCACGTGCCACTTCCTGTTGCAGTCGTGTTACTCCAAACATGACATATTAAGAGTATCCCCAGCGTTGGGTCATCTGTAATTGTCAGAAAGAAGGCCACATTGCAGTAGTCTGCCCCTCAACTGCACAGAATGCAGCATCAGAGGCTATGGAGATGGATATTTAGGAAGTGTCATCATCAGGGCCAGTTCCCGATCGTGATTCCACAAGCTTTTTGTTGAGATTTTGGTTCTGTTGTTTGTTTGCCTGCAGCTAGACACTGGCGCAGAAGTTTCTCTGCTTAATGCCCAAACATATTCAGACCTCTGCTCTCCGCAGCTATCGCCAGTAAATAGGTGCCTCAAGGGATACAGTAAACTGCAAATCCCCTTGCTTGGCCAGTTCATGATGGATGTCACCTATAAATCAATGACTCAACTTATTACCTTTAGTGCTATCCACGACACTAGGTGAGCAAACCTTTACAGGTTCGATGCCTTTTGGGCCTTTGGCTTTTCGCTCATAGAGTCCCTGCAGTTGGTATTTGCCGAGGTCCCCTATCAGCCTTCCGAATCTCTGTGCTCAGAACGTCAGGCTATATCTGTTGCAAGCCTAGGATGCACCACAGACTTTTGGGCCCACATAATCTTGAAACAGTCAGCTTGTCCTAGATTTTTTCACACTAAGCAGATTCACCTGGCCGTCCGCTCCTAAGTGAACATACACACATCAAAAATAGTTTTGCACCACACAGGTTCCCATAACTCCAGAAGATAGACGTTGACTGTGGATATTGTATCACAGACACAGTTCCTTTGACTGCTCAGAGATGTCACTAAACCTGCCCAAAGATGTAAACCACCATGCATGAGCAGCGCCTATTAGACGGAGTGGGTCCGACAGCTGATCAGTTCCAGTCATTCCACCAGGAAGGAGGTACAAGGCTCGTGTTGTCTATAGTTCAACCATGCCTAGATGGTCAATACAGAGGTTCGATTGCAGCCGCATTGTTACTTTGTGCCGGGAAGGGCTCTCAACATGAGAAGTGTCCAGGCCTCTCAGAGTGAACCAAAGTGATGTTCGGACATGGAGGAGATACAAAGAGACAGGAACTGTCGATGACATGCCTCACTCAGGCCGGCTAAGGGCTACTACTGCAGTGGATGACCACTACCTATGGATTATGGCTTGGAGGAACCCTGACAGCAACGCCACCATATTGAATAATGCTTTTTGTGCAGCCACAGGACGTCATTTTATGACTCAACTGCGCAATAAGCTGCATGATGCATAACTTCACTCCCTACGTCCATGGCAAGGTCCACCTTTGCAACCACGACACCATGCAGCACGGTACAGATGGGCCCAACAACATGATGAATGGACCACTCAGAATTGGCATCATGTTCTCTTCACCAATGAGTGTTACATATGTCTTCAACCAGACAATCATTGGATACGTGTTTGGAGGCAACCCGGTCAGGCTGAATGTCTTAGACACTGTGCAGCGAGTGCACTGAGGTGGTGGTTCCCTACTGTTTTGGGGTGGCATTATGTGGGGCTGACGTACGCTGCTGGTGGCCATGGAAGGCACCGTAATGGCTGTACAATACGTCAATGCCATCCTCTGATTGATAGTGCAACCAAATCGGTAGCATATTTGAAAGGCATTCATCTTTATGGACAATTTGCACCTCCATCGTGCACATCTTGTGAATGACTTCCTTCAGGATAGTGACATTGCTCAACTAGAGTGACCAACATGTTCTTCAGACATGAACCCTATTGAACATGCCTGGGATAGATTGAAAATAGATGGATGATGTGACCCACCAACCACTCTGAGGGATCTATGCCTAATCACCATTGAGGGGTGGGACAATCTGGACCAACAGTGAAACAGTGCCTTGATGAACTTGTGGATAGTATGCTATGATGAATACAGGCATGCATCAATGCAAGAGGACGTGCTACTGGGTATTAGAGTACTGCTGTGTACAGCAATCTTGATCACCACCTCTGAAGGTCACGCTGTATGGTGCTACAACATACAATGTGTGGTCTTCATGAGCAATAAAAAGGGTGGAAATGATGTTTATGTTGATATCTATTCCAATTTTCTGTACAGTTTCCAGAACTCTTGGAACCGAGTTGATACAAAACTTCTTTTGGTGTGTGTAGATCTGGACCAGCCTGCCTCTCTCATGATTTCCATTTCCTCTACTCAATGAGCCAAACGCTTGTCATTGTTAAGAAACTCTCTGGTAAACTGTGCCTCTTTGGCGATTTTAAGGCCACCGTGAATTGACAGTCTGTGGTCGACATGTACCCCTTGCTATGTTCTGATGAACTGTTCCATGAAAAGCAGGGAGCCAATTCTTCTCCAAAATTGATCTTTCTGAAGCTTATCACCAGTTACCCCTAGATGATGAGTCCAAGCATATCATGATTATTAACATGCCAGCTGGCCTTTATCAATACAAAGAATTGATGTTTGGGGTGGCAAGTGCCCCCACAATTTTTGCAATGATATTTGGAACAGGTCATGTCCAATGTTCTGCACTGCTTCAACTACCTGGATGACATGATCATTAAAGGTGTACTATGAGCGGTCACCTGCACAACCTCCAGGCTCTCTTTCAAAAACTCCAGGCCATGGGTCTGCACTGAAATTTGCAAAAGTTCAAATTTTTCCAATCATCTCTTTGAGTATCTGGGCTGTGTCATCTTGAGGCAGGGCATCCAACCCTTGGAGAGTCTTGTCAGGGCCATTACAGACATGCCGTTCCCTTGTTGTTGCGTGAACTGCAGCCTTTTTTAGGTAAAATTGCCTACTATCCCGGTTCATTCCCGGGGCTTCCACCATCATGTGCCCACTGCATCTCCTTCTATGCAAGGGTTATGCCTCTGTGTGGTCTCCAGTATGCTGATGGGATGCATCTGGTCAGCACTGTGTATAGCTATCTTTGAGCCCAACAAACCATTGGTCTTTGCTATGGACGCCTCGCATTATGCTGTTGGGGCGGTCCTTGCCAACCAAAATGCAGACTGCTTGGAGTAGCCACTGGCATTTGCATCTTAAATGCTCCTCAGCCCAGCACAGGTCCAGTACTCTTAGGTTGAGAAAGAGACTCTGGCCATTGTGTATACAGCCACCAAATTTAATGTTTTCTTGTCTGGCACCAAATTCCAAATAATTATGGACTACAAGCCCTTAATCTTATTATATAGTCTGTCTGTCTGGGTCTCTGATAAGGCTGCCCAGAGGTTGCAGTGGT